>NC_064263.1:5151515-5454545 GCF_003254725.2 Canis lupus dingo | reverse complement strand
AAAAATGAGCAAAAATGAACAAAACTGCGAACAACACACAGATGTACATATAAAAATCTAATTCAACAAGTCTTACCCGCTCCATGCTTTTAAAATATAACCTGTAATTGGTGACAGTCAGAGTTCCTCGTACAGCACCAGTGAATGGACATATATAAGTTACATCTTTGGCTGCAAAAACAAAGAGTCCACATTTTAGTATATATCATGCACTATTAAAAACTGCACTTTCATCTCTTCACAAGTGAAATATACTAAAATCCTGACTGCTGTTCTAACCTATGCTCAAATATCACAGAATCAGTGTCCCAACAGAACTCAGAAGCCAAATCTAGGCTTGTGACCATGCAGAAACTTGGCAAGGACTAAAGAGGCAGAGATAGCCCCTACCCTCAGACAGGAGACAAGGCTAGCCACTACCCCTGCTGGATAAAACACTTGTGGAAGCTGGAGTAGTGGTAGAAGGGTAGTAGTAAAGTGGTTAATAACTGCAAGTGTCTCAAGCCACAGTCACCAGTCATCACAGTTTCTAGATCACCTCACCAATCTGCTGGTTGTCTTCTGCTCAGTCTGATTTGTCAACATGCCTCTAAAAATATATCTGTAATATATGATACCAGAAACTCCTGACTTGATTATACTAACAGGGAAAATACTGTCAGAGAAATGCAATGTATATGAAACTATAATTTCTTAGAAAGATAATAGTAAAATAAGAGAATATTATATTCCTGACCAAGCAACTGATGTCGAACCTTGTAGACAAATAACTATGAACATTGTTCTATTAAATGAGAATTGATGAATCTACACAGCATAATGCTTTTTAAACATTCATTAAGCAAGATAACTCAGCTACCACTAGCTCAAAATAATATTTAATATGGTAGAGTTCATAATGCCCACTCCAAACTTTTTTACACCTTAAGATATTCATAAATCCCTGGTATGTCATTACAGCAGCAAACGAATAAATAAAGAAGTATCTTCATCACTCCAGAGAGGAAGGCACTACTAGGAGGAACAAATTGCTAAGAACTTTCCAGGGATATAAAATACATTTAATAAGTTATTACAACTTCCTGACCTTGCTTTTTACTCACCACTTCAAAGGACTGAACACTTTGTAGGCAAGCTAAAATGAGACTGATCTTATAACAAACATTTCTAACCTTCAAAATCTTCCCTCAGGAATGTTCAAGAATGAGCTACATTTTTTTGAATTGTTTCCAATGCATGTTTCATTTAGAGGGACGTCTTTAAAATTAAATAAACCCGGGCAGCCCTGGTGGCTCAGCAGTTTAGCGCCTCCTTCAGCCCAGGGCGTGATCCTGGAGACCCAGGATCGAGTCCCATGTCAGGCTCCCTGCATGGAGCCTGTTTCTCCCTCTGCCTGTGTCTCTGCCTCTTTCTCTCTCTCTGTATCTCTCATGAATTAATTAATTAATTAATTATTAATATAAATAAAATTAAATTAAATAAACCCATTATTATGGAAAGATACACAAACCTGCCTTGCATACATTTTCTCGCTCTCATAAATTTTCACCTCAAGTAGAGAAGTTTTATTAAATGTTACTAAAACACTTCTGGATTCTTTCCAGAGCCAGTTTTCTTACTCACACAGGAAAATCAACCTCATTATTCTATATGCTACTACAAGAAATGTCCCTGTTAGTCCCATGTTTTTGTTACACCTTACCCTTTGATAATATTCATCAAAGTACTTCCAAAATTGAAAGTACTATACATACATAAGGGTTTTATCTCTGTTACTGTTATCATCAATCATTAGGCTCTGCTCTGTTTTGTCCCCTTTACCCTTCCTCCTCAGGCTGGCAGCTGCAAGAGAGAGTCTATGCTTAGCAGGGTTTGCATCAGGCAGATGAGACATTCTGACCGGAAACCATACTAGAGCAAATGATAATAGTAACCACCAGCTCTGATGGCCTAGCACTTCGAAGTTTATGAAGTATTTTTCACCTTGAGTACTTCCTTTAACCTCAATATACCAAACCTTGTATATAAGACCTATAATTATACCTACAAATTTTAAATGAGAATACCTGGGCTCAGAGAAGCATAACAAATAGCCTAATATTTCATAACCAGGAACTGCTAAGATTAAGACTTGAATGCAGTTGCTCTGATGACAAATTCAAGTCTCTTTCCATCACACCATGCAAAGCCAAGCCGCTTAACATAGCACCATCTGACTCCTGTGTTAAAGGTTGAAACACTGGACTCTGGGGCTCTCTCTTCTCCTGATATGTCCAGGCCACGATACTCTGAGACTGTTACTTCCTTAAAAGCATGCTGTGATGTTCCGAACACTAACTTAAAAAACTAAACTGCAGATTGACATTAGACCAACTAAACATCGAATGTCTTTTCTACAGGAATTAACATATTCTAGGTCATTCTAGCCTTATGCTTTATGTTAAATATCATTTTTACATACCATCAATTTTGAATCAGAATATTTAATATATTAGGTATTCCTCTAAATTCTGCAATACTGGTACTGCCTAGTGGTACCAAAAGAGCTTAGATTTACTAACCCTCTCAAATTTTCACTGAGTTCACGGGAAGAAGCCATATTTTCTGTGAGATAGGCTAAAGTGACCTTGAAAATACATATCTATAAGGACATAAAATTTATACAAATGTAATAGACGAGAGCATAGAATCTGTACAGAAAAAGAGGCACAAAAACATACTCTAAGTAATACAATGAAAGGGAAGTCCATCCAGGTGTAGGATCCTAAAAAGTCTGAGGAACATAGGCATGTGAGTTATGCCCCAATGGCAGGTAACCTTTAGATAGGCAAAAATGGTGAGATGTCACTCAATGCACAGGAAGAACTGAATCCAAGATACAGAAGTAGAGAAGTAAAGGACCTACCTGGACAAAAATAAATATACAGTCTGGCTTGCTCTAGTTCACACAGTACCACACTCTCTTCATTCCTCAACTTCCCTCGCTGGCTCCTCTTCTACCACACATTATAAATTGATAGTAAAATAAAAGATGGTTTTTTTTGGTTAAGAAACCCTTTACTTTATTCTCCTAATTTATTCCTCCAAAGCTATGGTATTTTGTAGACTACCACACAGATTTAACAAAGTAAAAGCATGAAGACAAAAAAAATATATCTTAAATGTCTGTTGCCAGTCCATACAATAAGTTAATGCTTAGTTCTTTAGGCTGCAAAAGAAAAACACTTACATGCAAACAGCTTGCTTTGCAATGGAGATGAAATATTTTCATCCAAAAATTGACACGAGTTTATTCAGAGTAGAAAAAAGTAAGGGAAACAAAAAGAATGTATTTTAAGAAAAATCACTTGTACAAAGAAACAATTTAATGTTTTATCTAGGCAAACCAGTCATTCAAAAAAAAAAAGTCTTCAGTCATTCAAAACAATGAAATATTCTTTTGAAAATTCAGCAAAGGGACGCCTGGGTGGCTCAGTGGTTGAGCATCTGCCTTCAGCTCAGGGCGTGATCCTGGAGTTCCGGGATCGAGTCCCACATCAGGCTCCATGCATGGAGCCTGCTTCTCCCTCTGCCTATGTCTCTGCCTCTCTCTCTGTGTCTCTCATGAATAAATAAATTAAAAAAAAAAAAAAGGAAAGAAAAGAAAATTCAGCGTTTAAAAAAAAAGCCACCTACTTTGAATGAATGTAAAGCAATCCAGGGAAGAAGCATAATATATTTGAATTTGCATGTTTCCCTAAAGTCCAATTACAAACATAACCAATAGGTGTGGTAGATCTAGGCTCAGAGGACACACCAAATGTTGGGAAGATTGGCAGCAATGAACGCGGCCAGACAGGTGGTATCTTGGACAGTGAACCTGGTCTCTATCCATCAAGAGTACTAATAATCTGTGCACTCAGAAAGGAGAAAGAAATTCAACAAAAAATACCATTACAGACCCATGTCTTTAATATTTTCTCCTGGAAGCAAGGGTGGTTCTTCCATTTCTGCTAATTTGTTAGATTCCCTCAGGACCTGGATTGGAAACGGGAGGAGGGAGCAAGAAAAGAAACATGTTTTATTCAAAGGCTGTTTTTTAACTCAAATTTCAATTGAGCATGCTTGCTTTTAATTTAAAGTTATAACATTATATCACAGATGCAACTTTAAATCAAATTATAAAAATTGTGGTATTGGCATGTACAACATGTGAAGTTGCTATTTTTCTACACAGCATTTCCTAAGTGCCTACCTTCATGTACAGTACCATAAAAACACCTGACACGTTTTCTCAATGTATTCCACAACAGCCCTATAAAGGGTAGGTGTTATTATCCTCATTTCCTAAATGAGGAGAAACGAGCCAGAAGGGACAATTAACTTGGTCAAGATCACTCAGCTAACAAGTTAGAATCTAGATATGAATTATAGTTAGGGAACTGCACAGCCCATGTTCTTTCCATCTAGCCATGCCCAGGGGCCTTAGTTCAAACCCGGATAAAATCAAGCTCTGATGTAGATTTAATGTTTAGAGAATTTGGAAATGATGGTGATAAAGTATCTTGTTGAAAAAGACTTATTAAATAGATTAAAATCATGATCAACAACTGTTACTGAACACGACACTAGATTCCAAGAATGTAAAGATAGAGAAATACAATGTATAATGGATTGACAACCCAAATAAGATACAAACACACATACACACACACACGTTGTCATATGCTAAATATAAATACATCCCCCTAGCTACTACCATGAGCCTCCTCACCCCCACCTCTTTCACAACCAAACAATAATGGTCATTGTCTCCAATTTTTTAGCTCCCAGTAATTCCATGACATTCTGCAATCTGGCTTTGCCATCTAACCCAACCCTTCCAAGGAACCCATGTTCTTCCCAATGACCTCATTATTAAAGAAAATGAACATTTCTCAGTCTTTATTTTTATCTCTCAACTACATTTGACACTACCTATACTTGTCTGCTTCTGAAGGCACACTGTCCTATTAAACTCTTCCCTCTTGACCATTCTTTTTCTTTTTTTTTTTTTTAAAGATGATTTTTTTAAAATTTTTATTTATTTATGATAGTCACAGAGAGAGAGAGAGGCAGAGACACAGGCAGAGGGAGAAGCAGGCTCCATGCACTGGGAGCCCAACGTGGGATTCGATCCCGGGTCTCCAGGATCGCGCCTTGGGCCAAAGGCAGGCCCCAAACCACTGCGCCACCCAGGGATCCTGACCATTCTTTTTCATTTGACCTTTAATTCCCTTTTCTCAACCTTATTGTTCCTCAGAGGTTTGTCTGTATCTCGCTTTACTCACTTCCTGATATCTTATACCTTATCTATGACTTCACCTAACTTCAATCTACAATGCCAGCTGAGATTTTTTTTTGGACGCTAGGTTCCATTCGTCCAAATGCTAATGTTCCTCCCTTCAGATGTCCCCCAGACACCTGAACTCAAAAGATCTCAAACTGACCTTTGTTCCAAACTTAGCAAAGGACACAGCATCAATTTGGTTTAGGCTAAGCCAGTTTGAGGTCAGGGCAGAGCAGTGGTCTCTGCGCAGCCAGGTCTTCTGCTTCAACCTGGACTCATTTCATTAGACTAAAAAAAAAAACAAAAACAAACAAACAAACAAAAAAAAAAAACAACAAGACCACTAGAAAAAAGATTCTCAAAGATTTGTTTTAAGTAACTTTTGACTTTTATTTCCTTCAGTCCGAAAAATAGACTTAGAGTCTTCAAAACAAGGGAAAGAGGAAGAAAAAAAACCACTGCTGCTTTAAAGGTCACCTTCTGGAGGCCCTCACACTTGGGTAGAGGTCTCTTAAGCAGGATCTCCTATCTGGCACTTACACCACTCCTAACCACTTATCTGTTTTCCTGCTACCAGACTCTGAGAGAAGAGATATATCTTTAGAATACCAGATAGAAATATAACACGAGCCATATATGTAATTTTTAATTATCTATATAGTCACATTAAACAAAGAAAAATAGGCAAAATTCATTCTAATAATATATTTTATTTAATCTAATAAGTAAAAAATATTGTCATTTCAACATGTCATACTCATTTTTGAAGTATTAATGATATATTTTATATTCTTTTATTCATATACACCTTAGAAATCCAGAGTGTATTTTCTACTTATAGCATATCTCAGTCTAGCACATTTCAAGTGCTCAATAGCCATATTTCTAGTGATGCCCATACTAGGCAGTACTAATCTAATGACTTTAATTCTTTTTGATAATTAAGTCATTCCTTAGTTTAAGTTAGGTGCTTAGGGAGGATTAGATAAAAGGGTTAGACATTGCCACAGCCCAGTGTTCACCTAAGGCCAATAAACTAAGGTCTATAAAGAATAAATTAATTCTGTTCAATAAACTTGCAGTCTAAATAAATTATAACATACTTTCAAAAGTTTAATTGTTTCATAAAGTAATCTTAATGCAATACCTAAAGAACTAAAATATATATACATATAATTTTTTATATTCCACATTCGAAAATTCATAAAATGTCATATTTTTGAATGGCACCTAGTTGCCAGTTCCTGATATAGCTTTTTATGAAGTCATAGAAGAAAGAAAGAGATCAAAAGGAGGGAGGGAGAAAAAGATAGAGGAAGAGAAAGAGGAAGGATGAGCCTATGAAGATGCAGAAAAGCAGGTTATAAACTTGAAATATGCAAATATATAGACTTTTCCTGGGTTCCAATCCCATCTGTGCTAAGTACATGCTAAGTACTCTTGGGCAGAGTGCTCAACTTCGTTATGCCTCTATAAAATGGTAATAATACTACTGCCCCACAAAACTGTTAAATGAGTTAATACATTTAAAGCATTTATACCAGGGTCAACACATAATATATAACTTAATAAATATTTTCTATTAATCACAATAATAGAAATTCAGACTAACAACTGATGACTAAAATCTGGTAAAATTTTCTACTAATCATGAAAACAACAGAATTAGATTGAAATACACAAACAGGACACCTGGGTGGCTCACTCAGGTAAGTGTCTGCCTTCAGCTCAGTTCACGATCCTGGAGTGGGGATGGAGCCCCGCATCGGGCTTCCTGCTCAGTGGGGAGTCTGCTTCTCTCTTTCTCTCTCTCTCTCTCTCTCTCTCTCTCTCTCTCTCCCCCTGCCCCTCTCCTCCCTGCTTGTGCTCTCTCTCAGGCTTTCTCTCAAATCTTTTTAAAAAGGTACAAATAACAACACAGTACAAAAAGAACCAAAATCAAACATTCAATATGTGAAAGATCATTTAAAATGCTTTATCCTTTGCCCTCATCTACCACCAGACTTGGAAATAACAAAGATTATGTCACGACAAAGCCCCAGGAATTCCCACACTGCACAGGTATACATCCTTGTAGCTGCTACGGTGTCGTTCACCACGACTTCCACTCTTTCTAGATTTCTACACTCAGAAGAAAACTGCCAACCTCAGAAAATGTGTGTTGTATACAGGGATAGAGAGGAAGGCAGTTCTGGCACAAACACACAGTATACAGAAGGCATAATCTTCAAAGTAAAGCTTTATAAAGTGAGAAAATAGGGAAACTCATGCAAGTAGTGCATGTTCAGAGCCATAGACTCTCTTATACTTGCACTGACAAGAATGTCAGAGAGCAAGGCAATGAAGAAAAGCTAGTCAAGATCCCATATCTGCTCAGAAAAGCTGTCCAAGATGGCAGACTTTTAACACTTAGGCATACACTAGAGGATATACATAAACAACTCACTTTAGAGCTGAAGATACAAAAAGGAACCCAAATGAGTAAACAGAGCAGGGCCAAGGGCAATCCAGACCCTTTGTTGGCAAACAATGATTATGAACAAACTTATCCTTAAATAGAAGAGAAAAAAACAGTCTAGAAAAAAGGATTATTTGCAAGGAAAAGGAGGTATCAGCCTGAGGCTCAACAAAAAAGCAGTCTTCTGAAAAGAATTCTCTATAGCCATTAGTAGAAACATTTATAAGCTATTTGGTATAACCAAAAGGAAATCGACCATATTCCTTAAGAAATAAAAACAGGAAGTCATAAGGAGAGACACAATGACAGTCAAAAAAAATGGGTAAGATAAAGAATTACTGCAAAAATTAAAAATGTAGTAATAAAATTTGTGTTGGAAATAATAACTGAATTGATTATTCAGAAAACAGCGTTTATGTTGAGGGCAAAAATGAAGACTGCTCTAAGACTTTATAGGAAAAAATAGAGATAAAAAACATAAGGGAAGATGATAAAAAACCAATACAAGAACTCCCATTTCCTGAAAGAAAAAACATTAAAACAGAATAGGAGCAATAATCCAAGATACAACTGAAGAACATATTTTTGAAATGAATAAAGATTTTCTAAATTTGTTGACCAAAACAGTTTACCAGTTTCCACATAAAAATCAATGAACAGGGGGATCCCTGGGTGGCGCAGCGGTTTGGGGCCTGCCTTTGGCCCAGGGCGTGATCCTGGAGACCCAGGATCGAATCCCACGTCGGGCTCCCGGTGCAAGGAGCCTGCTTCTCCCTCTGCCTGTGTCTCTGCCTCTCTCTCTCTCTCTCTCTCTGTGTGTGACTATCATAAATAAATTAAAATTTTTTTTAAAAAAATCAATAACAGAGGAGCACCCAGGTAGCTTAGTCTGTTAAGCATCCAACTCTTGATTTTAACTCGGGTTATCTCAAGATTGTAAGAACAAGCCCTGCATCAGGCTGAGTGCGGAGCCTGCCTAAGGTTCTCTCTCTCCCTCTTCCTCTACCACCCCTCCCCAAAAATCAATGGACAGAAATATGCCTAGGTGAATTGTAGCATATTTTTTTAACTATAAATGTTAAAAGACAACCCATGACAATACAATACAGGCCAAAAGAGAGAGGTCTGGCGGAAGTTGCATGTAAAAGCAAGATCAGGCCAGCTTCAACTTATCTGTAAAATGATACTCTAGAAAACAGTAACAAATGTTAGCAGATCTTTGAAAGAAAATGCTGTAACCTCCCTGATATGGATGATGGTAAGAGGAAGTTACTCTTTACATATGCCAAGTCACCAAAAATATAACCCACATGTCCTTTTAAAAAAAAATTAACTGAGGCAATAATTAAGCTGAAAAGGGGAAATCAACATTAAAACTTAGATATAAGAAATCTGTGATGTATAGCAAAGACTTAAGTTTTACATCTCAACTACCTTTCTGCTCCCCCCAAAAAAACCATTTACCGCCACCATACTAACCTCTCTGAATCTTAGTTTCATCATTTAATATCAAATAACATCTACCTTACAGTTAGTGAATATGAAATGAGATAACTGCATCATAAAGGATTTGCAAGGTGCTATCAAAATGTAAAAAATACTAAAAAACAAAAACAAAAACAAAAACAGAATACTTACTTCGCAGCATCAGTGTAAATTTTTACTCTCTTTCCACATGGCACTTTGTTCCTCTGCTCTAAAATAGACAGGGTTTAATATCTGAGACTGCATGTCATCAATCTTTCTCATCCCTGAAAATTTAGCTACAAAATAACAAGCATCGGGCAGCCCGGGTGGCTCAGCGGTTTAGCGCTGCCTTCCAGCCCAGGGCATGATCCTGGGGACCCTGGATCGAGTCCCATGTCAGGCTCCCTGCATGGAGCCTGCTTCTGCCTCTGCCTGTGTCTCTGCCTCTCATGAATAAATAAATAAAATTTAAAAAAAATAACAAGCTTCTTACTATTCTAAGGAGCAAAGAGAGTGGTGTCAACATCATGGCACCCTAAAATGGCGTCATTTTTGTTGCCCTTTCACATCTAAAATTTGGCACCTCTCCACAAACAAAAGTGCTTCCATGGGAACTATGGGATCAAGGGACCTAGGAGGAGTCTCAGCCACTTATACAGCAGGTAACAAGCAGACAGAACCTGGGACAGGCTATGGAAACAGCAGGAGCCTGTGAACGGACTCCAAACCTTCTTGGCTGCGGCATCTGGAAAACACTAACTTAGGCAGATTCCTGTGGATGAGAAAGCCTTTATAGAAGTTCAGATTTCTAGAGAAGTTCCAGCATTTCACTGGAAGATGGAAAAAAAAAAAGTTTGGACATATGAGAGTAGGTAAGAGAAACTTTGCCAGTATCACCCCTCCCCCACAAGGTTCTACAGCTCAGAGAAAAAGCAGGTTGGGGATCTCTCCCATGGAAGAAAGGGTAAAGCAGTGAGTTAGTGCCCAGCTTCCCCAGCAAGGGACACTGCTAAAGAAATCCATCTCTCTTCCTCAGCACCCAAAGTTTAAAACAAGAGCCCCATGACAGGGGGTAAAGGAGGAATTCAGAAAAGAGACAGATAAGAATTTCAGAGCATCATCTGTACTCCAATAGGAACCCCACCCATGAATCCCTGGAAAAACCTCAACCAAAGATGCCCTCATCTAAGCAACAGGAACCCTCACCAGACCAAGTACCAAACCCATGCCCTCCTCACTCTGCAGTCTACAAAGGAATCCTTCAGAAACGAAGAAGCACTAACCCTTTCCCAGAAAAACAAATGCTAAAGGAATTCATCACCACTAGATCTGCCTTGAAAAAAAGTGCTGAAAGGACTTCTTTGAGCTGAAATGAAAAGATATAGAAACATAAAAACATATGAAAATATACATCTCACTGGTAAAGGTAAAAATATTATCAGATTCAGAAAACTGATTCTGTGATAGGTGGTATGTTAAACACTTAACTATATTATAAAAGTTAAAGGAAATGAATATTAAAAATAACTATAGCCAGTATAATTTCTTTATAAATACACAATATTAAAAAAGAACTGTGGCATTAAAAACATAAAAGGTTCAATACAATCTCTATCAAAATCCCAATGGCATTCATAGAAAGAGAACAAAAAAAATCCCAGAATTTACATAGAACTACAAAAGATCCCAAATAACCAAAGCAATCTTAAAAAAGAACAAAGCTAGAGGGATCACACTTCTTGATTTCAAACCATATTATAAAGCAGCAGTAATCAAAATAGTATGGTACTGGCATAAAAACAGACATGAAGATCAGTGGTACAGAATACAGAACACAGAGATAAACCCACACATGTATGGTCAATTAATTACAACAAAATTGTCAAGAATATACAATGGAGAAAGCAGAGTCCCTTCAATAAATGGTGCTAGGAAATCTGCACAGGTATGTGCAAAAGAGTGAAACTGGACCCCTACCTTACACCACACACAAAAATCAACTCAAAATAGATTAAAGTTTAACGTAACACCTGAAACCATAGCATTCCTAGATGAAAACAAAGAGGGTAAGCTCCTTGATATTGGTCTTGGCAATGGTATTTGGATTTGACATCAAAAGCAGAAGTAAACAAGTGGAACTATACCAAACTAAAAAGGTTCTGCACAGCAAAGGAAGCCAGCAACAAAATGAAAAGACAACCTACTGAATGGGAGAAAATATTTGCAAATCTGATAAGGGATTAATATCTAAAATACATAAAGAACTCCTACAACTCAATAATGTATTTGGGGATTTTTGTAATAAGATATTAGGTGGGCAGAGGAGGGAGGAATAAAGATTTTAGGGATCCCTGGGTGGCGCAGTGGGATCCCTGGGTGGCGCAGTGGTTTAGCGCCTGCCTTTGGCCCAGGGCGCGATCCTGGAGACCTGGGATCGAATCCCACGTCGGGCTCCCGGTGCATGGAGCCTGCTTCTCCCTCTGCCTATGTCTCTTCCTCTCTCTCTCTCTCTCTCTCTCTGTGTGTGCGTGACTATCATAAATAAATAAAAATTTTAAAAAATAATAAATAAATAAATAAATAAATAAATAAATAAATAAATAAATAAATATTTTAAACTTGAACAGTCATGTAAGGAAAATCATTGGAGACCCCAATACAGGTAAATGTCAGAGTTAAGGAAGTGCACAAAACTAAATATGATAAAGATGAAATTATAATAATCTAAGAAATATCAAAATTCTGGATTACTCTGTAGTAGCAGTAATAAAGAAGAATATTTGATAACTGTTGGAAGAAGCGGTTGGATTTGACCCTAAGCTTATGAAACAAATACAAGCAATCATTTGAGTAACACTTGATGACTTCTGAGAAAATTGCATTTCAGGTATTTCAGTAAAGGAAGAAGAAATACAGATGCAGCAAAGCAAGAGAACTCAAAAATACCAAGGCCTACCCTACTAAAAAGGGGTCTGAAGAATGAAGGCAGCAAACTCAGACTGATTCATTAGGTTTTTCTGCATTAACAGGAAATATCTTTAGTGTAGAAAAAGTCATATGACTCTCAGATACAAGAGGAGGAGAGAAATCTTCTGGAATACATAAAATATGATACAGATACATGATGTCCCTGCCTGTCTCAGGAACTTGGCTGTATCAATAGATAAGATGGAATAAGGTCTGCTCTTCGATAGCATTTCTTATTATCAAGAAAAGTCTACTCATCATATTAAAATCTTACTGGTGGAAAAAAAAAAAACTGCCACACAGACTGAAATTTATAATTCTTTTATTCCTAAAACATAATTCAGTTTTGCTCTCTCCCCAATAAAAAATGTTCCCATTTTCTTCCACATTCTCTTAATCAAACTATTTTCAAACTGCTCAGTAACTTTCCATGTGACTTTAAGCTACCTCCCTCTCTCGCCCTCTCTGTTTCTTTCTCTCCGATCAGGAAATTACTATAAAGGAAATTCAGAAAACTTGTCTATAACGATGATCTGGGTATGAGCAAATTTATAGGTCAGTTTTCACATGGAATGTCAGATGATAGAAACATAGGAAAGAATATTTGGAAATCTGCAAAACACTATATTTTAATCAACTGAAAGGGAAAAATGA
The DNA here is from genome assembly GCF_003254725.2 of Canis lupus dingo. NCBI lineage: Eukaryota > Metazoa > Chordata > Mammalia > Carnivora > Canidae > Canis > Canis lupus. The sequence goes on along the minus strand of NC_064263.1, from coordinate 5,441,691 downwards.
GCCTGTAGAAGTTATAAACTATCCTCCACAGTTTCTTTATATGCTAAAACTGTGAAGTAAAAAATTAAGTACTCATATTTCATTGAATAATTCTAGTAAAAAAACTGTTAACATCAATTTTACTTTATTTTTTATACAACTTGACTGACAAACCACAAAGGAGGCAAAATGAGCCATACAAACAAAACTCTGAACAGGGTAGAGCCACAAACTGGCATCTGGGATAAATCTTATTGGTTATATCTTTAAAAGTACAAATTTGAGTACAGAGAAGCCCTTTTTTATTATGACACAGCCAAAGACAATTTGGTTTTCAGTTGAAACCACAACTACTAAAGGTCGAATAACATTACATCACCATTAATAATTCAACAACAAAATAGAAGTATCTAAAGAGGAAGTCTGGAAAGCATCACTTCATGCTATAAGTTGAATTCTGTCCTCCTTCCCCCAATAAAGATAGGTTAAAGTCCTGACTAACAGGTATCTGGAAATGTGACCTTATTTGGAAATAGGGTCCTTGTGGATGTAATTAGTTAAGATGAGGAGATGCTAGAGTCGAGTGGCCCATAATCTGATATAACTGATATCCTTATACAGACAGGATCCTGTGAAGACACAGAGGTATAAGGCGAATGTTATGTGAAGACAGAGGTGGAGATTGGAGTGATGAATCTACAAACCAAAAAACGCCAAGCATTATTGGCCTTCACCAGCAGCAAGGGAAGAAGTATAAACCAATCTATGATTCTAACCCCCCTAAAAAAAAATAGTTTTCTATATTCTATTTTCAACCTTCTGATACTGAATATGGTGAGTTTTTCCATAGGAAACAATTCTTCAATCCTCAGCAGACACTAGCTGGGGGTCCTACAATTCAATTATCACACTAATACCCACAAGTAGCACAGACCACATGTCTGAACCCTACTTCAGGCACCAATCTTAAGTCCAAGGCGGTCACCTGTACATCTGACCAACCATCCAGAAGTCAAATTCCCATCACTCCCCTCTCAGGTTCAATAATTTGCTAGAATGGCTCACAAAATTCAGGGCAACACTTTATCTACATTTACTAGTTTATTACAAAGGATACAACTCAGAAACAGCCATCTGAAGAGCCTCAAGGGCAAGGTACAAGGTAAGAGGGCGTATGGAATTTCCATGCCCTCTCTGGGCAGGCACATCACTCTCCCAGCACCTCCAAGTATTTACTAGTCCAGAAGCTCTCCGAACCCTTTCAGTTAGGATGTTTTTATGGAGGCTTCATTCCTTAGACATGATTGATTCAATCATTGTCCATTAATAAATTCAACCTCTAGCCCTTCTCCCTTTACTAAAGAGAGTGGAGCTGGAAGTTCCAAACTTCTAGTCACAAGGGTGTTCCCGTGACAACCAGGCCCCCACCTTTAGAGGCTTTCCAAACATCACCTCGTTAACATAAACTCAGGGATGGTTGAAAGGTGTGTGTTACAACAAAAGATGTTCCTTTCACTTTTATCACTCTGGGAACTATGTCATGAGTCAGAAACCAAAAACAAATATTTTATCAAAAGATCATCCTATGGATCTTATTACTTAGTAAATTACAAGGTTTTAAGAGCTCTGGCCAGGAGCCAAAAGTGAAGCCCAAAATATATATTTCTTTTTATATCACAATATCACACTCCAGAACTGTGAGAAAATAAATTCCTGTGTTCTAAGCCACTCAATTTGCAACACTCTGTTACAGCAGCCCAAGGAATGAATAGACCTAATATTAAGAAAAATTTCCCAATTTAATCTTGAAGAATTTTAAATGCAAGCTGTTCTTAACTGGGAAAAACTTGGAAGCAACCAGTCTTTCAGACAAGGAATAGATAAACAAACGGTGGTACATCTATACAAAGGAATATTATTCAGCAATAAGAAGTGAGTTATCAAGACAAAAAAAAAAAAAGAAACAGAGGATCCTTTTTTTTTTTTTTTTTTTTTTTTTTGAAACAGAGGATCCTTAAAGATACGCCGCCATTAAGTGGAAGAAGCCAATCTGGCTTTGTATTAGATGATTCCAACCATATGACATTCTGGAAAAAGCAAATCTATGTAGACAGTCAACAGATGAGTGGTTGTCAGGGGTTCAGTGAAAGGGAAGGAGAGACAAACGTGGAGCACAGAGGATTTTTAAGGCAGTGAAACTGCTACACACGATACAGTAATGATGGAAACATGTCATTATGCATTCGTCCCACAGAATGTACAACATAAAGAGTGAGCCCTTATGTAAACTATGGATTTTAATTAATATTAATGTATCAGTATTGGTTTATCAATTGTAACAACTGCACCACGCTAATACAAGATGCAAAGAAGAGAAATTGTGCGGGTGGGAGACGGGAAATCAGGGCTGTGGACTTTGTATTTTCTTATAAGTGAGACCATTAAAATAGAACTACAATAATGACTACTACCTATTAGGAACATCATTATATAACAGAAAAAAGATCTTTAAAACCCAAAGGTTAGGAGGATGTATTCTTGTGATACAGAAGAGTCCTTCCTTGATAAAAGATGGCCCATAACAGAATATCTGTCAAAAATGAAATAGAAGTAGATAGGTAGACAGATGAAATATTATCTCAATTACTTTCATTTCACCCCACACCAAGGAAAAAATCATCATGAACTGGCCTAGTTAATGCTCTGCTTTTAGAAAATCATTATTCATTTATTGCTTATAATATCCCTGCAAGAGAAGCATTAGTAGTGCTATTCCCATTTATGAATGGGGTAACTGACCCCTATAGAAGTTAAGCAACTTTTCCAAGGGGACATATACCTTGCAACAGCAGCTGAACTTGAACTGTATAACTGTACTAAGCTTATGATCATGACATGATAGCATCCTTGTGCAACTATATAGCAAGCAAATGACATGAGGGATGGGAAGCTGTGAAAGAGATCAGGACCAGAGGTGACAAGTGGAAGTCATCCATAAACAAACAATGGCTGAAGCTATAAGGAGGGGGAAAAATCATAAGGAAGGAAGGAGAAGGGAGCCAGGGAGTGAGCAAGGGCTGCAGGACACATTAAGGCCTTTCTTTTGGCTGAGAAAAAAAGGACAGGGAAGTGTACAAAGAGAGGCAGTCCAAAAAGAAGTGAACCAAAAACTGTCACCAAGATTGAAATCAGGGGCCATTATCTTTGACTCCTCTCTCCCCCCAATCTGCAACACTCAGGTAGCTTTAACACATTACATCCACATAAGTATGTTTTCAAATTTGTCCTTTACTTCGCATTTGTCATTACCCTGTACATGGCCTTTATCAATTTTTATTTGGAACTATTCAAAGAGCCTCCAAACATGTCTCCTTGTTTCCATTCTACCTGCCTCTAAGTAATATACCTGCTTGTGTATCCAGTTTCTTTTACTCCTCCTTCCACAATTCCCAACAAATGAGAACTTATACACACTGTTCAACATTTGTTTTTTTTTTAACTGTCTTGAACATATTTTCATATTCACACGTGGAGACCTACCTCTTCTTTCCAAAGACTGCATAGTATTCAATTATAAACATATAAATTATCAGCCCCCCAAAAACATTTCTATTATTTCCAGACTTTTGTCATTACAAATTTTAGCATTGACGTGTCAAGTTTTAACCAGACTATCTATAGAAGAATTACAACCTAAACAATATTGACCATTTCTATCAAACAAGATATGCTTTTCCATTTATTTAAGTCTTCTTTTATATTATTCAGCAGAATTTTAGAGTTTCTTCATAAAACCTCTGCATGTATCTTAAGTTTATTCTTGGATATTTCATATTTTTAATTGTTATTATAAATAGGATATTTCCCTCCCTTAAGTATATATACTTAAGTATATAAGTATACTTAAAATATTTTTAAGTATCTTCATAATAGAAAGCTGTTAATTCTTATATATCAAACTTGGCTTTTAGTATGCCCTGTAGTTTTTTGTTGAAAGCTGGACATGATGTAGTAGGTAAAAAGAACTGAAATAAGCAAACCTTGAGTGATGTGGTAGTGAGGTATGGAGGTGGGAGGGGAGGTATTCTACAGTCCTATGACTAAGTCCTACATACAGTCCTCAATCTTTTAATGAGCTTGTACCCCTGGGCTGTAACACCCAAAAGTGCTTCGTAGTCTCCAGCTCTGAGGTAGGAAAGGATGGCTAGAGTACTAGAGTTTGTATTTCTATTTCTCTTCCTCCAGGTAGAAGACTAGAGGAGACTGGAGTTAAGAATTTCCCTTCTCCCAGGTCAGGCAAGCTCTGACAAAACCAGGTAGGATAGGTTAGTAAAACAGTTTCTCTCAAGGGTAGGCCTTATCAAAAAGAACAGAATGCTTTGGACATATTTCAAACTGGCTGTTTTTCCCTCCCCTCTGCCAGAAAGCAAAAGAGATTTTTCTCTTACCTCTGTGTGGTAACTTGGTAGCATTTTTGTTGGTAAAACTCACAAAAGTATGAAGAACTCCTAGAAGTGGGGTTCCCTGGAGTTAGCTCTCAGACTTGTCCACATTGAGCATCCAGCAACTCATCAATTACAGTTCCTGTTTTGATACCCCATACTGGTTCCTGAGAAGGCTTTTACTTGTAAGTTTCTGCTCTACCTGTCTGTCCAATTTGGAAGGCAGCCATTTGTCCCATGACCTTAATTAATTCTCTGATGGATCTAAGAAGCATTGTTGACTTTCAACTTGTTCTTTTTATTTGTTACAACAGAGTGATGACTTCCAAGCTCCTTTTAATAACCAGTCATCTAGTTAAAATCTTTTGTTTCTAATAATATATTTGATTTTCTTGATTTCCAGGTTAAAATATGCTTATTTTGCCTCTTCCTTTTCAATAACATGCATAGCATGTATTTATGTTATCAAATTACATTGGATGATACTTAAAAACAATGCTAAATAACACAGTCATGATAGTAGGTAACCTTATCTTGTTCTTTAATGGGAGTACTTCTACTGTTTTAATATTATACTATTAAGTCAGATGCTTACATAAGTATTTACCTATTCCTTTCTAATTAAAAAATTCTAAAAATCTCAAATAGATGAATTTTGTCAAATACTTTTCATTATGTGCCTTTTCTGTATATATAAAGATGATTATGTGAAATGTGTGGATTATAACAGAAATTATATCAGCAGCACTTGCACTATGCTCAGTTTTGAAGTCTGAAATATTTCTTATCTTTTCCAGAATTAGCATCATGTTAATTAGTGTTCTATCTAGTTAAATAAACTTTAGACATATATACTTTTCCTTATCTCCTTATCATCAATTGAACAGTCACTATTATTCCTATTGCATCATGAATATATTAAATATTGCTTTCACATTTATCATTTTCTCATACTTTCTAATTTTTAAATAGTCTCTATCATTCTATCGTAATTATTTGGCTTTTTTTTTACTAAGAATTTTAACACAGAGTTTTTATTCTTTTAGGCCTTAAGGGGGTTAATAGTATCTTTAAATTACATCAAACTAATTACATATCCAATGAACATGCTTAAACTACCTAACAGAATAGTAGGCAAGACATTACTGAGCCCAGTGCTGACATCATAAGCTTCTAGTAAGCAGAATTGAGGGGGGGAAAAAAAAAGAACTGAGGAGCTTTTACTCTGACATCCAACCTAATAACTGTCAAAGTAGATATTTTTAAGGAAGAGTTTCTATGTTCCAAATACTAAGAGTAGTAAAAGTCCTGGGGATTTTTATTTTTTCCTTAATCCTATATCTATTTCCCACAGATTTTTATTTCATTAATTGCTTTCATAATAAAAAATACCTAGTGTTGTTATAAAAGATACAAAATCTTACAAAAGAGAGTTAGTGGTAATGTTGGAGAGGAAAGTTTCAGTAAAATGGAAATCATGGGAGTTTGGACCTAACATTTCCATATTAAGGATGGATGTGAGACAACTGTGAATATTTTCAAATGGATTTTGGTGGCTCTTGATGACAGAAATAAATTAGTGACTACCTTCGGTCTCTCTTCCAAATTTTCCTCATATAATCTCTTCAAAGTTTTTTTCAACATTATTTGATTATTATCCACACATCTTCTATTAGGAAAGAAAGATCATAAAGGGCTGGAATCACCTGATGGGGCTGTGTCTCTTATTAACATTTTGACCATGATCTGTTTCACTGAAGAGCAGAAACAAGTACATTCCAGATGTGTGAGCCAGTATGAATGGAAGCGGGAATGAGGACGTGACATTTAAGGGACTATAAGAAGATAAGAAGACTCTCTATCTATAGAGATAGTGTTATGTTTTGGAAAAGATGGACATACAGTATGATAGATTTGATGAGACCAAACATGGAGAACCCTGAACACAAGACTTAGAAGTCTACACTTTCTGTAAGAAACAGGGATCCCCTGGAAGATTTTTTTTTTTTAAGATTTATTTATTTATTTATTCCAGAGAGAGAGAAAGTAGAGTGAGGGGCAGAGGGAGAGGGAGACAAGCAAACTCTCTGTTCAGCTGGAGCCCCACTCAGGGCTCGATCCCAGGACCCTAATATCCTAATCTGAGCCAAAACCAAGAGTCCAACACTTACTAACTGAGCCACCCAGTCACTCCTGCCAGAAGAATTTTTTTTAAAGATTTTATTTATTTATTCATGAGAGGCACAGAGAGAGAGAGAGAGAGAGAGAGAGACAGAGAGACAGAGAGACAGAGAGGCAGAGAGGCAGAGACACAGGTAGAGGGAGACGCAGGCTCCATGCAGGGAGCCTGAAGTGGGACTCGATCCCAGATCTCTAGGATCACACCCTGGGCCAAAGGCGGCGCTAAACCACTGAGCCACCTGGACTGCCCCAGAAGAATTTTTAAACAGAGGTGTCACATTATGAAAGTGATATCAGACGAAGACTAGCCTTATGATGGTGCATTAGCTAAATCAGAGAAAGGCAAGCATACCATACATAAGACTTAGGGGACTATTAAAAATGAAAGGACGCATGAGGCACCTGGGTGGCTCCATTGGTTAAGCGTCTACCTTCACCTCAGGTCATGATCCCAGGGTCTTGGGATCCAGCCCCATGTCGGGGGGTCCTTGATCAGCAGGGAGTCCGATTCTCCCTCTGCCTCTCCCACTTCTTGTACTCTCTGTCAAAAAAATAAATAAAAACTAAGGAAAAAAATGAAAGGAAAATGAGCAAACAATTTCATATTTCTCATTCTACTGATTCAGTCAACAAATTTTTCTTAAGTACTTCCACATTCTAGATACCAAGCTCTAAGGATACAACAGGGAATAAGACAAATATATCTGCCCTTAAGGGGTTTAGAGCAATAGTCTTTTTTTACCCAATGAATTTATTTTTCTTTAAACTCTTGCTTTTAATAAATGCCCTCCAAATATTTTCTCATAAGCATATTTAAATGTAGCAGCATTTTACTTGTAATATAAACTTTAGAATGCTTTAGAATGTTCTGTCCTCTTTGTTCCCAAGGTATACCTTCTTCATCCTATTATGCAATAATCACTGATTTGCTTACCTCCTTTTCCATGACATGACTCTAAGCCTCATGCTGGCAGAAACCATGTCTTACTGGACACTGTCTCCTCAAAACTTCCGGGAAATTCCAAGAGTACAGTGAGTCAATGAAGAAGTACACAGATTTTATTTGGAACTATGAATAAAACATAGAATTTCCTTCTTCGTTTCCCAGATGTGGCTAACAAGTGGTTTCAAGAGTCACCTGATTAGAAGTGCTCCTCAAACTTTTCCACCAACTAAACAGAGCAAATGAGAGGACAAATGTCTCCAGTGTCCCAGGGAGCTTGAGGCTTCAACTGGACACAAGTATAAACAGCTTTTAAGTCACACTCACTCAGGTGTGGTTCTATGCACTAGGGATATAAGTAAGGTTCCTGCCTTTGTAGAGCTTAAGATGAGAGAGGTCAGATGAACAGTAATCAATAAGCAAGAAAAGGTCCTTACCATTTTAGCAAATTTTAAAATTTATTTTTTATTTAATAATAATCTTTAATAGTTAATATTTTTAGGTCTTATTTAAAAATTCCTTCCTGAGGCACCTGGGTAGCTCAATCAGTTAAGCATCTGCCTTTGGCTCAGGTCATGACCCAGAGTCCTGGGATCGAGCCCTGCATTGCTTTGGGCTCCCTGTTCAGCAGAGGGCCTGCTTCTCTGCAGTTCCTCCTGCTTGTTCTCTCTCTCTCTCTCAAATAAATAGAATCTTAAAAAATAAAAATCCCTTCCTTGTGCACGTAATAAAGATAGTATCACATATTTTCTTTTAGATTATAAAATTTTGGGCAGCCCGGGTGGCTCAGCGGTTTAGCGCCACCTTCGGCCCAGGTTGTGATCCTGGAGACCCGGGATCGAGTCCCACATTGGGCTCCCTGCACAGAGCCTGCTTCTCCCCCTGCCTGTGTCTCTGCCTCTCTCTCCTTCTCTCTCTCTCTCTGTGCCTCTCATGAATAAATAAAATCTTTTTAAAAAATAAATAAATAAAATAAAATTATAAAATTTTGATTTTCAATTTTAGGATTTTAATCTAATGAATTCATTGTGTATATGTGAATTAGGAACTCAACTTCTTTTTTTAAAATTTCAATATGCTAACCCAGCACTGATTACCAAATAATTCATTCTTTTTCCACTGATTTGTTATACCATCTCTGTCATATACAGAGTCCCTACAAAATCAGTCATTCTTGAACTCTGTCATGTGTCTTCTTGATCTATTTCTGTTCTAATTACTTTAGCTTTACAAACTAATTAAATTAATTCCCCCCTTCATTTTTCCTCTTAAATAATCTTGACCTTTTACCTTTCCATATAAATTTCAGAATCAACTTGCCAAGGTCTGCAAGACAAACTTGAATTTGGTTTGAAATTATATTGCACTAACAGATACATACTGAAAATATTTGACATCTCCAGGCGATTGTGTCTACTCATCTATTTTTTTAAGATCTTATTTATTCATGAGAGACACAGAGAGAGAGGCAGAGACCTAGGCAGAAGGAGAAGCAGGCTCCTCACAGGGAGCCCAATGTGGGACTTGATCCCCAGACCCTGGGATCATGCCCTGAGCTAAAGGCAGACGCTCAACCACTAAGCCACATAGGCATCCTTCTACTCATCTATTTACTTAGATTTAAGTTCATTAATAAAGTTTGTAACTTTCTCCATAAAGTTCTTATGTATCTTTTATTAGATGTATCCCCAAGTAATGTAATTTTGTTGCTCTTGTGACTGGAAATCTTTTTAAAATCAATCACACTGTCTAAATATTTTTGTTAAGGTACAGAAGCAAGATTTATCTTTTTAAAGTTATCTTACATCCACCAACACAACAGTGCTGGTAGTTTGCATATAGATTTTTCTTAAACTTTCCACATAATCATCTTAAGTTAAAAAAAAAGCTTTCTTCTTTTCATTTCTTACATTTATTATTTTTTTTTATTTTTTTGGCTACAAATTCTGCATCATGTTTCTAAGTTTAAAGGCTATGCTTCTAACATTTCCCCATTAAGTATAATGCGGAGTTTTGATGGATATCCTTTATTTGGCTAAAGTTGTTCTTTTCAATTCCTAGGCTCTCAAGAGTTGATGCTGGTCTGGCCAGTAGAGGTGCTAATCACAAATAAGTGCTAACTTCAACCATTTTTTTCCCTGGCTAGTGAAATGATTATGTGTGATAGACACTGTTCACTGTCTACCTAATATCAGTTCTATGAGCCTTAACTCATTCTGACTAGATCTGTGTATTTTTAGAACATGTCAACATTCATGGACACGCTAGGTAAGAAATAATCCAGTTATCTCTGACCTTTGGTTAATAAAAAATATGAATATATATAAAAAGCAAATTTACTTCATTTAAGCCAATTAAATATTACAAGATAAGGGCAGATGGCTAAAAATATAATCCAAATATTACAATTTTATCTCCTATATAGAATATATATTTATATATACATACATTATATGTATGTCATATATTCTAAGATCAAAAAGGCCTTCTAAAATAGAGATAAAACACAAAATAGAATTTCATTTTAATATTTGATTTTGAATTATAGACAAACATTGGTATAAATGCTCATCGCAGACATTACAAAGGAAATGTTGTATAGCCCAACCTTTAATTTATCTTTTAGTCATCATCACTTAAGGAACTTACTTGAATTAAAATCCAAAGCTATACAAATTACACTTTATAAATAAATAGAGCTGTGCATCTGAATTTTAAAATCCTGAACTTCTGGGGCGCCTGGGTGGCTCAGCGGTTGACATCTGCCTTCGGCTCAGGGCGTGATCCTGGAGACCCAGGATCAAGTCCCACATCGGGCTCCCTGCATGGAGCCTGCTTCTTCCTCTGCCTAGGTCTCTGCCTCTCTCTCTCTCTCTCTCTCTCTCTCTCTCTCTCTGTGCCTCTCATGAATAAATAAATAAAATCTTTAATAAATAAATAAATATAAAATCCTAGACTTCAAGGAAATTATTTCAGTCAGCAAATAAACTAACCAGACACCAATTTCCTAGGTTCTTAATTCCACTGTGTCAAACTTTAAAAATATGTTCTTGGGATCCCTGGGTGGCGCAGCGGTTGGGTGCCTGCCTTTGGCCCAGGGCGCGATCCTGGAGACCCGGGATCGAATCCCACGTCAGGCTCCCGGTGCATGGAGCCTGTTTCTCCCTCTGCCTGTGTCTCTGCCTCTCTGTGTGTGACTATCATAAATAAATAAATAAAAATTTTAAAAAAAGTAAAAAAAAAATGTTCTTATTAAGAAAGCCTAATTTTAAAAAACTATAGATCTATTTTTTTTTAAAGATTTTCTTTATTTATTCATGAGAGAGACACAGAGAAAGAGAGAGGCACAGACACAGGCAGAGGGAGAAGCAGGCTCCACGCAGGGAGCCTGATGTGGGACTCGATCCTGGGTCTCCAGGATCACACTCTGGGCCGAAGGCAGGCGCCAAACCGCTGAGCTACCCGGGCTGCCCAGATCTATTTTTTAAAATGCATTTGCATTAAAATTTTTGTATGAAAGAAGGGCAGAGAAAAAAAGGGAAAAATTTTGTATGATTTTTTTAAAATTTTTTTAATGAAAGTAAGTTCCACTGTCAATTGAAGAGGCAATGAAACAAAGAGAAACACTCTACAATTATTCACTGAGACACATGACTGAATTTACCAAGGTTGATTTGGTGCTTAATTTTTCAGAAAAACGTGTACTGGATTTTATCTGTATAGGACTTTTCCACAACAAGCAATACTGAAAAGGTGAAAAGTACAAAGAAAATTCCACTTGAATAAATGTAAATTTCAGATATCTGACATAGTTCCATATACCCTCTAATTTTCCATTCTCTCTTACTGATGCAGAAGCAAGAAAACCTTGTTTCTTTTTTTTTTTTTTTTAAGATTTTATTTATTCATGAGAGGTACAGAGAGAGAGAGAGAGAGAGGCAGAGACACAGAGGGAGAAGCAGGCTCCCTGCGGGAAGCCTGATGGAAGACTCAATCCAGAGACTCCAGGATCAGATGCCCAACTGCTGAGCCACCCAGGTGTCCCAACAAATCTTGTTTCAATAAGAAATCCTCAAGAGAAGCTTTCATGTTCAGCTGCTAATCAACTAACACACTATCCTTTCAGTAAAGTGTCACTGCATAATACCTGTAGCAGAAAATTTGAATTTCTACAATTTAAATGAGGATTTTTAATGAAATTGGATTAGCTTTTCAATGCACGGTGCTTTCTATACTTCCATTTAAAAGCTGTTACTAAAGGAGCTTTAGAAAGGTTAAGGCTCAGGGCAGGGATAAACAGTTGAGGCTATGTGGAGAACTCAAAGTCTAGAGGTTAACCAACTTCAAATCATCTGTGAATGATGATTTTCACAACTATCATACCAAGCCCCTCATCTCACACATAGAGCCAAACCATGATCCAGCAGAAAACAACAAACAGCTGTCTGCAGTTAGGTCCACCTATAATTAACTAGCACATTTCTATTTTATGGCCACTAAAGATCTACACACTAAAAGCAAAATATTCATCAACTAATAAAATTGAGAAGAGGGAAGATTTTTACTACAAAAAGTCTCTTTCTCTGCTTATTTAGAAAAGCAATTTTCATTTACTAAGGAAGTAATATTGAAAACTGGTATTGCTACCTAAAAAAATGTATTAAAGATATTCCTTGTCACCTAAGAAAACCTCACCGCACCTATGAAGACAGCAACAAAGTCATAGAAAGCTAGTCTCCCTGCATAATGTGCTTCACAGGAATATTACTAAACAGAGACTAAGTAAGGGCAAGACTTACTGTGTGCCTTTAAGCACAGGACTTAATTAATCTCTTATGAATACCAGGTTTCTCATTAGTCACATGAAGTAATAATATGTCTCACAGGACTGTGGTGAAAGTTAAATGACAGGAAGCATATATAAATGTTTATCGGTAGCAAGCTAGATTTTTTTTTTCAAGTATTAGAAGCACATCCTTCTTCCCACCCCACCTCTGAAAAGAGCACAAAATTGAAATTAGGCTGCATTTTTAAATGATACTAATAATTAATGTAATGTTAATCATTCATCTCCTTTCCACAAGTGGGAAAAAAAAAAGACTAGTAATCAAACAGATCTTTAAAAATGAGGGGAATAGGTAACAGCTTACACACTACTTTGGAAAGTACAGTCAACCTTTGTGGCCCAAAACCATCTTCTCCTTAATTTAACATTTAACAACTGTCTCTTCATTCATCTCATAAAAATTATCTAAGGGACCCTCTAAGTTGTGAAAGATGCCAAATTCATAAGGCACTAATGGAGATAATTCTAAAGTCTCGAAGCTGATGATACCTTCATCAGTTTTTGATAACTTCAAAAGATTCCCCTGGTACCCTACAGTGCTAAGAAAGTCAGTAATTCTGGACATTTTTGTATCTAACATTAAACCTGAAGGGACAACAGGCATAAAATAAGACTACTCCAAACAAATGTGCATATGTGATCACCCTACCCATGATATTACCTCCAAATAAAATGTAGGCAAATGATCTTTCGCTTCAGAAGGAAAATAACTTTGTTCCTTTTTTGGGAAGGAAGAGGGAGAGGGAGGGGGGAAGGAAGGGGGGTAAGGAAAGGGGGAAGGAAGGGGAGAGAAGGAAGCAAAGAAAGGAAGAGAGAGAGAGAAAGCAAAGAAGAGAAAAGAAAAAGGGGGGGTGGGGTGGGGAGAACACCTAGTGTCCAGATCTTGGTTTCTAATACCATTCTCCAATAAAAAAACAAAACAAAACCTGGGTTCCTTGAGAAATGGATGACAATTTTAACACTGAGGCAGGAAATACCAAGATGAGCCTAGAGCATCCTGCAGTGCTTACTTAGTAAAGTGAAACAGAGCTCAGAACAAAACAAAAACACCACCACAATGATGCGAATATGGCAAAGGGGTGGAGGATCTGACTGAATTAACGCTCAATTTGGAACTGCAACAATTTGAGCAACAAAGTAACACTAAATTGCAATCCAAAATACACAGATATCCGTAAGTATATACTAAGATAAATAAATCATTGCATAAAGCCATACATGAGAAGAGACAAATCTCCATGCAGAATAATTACGAAAAATGCGTGTAGATGTTCCACTCTCAATAGAGCGGGCTTAAATGTGGGCTGTACACAGCCACTGCCTTCCAGAGAGTATAATATAAAAAGGAGAGGGGGGAAAAAAGAGTATTTTGCAGTGAAAAACCCTAACACTACCTCCACCAAGTGATTAAAGTTAACATCAACAGTGATAAATCATGTTGATACTATGTACCTTTAATATGAGTGATGAAGATGGCTATTTACCTCTGTGGTCTTCTTCCCCAAAAGATAGAATCCCAGTCTATGGGCAAAATATCATTCTACAAAACCCCCGACGAGTGCTCTTTAAAACTGTCAAGATCATCAAAACCAGAGTCTAAAAGCCTGTCACAGCCAAGAGACTCCTAAGGAGACATGACTACTAAATGTAATGTGATATCCTGGATGGGCTCCTAGAACAAAAACAAGGAAATCAGGTAAAATCTAAGGATATTTGGAAAAAATATGAGCTTTAGTTAATTATAATGTATCAACACGGGTTTATTATTTTTGACAGATGTACCATACAAATATCAGACATGAATACGAGGGGAAACTGGAGGTCAAGTATATAGGAACTCCATACTATCTTTGCAATTTTTCTGTAAATCTAAACATGTTCTAAATTTTGAAAAATACCTAATAGAAATAAATTACAATGTATAAATAAAAATTAACATAATGACCCTCATTTTGTCCCAATGTATGCCAGTCACTCTTATTTCTAAGTATAGTGTACCGAGGAAATGAAGGAAGCTAGCCTTCCAAGAAGCTGAGAGCAGAGGCCACCTTTCAGCATCCTGTGATGTACCACAATTGACATGTGTACCTAGCGAAGTACTTTAACTAAATTAACCCTCACAAGAACACACAAATGGTTTATTTTGAACCATTTATTTTTTACTTCAGGCAAGAAACTGCAGATAGAATATAATATTAATAATGTAAGCATAGTAAGAGACAAAAGTGCCATTTCTCCCATTCCTAGTATGAGTTCTTTATCAGTTACAACATGAAGTTAAAAACAAATGATGTCAGTTGAGTGTCCAAATCTTGGTTTCAGTTCAGGCCGTGATCTCAGGGTGAGGGATACAGCCCCACATCAGGCTGCACGCTCAGCATGGAGTCTGCTTGTCCCTCACCCTCTGCTCCTCCCCCTGGGCTCTCTCTCTCTCTCTCTCAAATAAATAAGTAAATGAATGAAATTATTTTTTAAAATGTTTTTCATTAATACAACCTGCCTAGAAGTAGACCAAAAAAATTCGTAGGTCTTCAGTGGATTTTTAATCAACATAATGAATAAATAAAAGATATACATATAAAACACGTGTTTTTAAATAGCAATAAATTAAGGAGATGGAAAGATTGATTTATATCCATTATTGTTAATGATGAACCTGCCCTTAATGTATTTCATGCATCAATAGCTAAAGATATTATGAAGCCTTCATAATTAGCACAACATATATCCAGGTTATAAAGACAAATCTTTATTATTTTTAGTGTTTAAAGTCATGTTATACCTAAACTATTATTTTATGACATTTCACAATACATAAGGACAAATAAGCAGAAAGTCTTTACAGATGTTTGTAATCTGTATTCTTTCATTTGTTGGAATCTGTTTTGAAAATGAAATACAAGAAAAAGATACAGTCTCAGTATATGCTCAAAAGCAAATGACTTCCTTAATATAAACAATGTTCTTATTAAAATTGTGAAAGTATAACCATTGCGAAAGCAGCCACTTGATCAGGATAAAAAGACACTAAGGTTTAAGGGTTAGCACTGCACATAAAATTCATTTTCTCCATCATTCATAGATAAGCAGTTGTAGAAAGGCAGATGAATCCAAAAACGTACAAGTGCTATAAGATATCACTGATGTGGTTAATTGTGTAGCAACAAGATTTGAGCAAATACAGTAATATTTAAAAGATAATGAGATGTATAGCAACCACAGCACAACATTTAAGTGACTTAGCTCCAGAACTGGACTAGTGAGCTAGAATATTAGCCAGAGAATTTATTAGTGATGAGACTTTGGACATATTATTAATTTCTATGAGTTGTTATTATTATAGAATGATGATGAAAATAGTCTCTGCGTCACAGAATTGGAAGAAGTATTATAAAAGATACTTCATTACAGAACTTAAAACGTCACTTGGGACATGGTAAGTACTTAAAAAATGTTAGCTATTATTGGCCATCATTATGGGAATAATTGTGAAAAACTTTTATACCACAACAAAGTCCATTAATTATCTTTTTGTAAAGAATTTAAAAGTTATCAAACTTAGAAATAAAGTACACATTTTTCTTCTACAAATAAATAAGATTTTCAATTTTTTTTTTTAAGATTTTAGTTATTTATTCATGAGACACACAGAGAGAGAGAGAGAGGCAGAGACACAAGCAGAGGGAGAAGCAAGCTCCATGAAAGGAAGCCCGACGCGGGAGTTGATCCCGGGTCTTCAGGATCACGCCCTGGGCTGAAGGCAGGTGCCAAACCGCTGAGCCACCCAGGGATTCCCCAAGATTTCCAAATCTGCTAGCCTGTTCTGGGATATTTTATAAAGACGGGTCTTGGGAGACTCCTCCAGCAAGATCTCCTGCTTACTTAGTGCAAGGTTATACTCATAGTGTTGGCCACAAACAGCTAACCAAAACTACACCAAAATGTAAAAACAGCGTACATACCCTCAAATCAGGAGAAAAGTTGTCTGCAGAAGTTGAAATGGAATCCGATGATACTACAGAAGCTGATTTTGTATGCACTGAATTCTCTGAATGAGAAGTGGAAGCACTACAAAATACAAAAACACATTATGTTTCAAAACTGGGGGTTTAAAAAACAATTTCAGAAATTTTACTAATTATAACTCCATTATTTATTAAAACTTCCATTGCTGGGGTACCTGGATGGCCCAGTTGGTTAAGCATCTTCCTTCAGCTCAGGTCATGATCTCAGGGTCCTGTGATTGAGTCCCAAGTCAGGTTCCCTGCTCAGCTGCTTCTCCCTCTCCCTCAGCCTGCTGCTCGGCCCGCCACTTTGCCTGATGCTCTGTCTGCCTACTTGTATGCATTCTCTGAATAAATAAAATCTTAAAAAAAACTTCCATTGCCAACTAGTACTATTTTGTCTATTCAAGCTTAATTCCAACCACTAATAAATTTCAAACTCTAATACTTAACCTGCAGGGTTAAGTATTCCTACCACATTCCCCCTGGATAGACTATCCCAGGACTCCTGAATAAACTCTGGGCTGATTTCTTCTTTTTATTCAACCATCCACCCAATTCATCCAATGAACACTCACGGAATGATCCAACATGCAAAGCCATTATACCAGGCACTATGATTTGGAGATAAATATTATACAATTCTCATGCTCATGAAGCTCACAAACTGTGGCAGAGAGAGATGAGTACGTAAATGGTGTGTTGTGATGATGACACTAGCCCCTGTGAAACTGAATAAAGAAAGCCTCCTTTCAAATGGAGTCAGGAGACCAGAAAGGGGAAATTCGCAAACCCTACCATTCATTGCAGCCCTCTGCATGCCCACAGGGAAAAGCCTACACTTTACTACCCCAGTAAGATTTTCTCCTTGCCTGGCAACAGCCCCACCAAAGAGAGAGAGTCACAACACAACCAGTTGAAGCCACTACACTTCCAACATTCAGTTTACTCCAATGGATTCTGTGTTTATAATATCCCCTCCTGTTTATAACTGCTCCCCTAAATGCTCCCTTTCCCACATAAAAAAGCATTCCTCTCCTTTGTTCTCTGGCTTGCCTATGGTTTTTGCCATAACTTGCATGTCTCAAATTGCAATCCTCTGTTATCCCTGAATAAATACATTTTGCTGGTAATATAACTGACAGTTTTACTTTTGAGGTTTACGCACTACAAACACAGAGACACAGAGACAGAGAAAATGCACTATGGGAGAAAGGAAAAAGAAGAACCCAACTTAACTCACGAAGTTCAGGGAAGACTTCAGAGACACGATGTTCTTTGATCAGAGTATTCAAAGATAGGAAATTGCCAAGCTGACACACAAGTAAGGGAATTCCAAAAACATACCAAAAAAAAAAAAAAAGGGCACTGCAAAGATACAAAATAATCACAGAGCCCAGAACACTTGAGGAACTAGAGTTCAACAGGGCTAGACAAACAAAAGAACAGAAGCTAAAGATAAAAAGATGAGCTTGTCTTTGCACCTATACCTTTCCACTAAATCAATTTCTATAGAAGCCTGTCTTAAATATCTTTCTTCCATTACATTAATTAATTACATTAATCACACCCTATAGTTACTTTTATTCTCCTAAATTCCTATAGAACTCAGAGTAACTGTAGAATTACTGTCTTTTATTGTATAATGATCTCAGGTGCATATACATTTTTTCTCACCAACTAAATTACCCCAAAAGGGAGAACTCTGTCTTCATTTTCCACAACATCTACTCCAATGCCTATGTATACTATTAACATGTATTAGGTTTGTTAAATTCCAAAACATGGTTGACAATATACCTATGCCACAAATTGAATGAATTGTATCATTTCTTTTTATCAGTACCAGAAAGTTATTTAAAGTAAAAAACAAAACAAAACAAAACAAAATAATGGCAATAATGGTAGAAAAATGTCAGACACTTTGAGTTGAAGCTTTTTTTCTAAAGCTTCATTCTCAACATACTTAAAGTCCTCCTCACTCCCAAAGTCAAAATTTTTTCCTCAGGTTTTGATAAAATAATCCATTGTGAGATGTCATAGTTAAAAATTACATTTTCGTTTTAAAATTTGTCCACCATAACCTGCCTATAACAATAACTAAATTTATACAATGTGAAAATTCTCTTCTCCAAAAGAAATTGTCACTTCATTTTCTACTGTTATTTTTTTAAGCTTTACTGAGGTGTGATTAAATAAAAACTGTGTAGAGGGGATCCCTGGGTGGCTCAGCAGTTTGGTGCCTGCCTTTGGCCCAGGGTGTGATCCTGGGGTCCCAGGATCAAGTCCCACGTCCGGCTCCCTGCATGGAGCCTGCTTCTCCCTCTGCCTGTGTCTCTACTTCTCTCTGTGTGTCTCTCATGAATAAATAAATAAAATCTTTAAAAAAAAAACTGTGTACAACACATTAAGTGTACAACATGATGTTCTGATACATGTATATACTGTGAAATGAGTACTGCAATCAATATAAACATCCACCATCTCACATAGTTACCTTTTTCTTTTTGTGGTGAGAGAATCTGAGATCTACTCTTTTAGCAATTTCAAGTATACAATACAGTATTACAACAGTCACTGTGCTATACATATTAGGTCTCTGGAACTATGCACTTTCTATATAAAACTTTGCCCATTTTGATCAATTTCTCACCATTTCCCACTTTTCAGATCTATGGTTTGAAAATATTTTCTCAGATTTTGTAGGTCCCTTTTTCATTTTGTCGTTTCCTTTGCTATAGAGAAACTTTTTAGTTTGGTATAGTTCCACTACTCTATTTTTGCTTTTGTTGCCATGCTACTGGAATCAAATCCAACAAAGGGTTCTCAAGACCAATGCCAAGCAGCTTTTCCCCAGTTTTCCGCCAGGACTTGTACAGATTCAGGCCTTACATTTAAATGTTTAATACATTTTGGTTTGATTTGTATGTATGGTGTAAATCAGGGCTCAATTTCACACTTTTGCATGTGGATATCCATTTTTACCAAAACCACTGTACATTGTTGGCATCCTTTTCAAAGATAAATTGACTGTATATGTGTGGTTTTATTTCTGGGCTCTCTATCCTGTTCCCTGATCTTTGTGTTTACTTTTTATGCCAGTACCATACTGTTTTGATAACTACAGCTTTGGAATACAGCTGGAAGATAGGACATATGATTCTTCCAGCTTCATTCATGTTCAAGATTGCTATAGCTATTTGGGGTCTTTTATGTTACTACAATGATTTTAAGATTGTTTTTTCTATGAAAAATGCTACTGGAATTTTTATAGAGAATTCACTGAATCTGTAGATCACTTTGGTCAGCATGGACATTTTAAGCCAATTCATTCTTCTAATCCATTAACACAGGATAACTTTTCATTGATTTATGTCTTCAGTTTCTTTGACCATAGTTTTATAATTTGTACAAGTCTTCAACCTCCTTGGTTAAATTTTTTCCTAAGTATTGGGCAGCCCAGGTGGCTCAGCAGTTTAGCGCCGCCTCCAGCCCAGGTTACGATCCTAGAGACCCGGGATCGAGTCTCGCATCGGGCTCCCGGTGCATGGAGCCTGCTTCTCCCTCTGCCTGTGTCTCTGCCTCTCTCTTTCGGTCTCTCATGAATAAATAAATAAAATCTTTAAATAAACAAATAAATTTATTCCTAAGTATTTTATTCTTTTTGATGCTACTGCAATGGAACTGTTTTCTCAATTTCTTTTTTGGGGGAGTTTGTTGTTAGTGTATAAAAACAAAATTGATTTCTGCATGTTGATTTTGTATCCTGCAACTTTCCTGAATTTGTGTATTAGTTTTAACAGTTTTTATGGTAGAGTCTTTACAGTTCCCCATTTATAAGATCATGCCATCTGCAAAATGTTTTTAAGTATTCATACAATGCGAAAATCATCTCCCCTAAAAGAAATTCACTTAAATGGATTATAGCAGTATTGCAGTAGAAACATCTCATAATACTTTTTTCAAATGCAAACATATATTTATTTTATTAACTAATTGAAGGTATGATCGTAATTGTTATTTGTTTATACTCAACAACCTATAATAATACACAAAGGAACAGTCATAAGAAATTCTATTATCGGGACGCCTGGGCGGCTCAGAGTTTGAGCGTCTGCCTTTCGCTCAGGGTGTGATCCCAGGTCTGGGGATTGAGTTCCACATCGGGCTCCCTGCAGGGAGCCTGCTTCTCCCTTTCCGCCTGTTTCTCTGCCTCCCTCTGTGTCACTCATGAATAAATAAAATCTTTAAAAAATAAAAAGAAATTCTATTATCTAGTTTTATAATGTAAAGATAGAGAAATTGACAGAGAATGTTTCCTTCCTTTTTTTTCTGTTGTTGTAGCCAATTTCTTGCTAATCAAATACCATCTGTGTTAAAATAACAGGTAAAATAATCAAACTTTAGACACAGTACTTCGAGAGACATTATTTGTTGCCTACTCCAGATACATACATACCTCTTCTTTCCTTTACTTTGATTAGGGCAGTCTGGGCCCAGCCCAATATGACATGCTGCTTTTGGCTCCCTTGTGGCTAGCAGAACCATGTGACACAACTTTGGTCAATGAGATTTAAGAGGAACTATGTTAATAGTTATGGAAATCTTTTATTTTCTTAATAAAGGAGGGCAGAAACAGCAGGCTAAGGCTAGCCCTTAACCTTTCCCATTTTCTCTTCCTGGAACAAGAATGTGAAGTTTGGAAATATGTAGGCAGATTGTAAACATGACCAACATGGTGGCCTGCTAAGAACAGGGAGCCAAACAACGGGAAGAACAAGCTCCTCATCTCACGGTATCACAAAGCAGCAGAGTTCACACCAACTCCCTACTTATGAAATTTTTGTTATGTAAAAAAGTAAAGTTCAATTTTTTTTTAAGATTTATTTACTTGAGAGAGAGAGCACACACACACGAACTGGGAGAGGGGTAGAAGGAGAGAATCTTTAAGCAGACTCCCCAGCAAGCACAGAGCCCAACACAAGGCGTAATCTCACAACCTGAACCAAAACCAAGAGTCAGATGCTTAACCAACTGAGCCACTCGCGCACTCCTGAAGTTCAATTTTTAAAATCACTGTAATGGAGGTTTATATTCTGTATAGCCAAACACAATTTTAAAGGATATGGCAATCAACACCTCATAAATCTATTTTGGACAAGTTCAAATGTGCAATACTACTTTTTATTCATATGACCTTCTGAGAGAAGATAAAATTAAAGGCATTAAAACATAATTTGGAATTATAGGTAGTATATTACTTAGAAAAAATAATTTTGACAGAGATAATATAATAGCATGTCCCACTAAGAAACCTAAGGGTTCTTTAAAGTCAAAATATGAAGTAAATATCTAAGGGAAATAAAATAACAAAACTGGGTTCTGTAACTAATAACTTGCAGTCTCAGAATCAAAGAATCAGTCTTTCAAGGAAAAGTGTGGCAAATAGCTTTTAATTATTAACTTCTTCTCAGACATACATAAATATGGGTAGATACTATGATCCACCATGTTATATGTGAATAAGCACTGATGTGTAGATCAATATAACCAGTTTACAAAAGGTTTTAAAACCCAGGCAAGGGGCAACTGGGTGGCTCAGCAGTTGAGTGCCTGCCTTTGGCCCAGGGCGTGATCCTGGAGTCCTTGGATCAAGTCCCACATTGGGCTCCCTGTGTGGAGCCTCCTTTCTTTCTCCCTACGGTCTCCACCTCTATGTGTGTGTGTGTCTCGTAAACAATTAAATAAATAAAAAAAAAATTAAAAATAACAAATAAACAAATAAAACAAAAAAATAAACAAATAAATAAATAAATTTAAATAAAATAAAATAAATAAAATAAAATAAAATAAACCCCAGGCAAGCATGGAGAGGCTGAAAGAAACAGCGGTAGGGTAGATCCTAGTGCTATCCTCGTGATGATGGCAGACATACATATATGCATACACACAACAGGAGAACTATTCAAAGTTCTCCTGGTATAAACAGGAAGCGCTGCCCTTTATGGCTACTCAGATTGGAGGTGGCCACAGACACCCTATAATGCAGAACTCCATTTTCAGTTATTTTTCTTCTGTCAGATGGAATCGGTGCATGTTTCTGATCGCCATGGGCCACTGGTATAATACAATCTAACGTCCATTGCTCCTTTTTATTGCTCCCTTGCTTATGTTGAGGTCAAACTCTCTGTTTATCTTCTATGAACTGTTCCACAAACAAGCTCTGTATTTCCCTGAATTCACATCTTTACCCATGCCATTCCAAAACAGAATGCCTCTTTATCCCCATCTATTTATTAACATCCTACCAACTCTTTAAGACTCAGTTAAAAAGCAAGCTTTCCAAGAAGTCCTCCCCTGGTGTTCCAGCTGGAACTAAACTCTCATTCCTCTGTGCTTTCACAGACTTCTGCCTATACTCTATAATTATACCTAACACTTTCCACATTAGACTAAAGTTCTTTGGTTACATGGCCACCTCTTTTTTAAATTATAAACTGCTAGAGGATAAGAATCTTGTAACTGGCAAGGCATTTGAACTCAGAGAAAGACTGCAATCTGCTAACCTCATTAAGTAACCAATACCACTTTGGTCCTCACTTTCCCTAGGCCCAGAAACTTCACTGCAGTCAGTCCAAACATTCCTGTTACCCTCGTCATCCTGAGCCTCGCTGGCAAAGATGCCAGACCTTCCTGTCTATGTGTTTCCTCCATCCATCTTCCCCATTCGGGTCTTCTTTCAGGTACTAACTCTTCCTAACCTTTACACAAGAATCTTTATTTCAGAGTGACTCAAATGCCTCACATCTTCCACAGAATTTTCCTTCCACTTCTTTCCCTCAGCCGACCCCTGCTCCCAAGAACCCACTCTTTCATAGCCTTTTCTAAAGGAGACTCTTCTCCACATCTAACAAAACCCAAAGGTGAAATCAGCACTTCCCCACCTCCACTCTCATGTTTCTACACTAGTATTAATTACTTTTCCATCTTCATATGTAAAAGGCTTCTTCTTCTCCTTCTTCTGGTATTTGCATATCCAGCTTTCCTGTTACTGTGATCCACCTAGTAAGGTGGATCTTACTAAGTAAGGAAAGTGTCTTACTTTCTCTTCTCCAAAGCTTCTCTCTGCACCAAAGCCATCATCATGAGAATTTAAATGTTCACAAGGATAAACTAGCAATGATCTATCTCAAAATTCCTCAAGTCCCACACCCCTCATCCATATTCCCACTTTAACAATATGCGTCTGGTCATACCCTGGACTTCATCATTTCTAGGAACTACTCAGTGTCTATAATCTTAAACTCAAGGAAACCAATTTTTGTCCATAAACAGATGGTATCCTTTCCAAATATCTCACTTTCTCAACTTTTTCTTCATCTAATGTTCAACACAGTAGAGAAAAATTATCCTCCAGCACCTCCATTTGTCATGATCCTTCATGCTTCTTTACTCTCCTTCTCCCTCTCACTACTCTCTCTATCCAACCTGAAATGTACAGTAATATTTTATAATCCCTTTGGCAAACCTTCAGGATCCTTATATCCTATCCATTAGTGATCAATGCAATGCTAATCTCTAAGTTTGGATCAATGTAACTATCCTCTCTGTGCTAAAGCTTAGCTACTAATGGAAATCGTCAAACTGGGATCCCTTAGGACTCATGGTTACAAACATGAGCTAGGCCCAAGGCAGTGCTCAGCAACCCATCGCATCTAATCAATCCAAAGTCCTATAGAGTCTACCTCGGTATCACCTGGAATGCATCTGTTTTTCCATCCCAACTTTTAAATTTTAATTCAATACCTCTCACCCGGACTATAATAAATCACCTGTCTCTTTTCTCCCACTCACCCAATATATCATCCAAAAACAATACCAAAGTGATCCTTCAAAAACAGAGATCTGATCATATCATTCTCCGACTTAAATTTTCAGTGATTCCTCAATCCTTCCTAAATCAAGCCCAAACTCCTTAGCATAAGGCTTGAAGACTTCCATGACTTGGCCCTTGTTCTACATAACTGGCTGTAGCTTTAACTCATCAAAGTCACTGAAAATGGCTTGCAGATTCTATCTTCTAGCCATTTCACACCTCTGTGCTTTGCTACTCCTGCTGATATGACCTGCAGTGTCCTTTATAGACTTCCATGCCCTCTTTGCCCCTCAACCACCTCCCAATTCCCCCTCCACAATCAACAATGAATGCACCCTAGGAGAGAGGAAAAGCCATGTGAGGACACAGAAAGAAGACAACCAATGCCAAGCCAGTCAAAGAAAGCCCTCATGAAGAATCAAATCATCTGGTAACTTGATCTTGGACTTCCCAGTCACCAGAACTGGAAGAAATAAATTACTGTTGTTTAAGCCATCCTGTGGTACGGAGGAGCATTACATAATAAAAAGAAACGTTCTTAATTCTATCAGGTGTAATTACAAGATTATGTGAAAAAATGTAAAGATGTACACTGAAGTATGTAGGAATGAAAAGACATGACTTGCCTCAAAACAGTTTAGGAAAAAAAGAAGAAGAGAAGCAGATAAAGTAAATATGACAAATTCTTGGTAACTATTCAGTGTGGGTGAGAGGTAATCAGAGGTTTATTGTACAACTCTCTCTCATCTGTATACACCTGAAATTTTCTTTAAAAATATAATAGCTTTACAAATATCATTCTCAATGGAGAAACACTGGGAGCCTTTCCCCTAAGATCAGGAACATGACAGGGATTTCCACTCTCACCACTGCTATTCAACATAGTACTGGAAGTCCTAGCCTCAGCAATCAGTCAACAAAAAGAAATAAAAGGCATTCAAATTGGCAAAGAAGAAGTCAAACTCTCCCTCTTCGCTGATGACATGATACTGTACATAGAAAACCCAAAAGACTCCACCCCAAAATTGCTAGAACTCATATAGCAATTTGGCAGTGTGGCAGGATACAAAATCAATGCCCAGAAATCAGTGGCATTTCTATACACTAACAATGACACTGGAGAAAGAGAAATTTTTTTTTAATTTTTTTCTTTATTTATTTATGATAGTCACACACAGAGAGAGAGAGAGAGAGAGAGAGAGGCAGAGACATAGGCAGAGGGAGAAGCAGACTCCATGCACCGGTAGCCCGATGTGGGATTTGATCCCGGGTCTCCAGGATAGTACCCTGGGCCAAAGGCAGGCGCTAAACCGCTGTGCCACCCAGGGATCCCTGAAGAAAGAGAAATTAAGGAGTCAATCCCATTTACAATTGCACCCAAAAGCATAAGATACCTAGGAATAAACCTAACCAAAGAGCTAAAGGATCTATACGCTAAAAACTACAGAACACTTCTGAAAGAAATTGAGGAAGACACAAAGAGATGGAAAAATATTCCATGTTCATGGATTGGAAGAATTAATATTGTGAAAATGTCAATGCTACTCAGGGCAATTTACACATTTAATGCAATCTCTATCAAAATACCATGGATTTTCTTCAGAGAGTTGGAACAAATCATCTTAAGATTTGTGTGGAATCAGAAAAGACCCTGAATAGCCAGGGGAATATTAAAAAGAAAACCAGAGCCGGGGGCATCACAATGCCAGATTTCAGGTTGTACTACAAAGCTGTGGTCATCAAGACAGTGTGGCACAAAAACAGACACATAGATCAATGGAACAGAATAGAGAATCCAGAAATCGGCCCTCAACTCTTTGGTCAACTAATATTCGACAAAGCAGGAAAGACTATCCACTGGAAATAAGACAGTCTCTTCAATAAACAATGCTGGGAAAATTGGATATCCACATGCAGAAGAATGAAACTAGACCATTCTCTTACACCATACACAAAGATAAACTCAAAATGGATGAAAGATCTTAATATGAGACAAGATTCCATC
This sequence comes from Canis lupus dingo, assembly GCF_003254725.2. Taxonomy (NCBI): domain Eukaryota; kingdom Metazoa; phylum Chordata; class Mammalia; order Carnivora; family Canidae; genus Canis; species Canis lupus. The sequence continues at coordinate 5,415,415 of NC_064263.1, read as the reverse complement.
AAAATCCTAGAGAAGAACACAGGAACACCCTTTTTGAACTTGGCCACAGTAACTTCTTGCAAGATACATCCATGAAGGCAAGAGAAACAAAAGCAAAAATGAATTATTGGTACTTCATCAAGATAAGAAGCTTTTGCACAGCAAAGGATACAGTCAACAAAACTAAAAGACAACCTACAGAATGGGAGAAGGTATTTGCAAATGACGTATCAGATAAAGGGCTAGTATCCAAGATCTACAAAGACCTTATTAAACTCAACAGCAAAGAAACAAACAATCCAAACATGAAATGGGCAAAAGACATGAACAGAAATCTCACAGAGGAAGACATAGACATGGCCAACAAGCACGTGAGAAAATGCTCTGCATCACTGGCCATCAGGGAAATACAAATCAAAACCACAATGAGATCCCACCTCACACCAGTGAGAATGGGGAAAATTAACAAGGCAGGAAACCACAAATGTTGGAGAGGATGTGGAGAAAGGGGAACCCTCTTACACTGTTGGTGGGAATGTGAACTGGTGCAGCCACTCTGGAAAACTGTGTGGAGGTTCCTCAAAGAGTTAAAAATAGATCTGCCCTACGACCCAGCAATTGCACTGCTGGGGATTTACCCCAAAGATACAGATGCAGTGAAATGCCGGAACAGCTGCACCCCGATGTTTATCGCAGCAATGGCCACAATAGCCAAACTGTGGAAGGAGTCACAGTGTCCACCAAAAGATGAATGGATAAAGAAGATGTGGTATATCTATACAATGGAATATTACTCAGCTATTAGAAACGACACCCACCATTTGCTTCGACATGGATGGAACTGGAGGGTGTTATGCTGAGTGAAATAAGTCAATCAGAGAAGGACAAACATTATATGGTCTCATTCATTTGGGGACTATAAAAATTAGTGAAAGGGAAAAGGAGAGAAAATGAGTGAAAATGTCAGTGAGGGTGAAAAAACATGAGAGACACCTAACTCTGGGAAACGAACAAGGAGTAGTGGAAAGGGAGGTGGGCGGGGGGTTGGTGACTGTGATGGGCACTGAGGGGGGCACTTGGCGGGATGAGCACTGGGTGTTATGCTATATGTTGGCAAATTGAACTCCAATAAAAAAAAGAAAGAATATATACATAATAGCTTTAGAATCTTTAAAAAAATACTAATAATTTTAAGAACTCAGTATTTATTTGAACTCAACTACCAAGCTGTTGACAACCAGCCGTCTTAAAAGCAGTGGTAGAAGATGGAAATACCACTAGATGAAAACACAATTGGCCTAGGTTATAGTTCTGACACCATCAAATAAGAAATGTGTAACCCTGGGCTTTTCTCTCAATTTCTTAAAAACAGTATTAAGTGCTTGAGAAAGAGAATGTTGAGTAATTTGCCCAAAGTCACACAGCTAGTGACAGAGCCAGTATTGTCCAGATCGAGAGTATGTAAATAACAAGAAGAAAAATGCTTCTCTGAGAAAACTGTGAGTAGAAGATGAATACACATCATTTTCATTTGGCCTGTTTCTGTTTTCCAGAGAACATTTCCCAGAAATGTTTACCTCAACTTAACAGATACTCCAATTGCACAAACTAATTTCCAAGAAGAAACTGTATTTTCCTTTCTTCCTCCCTTCTTTTGTTTCACATTGAATACAATTTTTATTTCCCATTTTCACGTCTCATTCTAGGAATAAAGGTTGGCTGAAAAAGCCAAACCAGTTCATACCTACAGTCACTTCAAAGATGTTAGTCTCATCTGTCCCTACTATATTTTCAAATCTACAAGAATAATTTACTTCAAGCATCACTCCAACAATTCCTTAGCACTTACATTTATTATGACAAGGTGCTTATAGGGGCACCCAACTGCCTCCAAATCAAATTAAATCTCATTGTCATAGTTTTCAGAGTATCAGAGCTCATGTTTACATTCACTTCAGCTACACAAACCTGTTCCTGGACACCGGTCATGAGAATCAGACTCTTCCCACTTTCGATTCTGAGTATCTTTTAATTTACTCTCAAAATGCCTTTTCTCACCCACTGTGGTTTGTAACTACCTAAATCTTCTGTTGAAGGTTCATTTTCCGTAAGAAACCAGTCCTAAATTATCCTTACTGGATCCTTCCAACAAATCTAGGCATTACAACACCTTTGCATGTGTATTCAGTTATAGTTATGTATATACTGATATACTATGTTTATATTGATTCATCTTGTTCATATGGACTCATTATATAGTGCACATACTCCTTTTAAAGAAAGCTAACAATTACCAAACCCTTACTATGTACAAAACACTGGGTTATAGAATAGCCTCTGCCCTTGAGATTTCAGCCCTATAAGAGACATCATACCACATCAGCACATCAATAGTATCATGAAAGATACAAACAAGGAAGGACTAGGAGAAAAAAATCAAAGGAAATGGAAGTAATTTAAGGATTAGAGGAAAGCAAGAAATATATTAAAATGAAGCATTTGAAATTTCTACTTCTACAGGTAAAATGGCCAAATATCAACTATTCCATTGGGCTCAATGTGATAAAATGAAGAAGACAGAAAAAATCTAGTTGGATCTTTAAAGATTGTTGGGGGATCCCTGGATGGCTCAGCAGTTTAGTGCCTGCCTTTGGCCCAGGACGTGATCCTAGAGTCTTGGGATCCAGTTCCACGTCAGGCTCCCTGCATGGAGCCTGCTAGCCTGCTTCTCTCTCCGCCTGTCTCTCTCTTTCTCTCTCTCTCTCTCTCTCTCTCTAATAAATAAATAAAATCTTTTTTTAAAAAATAAAGATTGTGAGGCACAGATCAGGGCATTGCAAATCAAGCATAAGCATACACAACAAGAAATTTTAAAAACAGCTTGGGAAAGTATAGGGTATTATTGTGTGGACAATGAGTAATTTACTCAAACTAAATGGACAAAAGGGCAAAAAGATAGCCTAGTGCCAGACCACTGAGGATCCTTAGTGCCAAGCTTAAAAGCTTTGCTAGGAATAGGCAAGGGGCTCACAGTAAGATACCACTCCATGCCACCTACCGTAGCTATAATCAAAAAGACAGACAATAACAAATGTTAGCAAAGATATGGAGAAATTGGAAGCCTCCTATATCGCTGGTGGGGCTATAAAATGATAAGAGCCACTATGAAGAACAGTCTGGCAGTTCTTTAAAATGTGAACAGAATTTCCAAATGATCCAGCGATTACATTCCTCAATGCACCCCCAAGAGAAATAAAAACATATGTCCACACAAAAGAACACATGGATACACATGAATATACATGAATGTTCACAGCAGCATTATTCATAATAGTCAAAAAGTCAAAACCAGTCAATGTCATTCTCCTGCTTAAAATCCTCCAATGGCTTCCCACTTCCTTACTTCAAACAGCCTTCAAGTCATTACAGGATCTGCTCCCCATCTCCTTCTTCAGCTTCCTCTTGTACCTCTCTCTCTCTTCCTTGCTTTGCCTCAGTTCAATCACACTGGTCTTCTTTGAGATCCTTAAATATGCTGGCCCCTCTGCAGGGAGCATGTTTATGCCAAACTCCTTCTTGATTTAAGTTTTCAACTGAAACATCACCTCTTCAGGGAAATCTGACCAGATGAATCAGATCAGATCCCTTAGTAGTTGCTGTCTCATAACACTTTGTGTTTTTAGTTCCCTCTACCTATAAATGTTCTTACATTTCTTTACATATGTTTGATTAACATCTATGTGCCGTAAGACCACACACTTCAAGAAAGAAGGAACCATGTCAATTTTACTCCATTCTGTTCCTAGGACCACAGAGCAGGCACTCAGAGAATATTTGTTGAATTAATTAATGAAAGAATGAATGAGAATGATCAAAAGATTGGAGTATTCGAACCAAATTCATCAGAGGCCATGACTAGGATATTCAAGACAAAATGAAAAAGAAACTTGAGAAAGGAAAAGGAGGGCAGAACAAGGATAGAGGGAGATAAATGATCTCATTTAAGTTCTGGAATTACCATGTATGCTATTTTATACATCATAGTTTCCCATTTCCATTCAAACACTTCTTAGCACACTGCGACAAACATTTCTTTAAAGAGATTATGTCTTACGTGAATGACAAATAATCCTTAACTGCTGGGAACTGGTTTTTTACCGTGTGTTTTGGTTTTTTGGTTAGGTGTTTTGTTTTGTTTTGGACTATGTTATTTCCATTGGGATGGTTAAAAAAAAATAGTTGAGAATTTAAAAACCAGAGTTTTAGTACCATCAAGCTAACAGCAGTATCCTTGGGCAAATGACCTATTCCCCATTCCAGTTCCATTATCTGTGAAAAGTAACAATTAGACTATTTTAGTATGCTTTTTTGGTGGTCCTCTACCTCTTTGAGAATCTCATGAAAGCTATTCTCTGATTTGCTTACAATATCAGGGACTTTAAGGTTAAGAACCATGGCCCAGATGATCCTCTTTCTGTTTTTTAAGATTCTATATATTTACTTAAGGAAGAAATAGAGCATGAGCAGAGGAAGGGACAAAAGGAGAGGGAAAAGCAGACTCCCTGCTGAGCAGATTCCCAATGTGGGGGGATTTGATCCCAGTTCTCTGAGATCAAGACCTGAGCTGAAGGCAGATGCATAATCTACTGAATCACCCAGGTGCCCCCTAAATGATTCCTTTTAGTTCTAAAGTAGTCTAGGGCTTTTGAAATGAATATTCTACCTTTTGTTATATCCATTACAGTATCTAAATACTGAAAAATTAAATTGTCCACAAAGTAGTGTGTTTGTACCTATATGTATTTTCTAATTCTATAATCACACCCTTAGTCTTAAATATGAAGACTCAGACAAAATAGAAATATTCCAATATTGTGTTTCTTACAATAAAGTCTTTTTTTTTCTTACAATAAAGTCTTTAAGAGAATATTTGTGTATAATTATATCAAACAGAAACTAAACCCAATAGCTATATTTATTTTAGGAGCTCTGGGCTATCACTATGTAAATTCAACACTCCTGCTTATAAACAAATAGAAATGACATCATATCAAGAAATATAAGCCTCTTTTTTCACAACGGGTTTGCCGCCAGAACACAGGTGTCGTGAAAATCATCACTAAACCTAAACCAAAATGGGAAAGGAAAAGACTCACATCAACATCGTCATCATTGGACACGTAGATTCGGGCATGTCTACCACTACTGGCCATCTGATCTACAAATGTGGTGGGATCGACAAAAGAACTACCGAAAAATTTGAGAAGGAGGGTGCTTAGATGGGAAAAGGCTCCTTCAAGTATGCCTGGGTCTTGGATAAACTGAAAGCTGAATGTGAACGTGGTATCACCAATGATACCTCCCCGTGGAAATTTGAGTCCAGCAAGTATTACATGACCATCATTGATACCCCAGGACACAGAGACTTTATCAAAAACATGATTACAGGCACATCTCAGGTTGATGGTGATGTCCTGCTTGTTGCTGCTGATGTTGGTGAATTTGAAGCAGGTATCTCCAAAAATGGGCAGACCCGTGAGTGTGCCCTTCTGGCTTACACGTTGGGTGTAAAACAACTAATTGTTGGTGTTAATAAAATGGATTCCACCCTACAGCCAGAAGAGATACAAGGAAATCATTAAGGAAGTCAGTACCTACATTAAGAAAATTGGCTACTGGGATCCCTGGGTGGCGCAGCGGTTTAGCGCCTGCCTTTGGCCCAGGGCGCTATCCTGGAGACCGGGGATTGAATCCCACGTCCGGCCCCGGTGCATGGAGCCTGCTTCTCCCTCTGCCTATGTCTCTGCCTTTCTCTCTCTCTCTGTGTGACTATCATAAATAAATAAAAATTAAAAAAAAAAAAATTGGCTACAACCCCAACACAGTAGCATGTGTGCCAATTTCTGGTGGAATGGTGCAAAATGCTAGAGCCAAGTGCTAACATACCTTGGTTCAAGGGATGTAAAGTCACTCATAAAGTTGGGAATGGCAGTGGAACCACACTGCTTGAAGCTCTGGATTGCAGTCTGCCACCAACTCATCCAACTGATAAGCCCTTGGCCTCTCCAGGATGTCTACAAAATTGGTGGTATTGGTACTGTCCTAGTGGGTCGAGTGGAGACTGGTGTTCTTTTTTTTTTTTTTTTAAGATTTTATTTATTTATTCATAGACACAGAGAGAGAGAGAGAGAGGCAGAGACACAGGCAGATTGAGAAGCAGGCTCCATGCAGGGAGCCCTATGTGGTACTTGATCCAGGGTCTCCAGGATCACACCTCAGGCTGCAGGCAGCGCCAAACCGCTGCACCACCGGGGCTGCCAGAGACTGGTGTTCTTAAGTCTGGCATGGTGGTCACTTTTGCTCTGGTCAATGTTACAACTGAAGTAAAATCTGTTGAAAAGCACCATGAAGCTTTGAGTGAGGCTCTTCTGGGGACAATGTGGGCTTCAATGTCAAGAAACTGTCAATGATGTTCATTGTGGCAACGTGGCTGATGACAGCAAAAATGACCCACCAATGGAAGCAGCTGGCTTCATGGCTCAGGTGATTATCCTGAACCATCCAGACCAAATCAGTGCTGGATATGCACCTGCGTTGGATTGTCACACAGCTCGCGTTGCTTGCAAGTTTGCTGAGCTGAAGAAGAAGATAGATCGTTGTTCTGGAAAAAAGCTGGAAGATGGTCCCAAGTTCTTGAAATCTGGGGATGCTGCCATTGTTGAAATGGTTCCTGGCAAACCTATGTGTGTTGAGAGCTTCTCTGACTATCCTCCTCTGGGCCATTTTGCTGTTCGTGACATGAGAAAGACAGTTGCTGTGGGTGTCATCAAAGCAGTGGACAAGAAGGCAGCTGGAGCTGGCAAAGTCACCAAGTCTGCCCAGAAAGCTCAGAAGGCTAAATGAATATTATCCCCAATACCTGCCACCCCAGTCTTAATCAGTGGTGGAAGAACGGTCTCAGAACTGTTTGTGTCAATTGGCCATTTAAGTTTAATAGTAAAACGGGATCCCTGGGTGGCGCAGCGGTTTGGCGCCTGCCTTTGGCCCAGGGCGCGATCCGGGAGACCCTGGATCGAATCCCACGTCGGGCTCCCGGTGCATGGAGCCTGTTTCTCCCTCTGCCTGTGTCTCTGCCTCTCTCTCTCTCTCTCTGTGTGACTATCATAAATAAATAAAAATTAAAAAAAAAAGTTTAATAGTAAAAGACTGGTTAATGATAACAATGCATCGTAAAACCTTCAGAAGGAAAGGAGAATGTTTTGTGGACCATTTGGTTTTTTTTGTTTGTTTTTTGTTTTGTGCGTGTGTGGCAGTTTTAAGTTATTAGTTTTTAAAATCAGTACTTTTTAATGGAAACAACTTGACCAAAAATCTGTCACAGAATTTTGAGACCCATTAAAACAAAAGTTTAATGAGAATAAAAAAGAAATATAAGCCTCAATTTCTTTAAATATTTCCACTGTTTTTATATTAAGAGATTGTAGCAGAAACTAGGCCTATCTTTTAAAATGCACAAGTTAGAAAAATATTCTAGTTTGCTAAATAATGATTTTTTTCAAATGTATGACATTTCAAAATATATAGGGGTAATAATTAAGGGAAGAGATCCCCAGAAATATATGACTATATATAAAAATATACATATGGACTCGGTCACTCTTCTCTCTAAATAACTTCATCATGTCGAACTGGAACAGAGGAATACAAACTCAATTGACTGAGGAACATCACCCTTGCCACTGCCCAACATGCTTATATTTACAAAGCTTCTTAGTCAATGGTGTGCACACTTACTCTCACCTTGTGACCTCAGGACACTCACTGCAACTTGGTATTAGCTTCAGAGGCCTGAATCATTTGGAGTAACTCCTCCGCCAAGGTCAAAAATGAAAACATTTGATTTGGAGTAATTTTGGCACTTGGGTTTTTGACAGCACCCTCATTTTTCTTTTTAAATACCACCTGTGGTTTTCCTTCACAAGTCTCTCTCCAAATCAGCAGATGATCATATCATTTCTTAAGACGTTAGTCACCTTCCACATCACAACAAAGTGTCTATCCTCACTGGCTCCATTTTCTCAATACCCATTCACTCCTTAAACCCGACCATCTGGCTTCTGCCTCTAATGAATTCTGTAAAATGGCTCTTTCTGTGATTACTAGTGACCCAATTGTAAAAACAGAACAAAACAAACAAAAATGCTGTTTTCTCAGTTCTGATACTATAAATTCTCATCTCCCTTCACTAGCATATGCTTTTGGTTATCCTGTATCTCAGGTGAACATAATTAATACTCTTGAGCACCCACCATATTCAAGGTCCTAGTGTTTTAGGAACCCCTGAAGATACAGAAATAATAAGAGGTTCTCTGCCTCTGCTGAGTTTTCAGTTCAATATGCTTAATTAAAGTATACACACACAAACACACAAAACACAATACAGAATATGGAAAATGAATGAGAGAAATATAAAGCAGTTAGAGATTGAAAATTGAAAAACTTGTATACAGCTTTAATTTACAGGCTTGAGAAAGATTTTACAAAAGAGATGGTATTTGAGTTTAGCCAAAATACAGAAGAGGTTCAACATCTCAACAATTTCACTAAGAAACAGCAAGAAATTTTTTTTAAAAAAGGAGTGAGAAATTGGGGGATATTAAAGCTATTGCAGATATAGATCACTTGGGTTGGAGTATAGGATACTTATCACCCATCATCAGAGATAAGCCTCAAACAGTTTTTGATTAGACTGTAGAAGGTTATGACAAATAAGTGGATATTTAGCTATTTAGTTCTGAAAGCAGTGAGAAACTACTGAAAGTTTTTGTGTTTTAGGAAGATTATTTTAAGAACAGGTCAAAGAAGAGATGATAAGGGCAGGAAAATCTATTAGGAGACCTCTCCAAGTCAGAGGAACTAAGGTCCTAACCTAGCAGTACAAACGAAACACAAGTGGATGCAAGGGACACCGTGGAGACAGAATCAATAGCACTTGGCAAAGAACTTGACATGATGAGAAAGGGAGAGAAAGGAGTCAAAATATTCCAAGTCTTGCTGACTCAGAAACCAGTGTGCCAAAGTAGCAAAAAAGAAAAGGAGGTAGTGGGATCCCTGGGTGGCGCAGCATTTGACGCCTGCCTTTGGCCCAGGGCGCAATCCTGGAGACCCAGGATCGAATCCCACATCGGGCTCCCGGTGCATGGAGCCTGCTTCTCCCTCTGCCTGTGTCTCTGCCTCTCTCTCTCTCTCTGTGACTATCATAAATAAATAAAAATTAAAAAAAAAATTTAAAAAAAAAAGAAGAAAGGAGGTAGTTTAGGGAGCTGAGAGTTCCAACCTGAAATTTCTTGATAGGATGTCATTTCTATTTGTCTATAAGCAGGAGTGTTGAATTTACACAGTGATAGCCCAGAGTTTCTGAAATTAAGTACAGCTATTGGGTTTAGTTTCCATTTGATATAATTATACACAAATAATCTCTTAAAGACTTTATTATAAGAAATACAATACTGGAATATTTCTATTTTGTTTGAGTCTTCATATTTAAGACTAAGGCTGTGATTATAGAATTAGAAAATATATATAGTTTTAACAGAAACTCAGTTAACAGGTCACTGAATTAGGTCTTAATAGACAAAAAAAAAAAAAAAAAAAAGGCCACAAAATGACAAAAATAGGAAATACAGAAGAATCTCTCAGAAATACAGACTCCCACCGTTTCAGTTGTCACCTCTGTGCAAAAGATATGCAAATATATCTTTAGTTCTCAGTCCCGCATTCACAAATACTTGCTACTGGGACTAACTTCCCTCCAGCCTTGCCTTACCTCTCACTCTGATCCTGCTTGGTGACTGCCCACACCTTACAATGACAGTAAGCTGTGAAGTAACAAGAATTACACCAGATAATATTTTTCAAATCGTTTCTTTCAAATATAAGTAGAGACACCCGTTGATAGCCAACCAGTGAATTATAGGATATTATCACTTTCAAAGACCTCTAGGATCATTCTAGTGAAACTCCTCTCATTTATACAGATAAAGTAACAGCCCAGAAAAGTGAAGAGAATGGTTTGAAATATCAAATTCTTTTTCAAATAATTATTTTTCTTAAAATATTTTATTTATTTATTCATGAGAGATAGAGAGAGAGAAAAGCAGAGACATAGGCAGAGGGAGAAGCAGGCTCCCTGTGGGGAGCCTGATGTGGGCCTCGATCCCCGGACCCCTGAGCCAAAGGCAGATGCTCAACCACTGAGCCACCCAGGCATTCCTGGTTTGAAATATCTTCTCAAAAAAATTTTTTTTTAATTTATGCTGGACATAGAGAGAGGCAGAGACACAGGAGAAGGGAGAAGCAGGATCCATGCCAGGAGCCTGACACGGGACTCGATCCCAAGACTCCAGGATCGCGCTGTGGGCCAAAGGCAGGCGCTATACCGCTGAGCCACCCAGGGATCCCAGTATCTTCTCAAATTAGTGGCAGACCCAGGTACAGAATAAGATCCCCTTTGACTAAACCACATTGCTTCTTATATGGAGTATAGAACCAAAAGAAGAAATACCCTCAGGGTGCTTATTATCTAACTGGGGAGATGAAACACACACACACACACACACACACACAACACAGACACACACAACCAGTATTTCTTCCATGTCAGCTCACAGCATAAGGATGAAGGTCAGTTAAGAGCAATCAAAGAAGATAAAGCAGAACTGGATTTAAAAGTGGGTTAAAGAATAAGCCTACCAGTAAGCAGTACTTTCAGGTCCATTTCCCATAATTCTTTTAAGTTTATGGAAACAAACAGAGGGAACACAGTCTATATGAGAAGACTAGATAGTCAATTAAATCCCTCCTTTAGAATTCAATAGAAAGCCAAGCGTTATTGCAGGATCTGAAAGTAAATAAAGACAAGACCCTAATGACAATCTAGTATTAGCTCACAGAAGGTTACTGCTCCTTGACTCCTCTATTTTACTGACTACCAGTGCTTCATTTCTTTTAACTCCATTATGAAGTAGCCATGTGGCCTTGGACAGGATGTTCTACCCTCTGAGTCTTTGTTTTTTTGTGTGTAAAATGAAGATGATGAAATCTACTTCATATCATTAGTCATTTATTCAGCAGTTGGCGTTCCAAGTAAGATCACTCACTCTCTTCTAGTACCTACCCTCCATCAGCTGGAGTAAAAAAAAAATGGGCATCAGTAATCCAAATGCTCTGGAGGAGTACGACTGTCCCTCCAGCTCTCCCCCCAGTCTCATCACTACCACTGGGAAAAGTGAAGAGGGAACCCCAGAACCCTGTGCAAGACCTTACATTTCCTTCCCTGCTCAATGCTCACAGTCTCACACTCTATCTTAAAACTGTAAGGACTAACTTCATCATATCCTTTAGCTCTGTTTTCAAAGGTACCCAAAAGAAGTCAGAACTGCCAGACCCTCATCCCCTCTTCTGATCCCATCCTCCACTTACCCCCAACTCTTGTATTTTGGATTTTCAAGGTCAAACATCAGCAAAATTTCCTCTACTCTCGCTCTCTCTCAAATGGTCTCTTTACCTTTCACTCCAAAGTCTGGTCTTCCCAAGGACATTGCTCTCTCCACAGATCTTTCAAATGGAAAAATAAGGCTACGTTTTCTGTCCTATACCCTCTCCCACCATTGCATCTGCAAACTGGGCTTTGTTCTTCATTGTCACTTGCAGACTATTCTTTTGGTCTGCGTTTAGAAACCCCAAGCTTTCAATCTCATGCCATCGAACTACACCACCCAAAAGCCCTCCTTGTTGACATCATCTACCAACCTCTAAGTCACTCTCTCTCATTCCCCGAAGAATTAGCTTCAGGCTCACAGACTCCCCATCATTTTTTTTATAATAAATATATTTTTTATTGGTATTCAATTTGCCAACATACAGAATAACACCCAGCGCTCATCCCATCAAGTGCCCCCCTCAGTGCCCGTCACCTATTCACCCCCACCCCCTGCCCTCCTCCCCTTCCACCACCCCCAGTTCATTTTCCAGAGTTCAGAGTCTTCATGTTCTGTCTCCCTTTCTGATATTTCCTACCCATTTCTTCTCCCTTCCCTTCTATTCCCTTTCACTATTATTTATATTCCCCAAATGAATGAGACCATATAATGTTTGTCCTTCTCCGATTGACTTATTTCACTCAGCATAATACCCTCCAGTTCCATCCATGTTGAAGCAAATGGTGGGTATTTGTCGTGTCTAATGGCTGAGGAATATCCCATTGTATACATAAACCACATCTTCTTTATCCATTCATCTTTCGATGGACACCGAGGCTCCCTCCGCAGTTTGGCTATTGTGGACATTGCTGCTATAAACATCGGGGTGCAGGTGTCCCGGCATTTCATTGCATCTGCACCTTTGGGGTAAATCCCCAGCAGTGCAATTGCTGGGTCGTAGGGCAGGTCTATTTTTAACTCTTTGAGGAACCTCCACACAGTTTTCCAGAGTGGCTGCACCAGTTCACATTCCCACCAACAGTGTAAGAGGGTTCCCTTTTCTCCACATCCTCTCCAACATTTGTGGTTTCCTGCCTTGTTAATTTTCCCCATTCTCACTGGTGTGAGGTGGTATCTCATTGTGGTTTTGATTTGTATTTCCCTGATGGCAAGTGATGCAGAACATTTTCTCACGTGCTTGTTGGCCATGTCTATGTCTTCCTCTGTGAGATTTCTGTTCATGTCTTTTGCCCATTTCATGACTGGATTGTTTGTTTCTTTGGTGTTGAGTTTAATAAGTTCTTTATAGATCTTGGAAACTAGCCCTTTATCTGATACGTCATTTGCAAATATCTTCTCCCATTCTGTAGGTTGTCTTTTAGTTTTGTTGACTGTATCCTTTGCTGTGCAAAAGCTTCTTATCTTGATGAAGTCCCAATAGTTCATTTTTGCTTTTGTTTCTTTTGCCTTCGTGGATGTATCTTGCAAGAAGTTACTGTGGCCGAGTTCAAAAAGGGTGTTGCCTGTGTTCTCCTCTAGGATTTTGATGGAATCTTGTCTCACATTTAGATCTTTCATCCATTTTGAGTTTATCTTTGTGTCTGGTGTAAGAGAATGGTCTAGTTTCATTCTTCTGCATGTGGATGTCCAATTTTCCCAGCACCATTTATTGAAGAGACTGTCTTTCTTCCAGTGGATAGTCTTCCCTCCTTTATTGAATATTAATTGACCATAAAGTTGTGGGTCCACTTCTGGATTCTCTGTTCTGTTCCATTGATTTATGTGTCTGTTTTTGTGCCAGTACCACACTGTCTTGATGACCACAGCTTTGTAGTACAACCTGAAATCTGGCATTGTGATGCCCCCAGCTATGGTTTTCTTTTTTAAAATTCCCATGGCTAGGGGATCCCTGGGTGGCTCAGAGGTTTAGCGTCTGCCTTTGGCCAGGGTGCGATCCTGGAGTCCCGGGATCGAGTCCCACGTCGGGCTCCTGGCATGGAGCCTGCTTCTCCCTCCTCCTGTGTCTCTGCCTCTCTCTATCTCTCTATCATAAATAAATAAATAAATCTTTAAAAAAAAAATTCCCGTGGCTATTCAGGGTCTTTTTTGATTCCACACAAATCTTAAAATAATTTGTTCTAACTCTCCCCATCATTCTAATATTAGTACAATTGACGTAATTTTTACTGATTGCAATATCCATATCAATGAACATTCAACATCCTGGCTCTCAGTTCCTGGACCTCTTCTTCTCCAATGATCCACATCAGAGACCAGGATCATACCCTGCCAGTACCAATTAACTGTAAGCTCTCCTTAAATTTCAAACATTCTGCTGTCTGACCACCAGCTCCTTCTCTCTAGCACACCAGCTCACTTATTAACTGTTCAATCCTACCAAGACCCCCACTGCTCCTACTATTTCATATCCTCACTTAGGTCTTTTCCCAATTATTAACTTCTTGGCCTGTCATGACAATCACTCCCTTGCCCTTGATTGCTTCATGGTACTAACCTGGCAACACCCAAATGCTAGTTAAAGCCAACTCTCTGCCTACGTCAGACCTCTACCCACACAGATGAATCAGTCCAGAGATAACCATACAGCCTGGACTCACTTTGAATTCTAACTTCCCTCAACTAGGCCCTTAACACTGCTCAGCACACACACCACATTTCCCCAGTCTCATTCTTCTAAACAACTCTTTTGGGTCTTTCTTTAGTCTTTTCTTTCTTCACCCTCTACTGCCCTCTCCATCCTGCAATTTAGTAGATGACCTACATTCCTATTTCACTGAAGGAATCAAAGGAAATATTCCATAAGCTCCCCAACTATAACCCATGTGCATCCCTTACTTTGGAGAAACTGTCCATACTCTCATGTAAGCCAGCTCCTCCCCCGAATTCCAGCTCCACTCATCTACACAAGAAAATCTCTCCAGCAATTCTTCCCTCCACTTTGTGCATCATACAACTGTCCTTTTCTACTCAATTATTCCAACAAGCATAAAAACATGTTATTTCTCTCAATCTCTCCAGATAGCATGATAGCACATCATTCCTTGGAGCTTCTTTCTAGCAAAGTTCCTTGAAGATGTCTATATTCACTGCTTCCAATTCCTTACCTCTCATTCTCTCTTGAACCTATTTCAATCGAGCCAGCAAAAATGCTTTTGCCAAGGTCATTAGGAACATCCATTTTGTTAAACTCAGTTGTCAACTTAGTCCTTATCAGCAGCATCTAACGTAACTGATCCCTCCTCCTTGAAATACTTTCCATACTTGTCTTCCAAAACACTATACTCATGGCAACCCTACTAACTACTAGGCACTCTTTTTCACAGATCTCCTACAATAATTCCTTCTCACCTTCTTAACCTCTTACCATAGGAGTACCCCTGAACGCTTAGTCTCTGATCTCTTTTCTCTATGTACACCTCTCTTAATAATCTCACCCAGTCTCACAGCTGTAAGAGCATTAAATTGATAAGCACAAATTTTTAGTGCTATCCCAGATTTCTCTCTTGAACTCCAGATTCTAATAACCTACATATGTTTAACACCTCCAGGTGGACACTTAAGATGCCCAAAACCAAATTCCTACTCTTCTTCCTGAAACCAGCTCTAACATCTTAGTAAATGGTAATCCTATCCTTCTATACTTTCTTGGACCAAAAACTAGAATAAGGAAATTCTGTTGGCTGCATCTTCAAAACATGTCCAGTACCCAGTCACTTCTCTCTACCTCTTCTATCATCTCCTTCCTCTGCATGATTCCAATTGTCTATAACCAGTCTCCTTACTTCTGCATCCCAGTCTGTTTTTTGTTTGTGGGGTTTTGTGGGGGTTTTTTGTTTTAGGAAAGGCAGACTGCCTCATGCAGCACCTCATTTGGATATATCTGGAATCTTGGAAATTCAACCCTAAGTTCTTCTACAAATGGACCTTAAGAGCCTGTTTGGAGGTTCTAGCAGGGCAGCAGAGCTACTCATATACCCTTGACCCAAAAAGAATGCTCCTCCTCTATCAGGAAAGGTCACCTCTTTACCTGAGAAAACAGCTTTGGGAGGTATGCACATGGAGTGGTGAAGGGGACACCTGCCTAGGCAGCCAGATTGGCCAAGTCAACCCTGGAAATCAATGTGGTGCAGCCAGATCACCCTCGTATCTCATCACAGTCTTTTCTTAACCCAGCAGCTGGAGTGATCCTTTTTGAAATATTATCACTCTTCTGCAAAAAACCTTCCACTACCTTCTCATCTTACAGAATAATAGCCAAAGTCTTTAAAATGGCCTATAAGACCTTTTTCACAATCTGCTCCCACCCCAGCCTCCCTGATCGTAAATCCTACTTTTCTTTCTTTTGCTCCCCTATAACAGTCCTCAAACACACCAGGCAAGTTCCTACTAGAAGACCTTTATTTCACCAGTTATCTCTCTCACCTTCCACATTTCCCGTTTTTTCCTTCACTTCCTTCAGCTTATTTGCTCAAATGTTGGCTTCCCTGGTTATTTTATTTAAAAGTGCAAACCACTCTAAACCCACCCACTCATTCTCTATTCTTTTCCTGTTTTATTTTTCCTAGAGTGCTTATTACCATCTGACATACTTTATGTTTTACTTATCTATTTAATATCTCCTCCATTTAGTTAATAATTACTGACTGCTTACCATATGCCAGGAAGAGTTCACCTACTTATAAAGATTAAATAAAATAATGCATGCAGGGGAGCCCCAGTGGCTCAGCAGTTTGGCGCTGCCTTCAGCCCAGGGTGAGATCCTGGAAACCCGGGATAGAGTCCCACATCGGGCTCCCTGTATGGAGCCTGCTTCTCCCTCTGCCTGTGTCTTTGCCTCTCTCTCTCTCTCTCATGAATGAATAAATAAAATCTTTCTAAAAATAATAATAATAATGCATGCAAAGAGTTTATTAGCACATTACCTGACAACAGAAACACTAAAACAACATAAACTATTTTTACGTAATGGAGACTGTAATAGAACACCTCCTGCTGCCATCAGAGAACTCTAGTTCATCAGAATAAGGTCAAACACAGGATTTGAGGAGTAAAACAAATGAGACTCTAATAATTTGATCCTTAAGGAACCAAGGAACTAAACTGTCCATAATCAAACAGTCGCTGCCACAGAAAACTTAATAATAATTCATTTAAAACAAGACAAGCAGGAGTACCTGGGTGGCACAGTTGGTTAAGCATCCTGATGTCGGCTCAGGTTATGATCTCAGGGTCCTGAGATCAAGCCCTGCATCAGGCTCCACGTTCAGGGTGAAGTCTGCTGGTCCTTCTCCCTCTTGCTCCTCGCCCACCCTCACTCATGCTCTCGCTCTCTCAAATAAATAAATAAATAAATAAATAAATAAATAAATAAATAAATAAATATTTTTGAAAAAAGAAAAGCTAACATAAATAACCTCTAGAGAATGAAATTTTTCACTTCCCTTCTAGCAATCCATTCCAATTATTAATCATTGGAAACATAGATCATTTATGCTTTCATCACAAATACCACATACTATTTTATTTCAAAACCAAAAAAGCATGTGTACACTTAAGCATTTAATAGTGGACTGTGTTACCATACTAAAAAGTATCTTTGTAATATGAAGCAAAGGACACTTTGGCAAATGCTAACACATAGATAAGCTACTCGCCCACTCCAACCAAGACATGTGAGTTTAAACTACAAGAAAGAAAACAATTGGTCTCATAATTCAAGGAAAGTTGGTTAGCCTTTCAGAGCCTTGACTTCATATTACAAGTAGAGATAAAAATACTTGCTCTTCTTATCTCACTGGATAGTTATAAAAAAAAAAAAACTGAAAATGCTATGTGCATTGTTAAGAGTCTTTTATAGGTAAACCCCAATGATTAAAAAAAGGGGTTGGGATAGGAACATTCTGCCACTGATAATGTGCTAAAATGTTGAAAATGAAGTTACTGTTAAAATGTTTAAGACTTAAGTTTAGAGTCTTAAAATTTAAGAGAAGTTGTTTAAAAAAAAAAAAAAAAGGTGGGACACCCGGGTGGCTCAGCGGTTTAGCAACCACCTTTGGCCCAGGGCATGATCCTGGAGTCCTGGGATCGAGTCCCACATCGGGCTCCCTGCATGGAGTCTGCTAGTCCCTCTGCCCGTGTCTCTACCTCTCTCTCTGTACTCTCATGAATAAATAAAATAAATCTTAAAAAAAAAAAAAGTACGCATGGGGCTTTTTAAGAAACAAGACATCTTTTCAGAAAGACTTTCCAGATTCATTCAGCACATTCATCTTTAATTCACAGCTATTTCTTACTGTTTTTTTGCTAATGTTGTCAAACAAACGTATGTTTTCTAGTTGGATAAAATGCACAAATTCATAAACGCTTATTTACCAAGGAAACTTCCTAAACGAAAATCTGAACTCTTTAGAAATTAGCATTTATAACATATCCATTGTATTAAAAACGGCATCAATAAAATAACAGGCCTAACCTATTTATACTAGAATAACTAATTTTTTTTTAAAGATTTTATTTATTTATTCATGATAGTCACACAGAGAGAAAGAGAGGCAGAGACATAGGCAGAGGGAGAAGCAGGCTCCATGCAGGGAGCCCGACGTGGGATTCGATCCCGGGTCTCCAGGATCGTGCCCTGGGCCAAAGGCAGGCGCCAAACCGCTGCGCCACCCAGGGATCCCTATACTAGAATAACTTAAAGGAATAACTGATTTATAGAAAAAAACATTAAATAAATATTTGAGATGATCAGTTCTATCATTACAAAGAATAAAAGAATAAGCAGAATGTCATAAGATATGAAAAAAAATTTTCTTATCATTTCTGACAAAAGCCAACTTAGAATTTGGGCACACAAATGAAAATATGATATATAAAGAGTTATAGGTTAATGGTCCAAATACTTTTAAATGGCCCTTATTTTGTAACAGCTTCACAGAGATTTCAAAGTCAAGCTCAGAAGAACTGTGGTGTTACTATTCAAATTAAACTCTAGCCACTGCATAGTATCTGCTTTAGTCAGTAAGTGCCACCTCTCCCTCCCCTACATATGCAGATTTTCCCCAAAGTGTACTTAACTGAAAAATACAATTACGTTTCTAAACTAAGCCATCATTCTCCATTATCAATAATCCATTTAATTGACTGACTACAAAAAGTGTCGTTTCTTACATCCAAGTCCTCTTTTTATCTTGAGACTGGTCTTCGAAACAGAGCAGGAAGTGCTGAAGACGTGAGGGCTTTGTGAATGATGTTATTAGATGACATTCAAAGGAATTCAATTCAACGGTGACATTCAAGTCATGAGGAAGACTAAAGGGCTGAGTTGCAATACAAGATGATCTCCAAGTTCAAAGCTAAGATTCTATGATTCAGAGCAAAAATATAAAATTCTGGGATCATAAATGAGTTGAAGAGTTACAATTCTAAATAGTGGAAATATGTGCTAAACTGGGTTTTACTTTTTTTATATCCCTTCATCTAGCTAGTTAAAATGCCCCCAACTTTTCCCTCCCTCCCACACACACACACACACACACATACACAAATAAACTATTGTCTCACTTGGAAATGTGATTCAAAGACTTGTTCTACATCATATCTTAGCTATACTGCAAAAACCTTCCCCATAGAAAGACCCTCACCCATGGGACGCCTGGGTGGCTCAGCAGTTGAGCATCTGCCCTCAGCTCAAGGGTGTGATCCCGAGTCTGGGGATCAAGTCCCACATCGGGCTCCCTGAGAGGAGCCTGCTTCTCTCTCTGCCTATGTCTCTGCCTCTCTCTGTGTGTCTCTCATAAATAAATAAATAAAATCTTAAAAAAAAAAAAAAACAGGCCCTCACCCAACTGCAACACCATGAAATTTTATTCCTCATTTTTAATTAGTATGGGCATTTTTCTGTCCAAATCTCTAGTTAGTCACAGTTGTGATTAAGAAATAAACTTAAGGGCGACTCAGTCAGTTCAGTGTCTGCCTTCATTTGGCTCAGGTCATAATCTCAGGGTCCTGGGACTGAGCCCCTCGTTGGGGAGTCTGCTTCTCCTTCTGCCTCTACCCTATTCGTTCTTTCTCTCTAACAAATATATAAAATCTTTTAAAAAAGAAATAAAATTAAGTTATAACCATGATTCCCTTCTGTTCCTATCAGTCCTTTGATGGAAGTACAAAAAAAAAACAAAAAAAAAACTGACAAGATGATTTAAATATATAAGCCATATATGAATAGAAAATTCACAGGCCCTGGATAACCTGTAAGTAATTAATAGGATTCGGAATAATGGAGAGTTAAGTGTACTTTGAAACAAAAACAGTCATAATATCTTTAGGGTAGGCAAAACATAATTCCTGACCTCAAAAGCATTAAATACCCTTACTCAGATAAGTCAAGTGTGCTATCATAATAAATCATAATAAAACATACATTTTAGAAATTAATCAAGTTGTTATGGAAAGAATATTTTCTCAAAAGCAATAAAACTAATCAAAAGATAACTAGCACTGTGGAATACTCAGATTAATAATACCAATTATCCTTTATACTTATATATAAACTCCACTTCCTAAGAGGCTCAAAATACCTCTTAGGATAAAACTATATTAAGTTTAACGTACTAAATTCTGATTCGTTATCAACTCTTAGGAAGAGCAGTTAAGACTACATGAACATGCAAACAATTTACATTCATAAACATATTTATCCAAATTTGCAGCAGGATGGCCCTCATAAATGGAAAAGTCACTGTCACCAGAATTCCCCCCTTTTCAACCCACTCCTCATCCCATCCTAAACCAGATTGTTCTCTTTATTTCTAATGAAAAAGAATCAAATCAATCTTATTGAAATGCTAACTTCTGGTTCCACAAAACAACCAAATGAATACACATATACACATTACATGTGGAAGAACAGAATTCTGGTCAATAGTAAGAGAGGCACAACACAGAGAGCAGCACTAGTCATACTGTTTTTTAATAGCCCTGCAACTACCTTAGCCAGAGTGACACAGTTTTGCTTCCACTACAAGATCAAAACAGAAATCCCATCATCTGACTCTTAGTCATTCCCACACATTTACTGGTCTGCTGTTATTATAACAGAGTGTCTTTTTCCCTTTGCTACATACAGTATTCCTAAGAACAATGCTCCACCCTTTTGGTCTCAAAAGTTCTAGGATTTCAAAGTGTAGAGTTAGGTGAACAGAGTTATACAAACTAATTATTAGTAGGACAGGAATTACTCTCTATGTGCTTTTCAAAAGAGTATTACCAAATAAGAGAAAATCCTCTCCATTTTTTTATTTTTTGTTTTAGTTAGGAGATTTTTTAAAAATTATATTCATTCCTGCGAGCTAATCAAGCTAAAAACTTGCAAATTAAGACAATTATGTCCAAGCAAATAAATTTTGGTACCTACTAGAGAAGTACTTCATGCCTCAAAACTACTAAACTTACAAGCATCACTGTTAATGCTGCTAAAGGTAGAGAAATCTGCCTCCAGGGAGCAGGGTTCACCTCTTGCCTCCAAATATTCTCATGCCTCAGAGTAGCTTCAGCTTCCTTGGAAGGATGGAGATTAAGAATGTCTACCTCCGGGGATCCCTGGGTGGCTCAGTGGTTTAGCGCCTGCCTGAGTCCCAGGATCAAGTCCCGCGTCGGGCTCCTGGCATGGAGCCTGCTTCTCCCTCTTCCTGTGTCTCTGCCTCTCTCTCTCTCTCTCTCTCTATCATAAATAAATAAATAAATATATAGATAAATAAATAAATATTTTTAAAAAAACAAACAAAAAGAATGTCTACCTCCAACTAAAGGTACAAAGCCACCTGACTTCCTGCTCTTCCCATGTTTCCCCTCCATTTGGGGAGCAGGAACTTCCTGAGTTTCCCTTATCATACCCTCCCACCTAGCTCTCTTCCACAGATGTTTACTAACATCAACAATGTATTATGTACTGGGGATAGAGCTAAAAACAGATTCATTTTTTTCAAGGGACTTACAGTCTTATAATGAAGGTGCCAGATATATAAGTGTCTCATAACAATATAGTAATGAATGAAGGAATATAAAGGACTCAACAGAAACACAGAAGAGAACACAAAGCCAGAACAAGATGCAGAAATGCTTAGTGACTGAAAACATAAGCTTTAGGGTCAGAGAGACTTGCTTTCACCACTCAGCAAATAATAATTCAGGTAAGTTACTTAATCTGGCTCTATTCTTTCTTTCTAAAATAAGATAATGATACCTTCTAAGACTGTAATGAGGATCAAAAACATGATCTATACAAAGTTATTAGTGTTAAATAATTCAAAGTGGTAGAAAGTGTTCGACAAATAGCATTGTGAAAATAAGAGTATCCTCTTCAGGAGGGAAAACAGGATGAGATTAGAAATAAGGGTCTCCTTTTAAGGAGGAATCCATTAATAAAATTAAAATGGAGCAAAGCACCTGATCCTAAAAGTACTTCTTACTTAGATCTGTACTGTAAAATGTCCTCATTTGATTATGATAACTGAATGTACAAACTTTTCAATTTTAAGAGTTTGATGAATCACTTAAAGAATAAATATCAATGTGAAATAGTTTTCTATGTGTATATTTATAATTTTATATTTTTGTTTTTATATACATATGTTTTTATATTTTATGTATTTATATTAATACATGTATTACACACATACACAGACACATCCTATGTAACTTCTGATATATCCAAACAGAAGACTGCTAAGTTTCAATCAGTAAACTATTACTTATATTTTTCAATGTAACCATCAGCAAAGCATTGAACGTCTCTGGCTCTACAGATTTGCTGGACTGTTAATGGAATTATTATTACTTCATTGTCATTCACAGTACACTTGGAGGTATTTCACAATAATAAACAGAAATATAAAATCCAAACATTAACAGAGGCCATATTTTTTCTTCTTACTTCTGATTTAATATTCCAAAATCCAATAAAGACATTTCTACCAAAAGTGAAAAAGTACGTCTGAAAACTAAAGGTGCAGATAAACATACCAAGCATTGTACATTTTTGATTCAAAACAACCTGAAAACAAGTCACCTATATTTTCATATATCCTAATCAACAAATGCCTCCAGAGGATTTGGGAGAGGTTGCACATCTTTTATTTTCAGTTATTATTGACCATAGTCATTACAATAAAATCTAAACCACTTGCCTTATTTGAACCGCTTCACTCCTACTGCCAATTTAACTATTCTTCAGTATTCCATGGAAAGAAAAGGTTCTTCTTAAAAATTATGCTCTTGAAAGTGATGTCCTGAACACATACATAACATGTTTGCCCAAGAACATTAAAGAATGTGGTCTATATTCTGACTGTGAACAAGCTTTTCGAGGAATGCAAATTTGCTTTCAGTACTTACACAATGGACTACAGTGTCATAAGCACTGTTCATGCTTTATTAGTCATTCTGTTCAAAATTTTATTAAGAAAATAATAAAAGGCCTGCAGTGTGTGTAAAACATTAGGACACAAAAGACTTATTGTCAGAATATTTGCAGGATCCCCAAAATAGAAAAACTACCAAAAACAAATTAATTTACAGCTTATAATTATTTTTGAAATGCTACACCAGCACCCTAAATTTCTTAACCAGTCTAGAATATAAAAGATAGGACATAAATGATCTTATCATCATGGCATCTGATGCTGATAGAGACGAAAGACTACATTTTGTATTCTCCAAACAAAGAGGATTTGAGCTTGGGACAGCTGGAGCAGGTTGGCACTTAGTCTGGCAAGGTTCTAAGGTACATGTGACCTTGGGGACAGTTTAATTTGCATTATTTTGTTTTCAGGTCTAGCAACTATACTTCCAAAAATAAAAGTACAGCATATAATTTGGTAATGTACCAGCAAGTGTGAAAAACCAGGCTGCAAAGGAAATACCGTACATACTTCTCTTTTTTTCTGCAGAGTAGTGTTTTTTCAAAGCTCTTATCGGGAAATCTAAATAAATAAAGCAAGCAAAAGCCAAAGCATTCTAGCCAAAATGAGTGTGCCCATAGAGGATGGAGTAAAAATGAAATAAGAGGCACCTTGAGTCCCAATGACAATCCCAACACCCTCAGCAACCCCTTAAAAGAATTTCTCAGAACTTCTAAATCTGACTAAAACTCAGATGAAGGCTAAAATTAAAAATTATATGGATTCATTAGTAGAATCGAAGAGAAAAGTTATTTATATTTCAGCTTAGCTGAGAAAATGTCATACTAAACTGAAAATTGGTCACATCATTAGAACTCAAAGTGCCTGACTCTGAAATTGCATTTCCTTTTAGAACACTTCCATCCCAAAATGAAATATAAGATCAGAAATACTAAAAAAGAAGAGTTGACCTATGCAATAAATGCCTGCTCAAAAACACTGTTACCCAAACAGAAACAACATAGGGAATTCAGGCTTTGATAAATGACCTCACATATAATTTTCTTATTCCATCATGCAAATCTGAATTCAAATTCAAAATCAGAAAGTCACATATCCATTCTTCAGGCTACCTAGAGAGATTTTTTTTTTATCCTAGATAGAGCAAAACTAATTATTACTATTAATTGGTCACTCTCTTTACAGCGTAATGAGATAAAAATTTTCTGCACAACCTTCAAAATCCCGTAAGTTAACACAGGTGTTTTGTTTTGTTTTGCAGTCATTAACTTAAAACAGTCAGTAGAAAAAGAAAAGCATTCAATGTCTCTTTCTCATTCTAGCCTGGAAAGGTTAAAGTAAAAAATCGAATGTCTTAGCATCATTCAGTGATGTATCTCTCCATAATTTCAAAGACTTTTCCAAATTTACAAGTTTAATTGTAAAAAATTATAAATCAAAAAGATACTTTTTCTTGCTTGTTTTTGCTTTCTTTTTCTCTATCTGTATGATAAAGATGAAGAACACATCTTGCTTTTTAAACAATTTTTTTTTAAAATATTGAACCATTAGCATAGTCCTTTAGAAAAGTCAAAGCACTCTCATCCATACATTATCTCCCATACATACTACCAACTCTAGGGCTAGATTGCCGGGTACTGAATTCGGTTCAATTACTCTGTATAATCTTGAGGAAGTTACTTCACCTCTCAGTTTCCTCACCTACAAAGTGGGAATAATGACAATTCTTATACTTCATATAGGACTGTTATGAGAACTAAATGAATTAACATATATAAAATACTTAGAACAGTGCCTACCACATGGTACACACTACATAGCTGTTAACTGATTTTTCTCTTATAATTGTCATCATCAATCCGCATATTTAGGCCTCACAACAATCCTGTAAAGGTAGGATGGCAGGTTATGATTTTACCCTTTCTCCAGATAAGGGAATCTGGCTCACAGATATCAAATGACCCATCCAGAGTTACAGTCAAGAAGTAGAATCAGAACTAAAGAACCAAGGACTAAGGATCAAGACTTTTCAGTACACTGTGTTGTATCATATCATGGTATATTTTTTTTGGGCTTATACAGTTCAATATACTTCCAGAGGACAGAATTACTACTGTTTTTAAACATTTAAACACTCAAACAATTTTAAGCAGCACACGCTGATAGCCATGCTAAGAATGAGTCTTTGATCCAAAAGACACTTGCATCTCTTCTAAGTACTTCAAGAGTAGTAACATGATTCAGACTTTTAAAGAGAAGTCTGCACTGCATAAATAGGCTGGCAGGACCAGATGAACCTGTCACCAATTTTCCAATATTCAGAATTTCCTTTAAATAGTTAAGATGTATATACCCCATGAAATTTCAGGAGTTCCATGTTATGATTTATGCTGGGCAGTGGAAACAGAATGGCATTTAGAGTCAAAGTTCCAGTTCCAGTTCCATCTCTCATAAGCAAGAGATAATGGATAGTCGTGTCACTTCTCTGAGCTTCAGTTACTGATCTGTCATATGAAGACCTACTTCACAAGGCTGTTATGAGAAATAATGGAGATGATGTAGGTCAAACAGCTTTGTAACTACAAAAACTATACTAAGATGTGTTAACATTACTATTAGCTACTTTGATTACATTGAGGGCTAATACTAAGCATTCATTCATTTTTTCCATGGAAAATGGGTGGAAGACCAAGAAACAAACATATGTATTTCTCTTTTGATTTTAAATTAAACAATAGTGAATATTTTCAGTTAAGACACAAGAAAACACAGAAGACATAGGATCATCATAGCAGTAATCATAATACATTATATTTGTGTTACACTTTACAGTTTTGAAAGCATTTCACCATACCATCATAGAAACATAAACGTTATCCTGTTTGTTCACAAATGTACATTAACACACAACAAAACTTCCACTCTTACACACTCTTTAGTGCCTCAACATTAAAAAAAGAAGGAGTTAGACTACATAATAAAGTTCCCTTTTAGAGCTATTGTATTTATGATTTTGGGCCTGTGGTTAAAAAAAAGCAAAATCATTTAACAGAAAGAAAATTCATAATAGTGGGACACCTGGGTTGCTCAGTGGTTGAGCGTCTGCCTTTGACTCAGGGCATGATCCTGGAGTCCCGGGATCGAGTCCCACGTGGGGGAGGACTCTACTCCTGTAGAGCCTGTTTTTCTCTCTGCCTATGTTTCTGCCTCTCTGTCATGAATAAGTAAATAAAACCTTTTAAAAAAATTCAAAATATTTAAACATCAGAAATGAATAAGTGACTTTAAAATATCACTTTTCAGGGATCCCTGGGTGGCGCAACGGTTTAGCGCCTGCCTTTGGCCCAGGGCGTGATCCTGGAGACCCGGGATCGAATCCCACATCGGGCTCCCGGTGCATGGAGCCTGCTTCTCCCTCTGCCTGTGTCTCTGCCTCTCTCTCTCTGTGTGTGTGACTATCATAAATAAAAAAAAAAAAAAAAAAAAAATATCACTTTTCAAAAAAAATAATAAAAAATATCACTTTTCTTACATCATATAATTAAAACATGTCCCAAAATATCCAGAAAATTGGGTAATGGCATTTTGTAGTTAAACTTACTAATAAATTCAAGAATTACCGAATATTTCCCAAAAATTGGATAACTAATTGGATTTACTAATGTAAGATTATAACTCAGTAATTATCAGTATACCATACACAATACAATATAAAATATACAGAATACTAAAACGAAGTCAAACTCTTATAGTTCAGAAAATAATTTAGATTATTTAAGTCCCTCAGATACTGTAATTCTCAGCAATAATAATTCACTATTAAAAATATAAAATAACTTCAACTGCTTAAGGTCTCTGTCTTGGTATATAAAGTATCAGATTCCATACTAAGAAAATAAAACCACTCCTAATAGTACCTCATAGAACCCAAAAGGGAAAAAAAAACAAGTTTTTTACAGTAAAAGTTTTAGCAGTAAGTTATTAATACTAAAACTTAGCAAGCACCTATTATTTGCAAAGCACTACGCTAGCTACCATAATTCAAAATTAAATCAAATCCCTCTTTCTCAGAAGCATAAAACTTGGGCAGCCTGGGTGGCTCAGCGGTCTAGCACCGCCTTCAGCCCAAGGCCTGACCCTGGCGACCTGGGATCGAGTCCCACATCCGGCTCCCCACATGGAGCCTGCTTCTCCCTCTGCTTGTGTCTCTGACTCTCTCTCTTTGTGTGTTTCTCATAAATAAATAAAATCTTAAAAAAAAAAAAAAAAGCATAAAACTTAAAGGCCAAGTAGGAATAGTACCATGGCAGGGGAGGGTGAGAGCAGGGGCCCTCTACTTGGGACTACTTAGGTCTTTTTACCCAGTGATTTCAAAATCAGAACCAGTCACATATCTAATGAAGAAACAGTCCATGTTTTTCATGCACAAAACCCATATGTGCATTTTTTTAATTAACAGTGACAGATTTGTTATGATTTTACATATACACATAGTAAAGCTGCCTGGCCCAACAAAAGTCACCAGGTGATTTAGTGAAGTCTAGAATTGGGAGTCAGGAGATCATTTCTAACACTAATTGGAGGAAACAACACCAGTATTCTCTGGCCATCTAACACATATTATATCTTTGGGTGATTTATTTAAACTTCTCTAGGTCTGTTCCTGTATCTACAAATGTTTAGAGTCCAAAAAGTATCTGGATTGAAGGTTCTCACTTTATTTTTTTTTTTTAAGATTTTATTTATTTATTCATGAGAGACACAGAGAAAGAAAGGCAGAGTCACAGGCTAAGGGAGAAGCAGGCTCCCTGTGGGGAGCCCAAAGTGGGACTCAAAAGTCCCGGGACTCCAGGATCATGCCCTGGACCAAACAGAGGCACTCAACCACCGAGCCACCCAGCCATCCCTGAAGGTTCTCACTTTAAATGAAGATTCCTGGGGGGCCACTCCCAGTGATTCAGAATTTCTGTGATGGAACATAGGAAGCTAAATATCTACCAAACACCACAAAGTGACTGAAATACACAGGTGGTCCTCAGTCACACTTTAGGTCATCACAAGTCGTAGTCACACCAGATGTCTCTAACGTCCCCTGTATAAAAAGATGACACAACTCATTTCAGCACCAATGCCTTAGGAATTCTGGATCTAGCATAATGTGCAGGCCATATAGTAGATGCTAAACAAATTTTTAGAGGAAGAAAGGGAAGAAGGAAGGAAGGGAGGAGCCCAGATAGCTAACTGGTCATATTTTTGGCTAAGAAATATACAAAACAGTAGTAAAATTAAAACTGCGCAAAACACATCAGCTGCCAAAGAACAAAAACCTCAGTCTCTACACACATACAATTTTAAGCATTAAGATGAGCCACTGTCAAACAGCAAACTACTAAAGAGAAAAAAGGGAAAAAACAGTACACAGAAGCCAAAAGAATTTTAGTGGAAAATTACTGGTGACTAAAACATAGCAACCGTTTACTCTGTATAGAAGAGAACACAGAATTTTAAGGACTGGGACATGGAACTAAAGTTTGAAGGTACTGGTTACTCAAATGCATAAATTTCAGTCGGGATAAAAGAATATGGATTCCAGAAATATTGGTGACAATATTAACTTTTGTCCATTGTTTAATTCCATTTTCCCATTCACTTACATTATAATTTTTGAGATGTTTTATCTTCACTTCTGATGATCTTCAAATGTCAATGGCTCTTAACACATTAACTGTAAACAAACACACAAAGGAACTTAGGGGAATTCAGATAGTTAAGGAACCCTACAGTAAAGTATTCTAAATTATCCTGTAAAGCCTGCAGGGGAGGGAGAGGCCCGAAGAGGCTTTGGTACCATGTTTACCTGCTTCACAATTTATCTGATGTTCAAAATGCAGTGTCATTCTAATGACACTATCCTCTTTATCATCAAGCAAAGAAAAAAAAAAATCATTCTTTTTTCTGTCAGAAGCAAAAAACAATCAAAGCCGGAGAAAATTCTCTCCAAATAGAGACACTCTGAATTCACTGATGTACTGAGTATTAGTATCTTTTTCCTGCGTTACAGTGTAGCCAATCAAAGAACTTCATTTCCTTGCCACTACCACTTAATCAAACCTTCCCTAGGACTGCCCTATAACTACCAAGTTTTGGCCTAGACCTAGAACACTAAATCTTCAGGCATGATCAGTTCTTTACAAAGACATTGACGTTAAACAGACCATTTGAATCCAAATGTCAAAGTGCTCTCCCTAATCTCCAGTTTTCTCATCTGTAAAATAGAAACAATGATATTGTTTATTTTATATGAGGATAATATGAGAAAATGCATATTAAGGGATTTAGCACCATGCCCAGCAAGCACTCAAAAATAGTAAGTGCTATTATATATACTACTAATAATCACAACAATAATAAATTTACTTCTGGAATAACTGTCTACCACTTGAAAAGCAAAGTTTATCCCAGGTGTTTATATTTTTACATACTACCTTTGGTTAAAATGAAAGAATATTATCCAATACCAATAACAGAAGACATCTGTATTATATAAAATTTTATTTTGGACTTTGCTGGGCATCCCAGCTCAGCTCAAGAAAATTAAGGCTTGAGATCACTAGCCTATCTTCAGTCAAAGTTATTATTCCTTTTGCTAATACACAACCTTCTAACATAGTCTACTTAAAAAACCGCTCACTTGCAATTATCTGTGAAAGGAGATGGATATATTTGTGACATATGCCTTTTAAATCCTCTGAGCCCAAAGAATAATGCCATACCAACCCAGAGGAGACTTCTCTACCCTCTTCAACCCACTCCCAAATGATTAAACACCTATGTTTGACATTACATGCTTAAAATATTAATATTTAAGTTCAAAAACACAAAAAATGCATAAACACAGATTTCTCTGAGTTTCCAAAATTTTAGGTCAAAGATACAAAAACAGTCAATATTGGCAAAAGCACTGATAAACCAACATTGCCCCAGATGGACAGGTTTATTTCCCCTATGGAGACTAAACTTTTGGAACTGATGAGAAAAACCTAAGTGGAACCTGATGCAACATTTTGGGGGGAGATAAAACACATGGATACATGCCTGGGAAGCAAACTAGAAACAAAAGAAGAGTAAGCAGTGTTGGCCACCATCCTCATTACAACCACTACTTTACCATGCAATTCCTTGAGCTCTTCAAACAAAATAAAAAATGAAATAGAACAGATGATCATTTTTCATTTGATTTCCATTTGCCTTTCACTTAATGAGTTGAAAAGTATTAAACATACCGGTTTTCCGTTATGATCCCAGGATTATAAAAATCTGGCCCAAGAAAATACACAAAGAAAGTACAAAGTTAAACTCAAGAGTTTAGAGTGTTCCAAGATAGTTTTCTTTTTTGGTCTGCTACAATATATCATATCTCTTAGCATATTTTCCACTTCGGTCACTGCTTTTGCAAGTCTAAGAATGTATCTGCTGAAGTATTGTCAACTTTAACCGGAAATGGAAAATGTCTTCCTTGCTAAAATGATTCATTTATATACTATGGAGAAGCTGCTGTCTCCAATGCCTATTCTCTCCTATTTCTTACAGATAGAACCTCCAATTTTTAGCTCAGCACAGGTTTCCCAGAAAAGACTACATATCCTGGCCTTCCTTGTGTCTAGGGATGGCCATGGGACCACATTCTGGCTAACTGGATATAAGCTTAAAAGACTAGATGTAACCTCAAAAAAGTATCCTTTAAAGAAGGAAAACACGCCTTTCTTCTTCCTTTCATCCTTCCTTCCATCCTTCCTTCTGACTACAATGAAAGCAATGGTTAGAGCTCCAACAGCAATTTTGGTTCATGAGGTAACACTGCAGTAAAGAGCTGTGTTCTTATTACTTCAGGTCCACTATATCAGATTAGTATTGACTATCTCTGGGCATTTTTATGTGGGAGAAAAACTAAAATTATCTGTTTTAGGCCACAGTAAGTTTGGATTTTCTGTTATATTCAATCAAACCTAAACCCTAACCTTAAAAAAATAAAATAATAGGAGTTTTCCAAATATCAGTATTTAGGGTTTTTGAAGTATATAGTTTAAAACATATTTTAGGGCAGCCCCGTGGCTTAGCAGTTTAGTGCCACCTTCAGCCCAGGGCGTGATCCTGGAGCCCCGGGATCAAGTCCCACGTCAGGCTCCCTGCATGGAGCCTGCTTCTCCCTCTGCCTGTGTCTCTGCCTCTCTCTCTCAACCTCTCTCTCTGTCTCTAATAAATAAATAAAGTCTTTTATTTTTTTTTAATAAAGTCTTTTAAAAAAATTTAAAAAAACAGATTTTAGAAGTGAATTCTTATACTGAAAACATAGTATCTGCCTTTATTTAATCTAGACTAAAAAGTATTTAAAGACCCCAAGAGTTAATCTCATAAAGTAAGTCTTTGAAAAGTCATCAGTGATTGCTGCTGTAAGTACTAAGTACTTGACAGGGGAAGAACTGTGAAGTTGGAGCGTTAGTGGTCTGTAGTGATGGCAGCACTGGCACACACATAAAAGCACATTACGAGGGACAGCACAATGAGTTCTGTGTAAGAAAATTACAGGAAAGGGAACTGAGACTATTATTTTCATTAAGTGGGCATCTTCTTCGGATGCCTGGGTGACTCAGTCAGTTAAGCATCTGCCTTCAGCTCGGGTCATGATCTTGGGGCCCTGGGATGGAGCCCTGAGTTGGGCTCCATACTCAGTGGGGAGTCTGCTTCTCCCTCTGTCCTTGCTCATGTGTTCTCTCTCTTGCTCAGTCTATCAAATAAATAAATTTAAAAGAAAAAAAGAGGGCATCTTCTCTAGTCCCTTCGATTTTAATAACTTCGTACCAATCTTTTGTTTTCAATAGTTCCATTTTTAACCTGACTTCCTGTGGGAAGAATGCTTGTAAAGTCACTCCCTATCCTTGACTATCAACTCTCAATAGTTTTTAATCCTATCTACAGATTTAACTAAATCAAACAATAGGACAAAGATAGCAAGTGCTTTGCCTATTCAAAACTAATTTTCTTAAAAAGAAAAAATAGTCTCTACTAAAATCTAGAGAATTTCCACTGGTCAAGTACTGAATCACATGCAACCTTTGGCCCTGTTGATTTTGAATACAATAGCATGAACTTGGCAGCTTTACAAAATAAACTTACTGATTTCTGGACATCTGTATCTGGGTATTTCCTTCCCTTGGGCGTAATCCAGACTTTACTGGTTCAGGTGATGGCTTCCTGGAATTACTTATTTATAATGTTTTTTTAAAATTTATGTTACAACTACAGATTTCACCAAGGACTTTTTTTTTTTTAATTTTTAGATTTACTTATTTGAGAGAGAGTATGCATGAGAGTGAAGGAGGGGCAGTAAGAGAGAGAGAATCTCAAGCAGACTCCCCACTGACAGTAGAGCCCCATGCAGGACTTGATCTCATGACCTGAGCTGAAACCTAGACTTGGGCAATCAACCAACTTACCCTCCCAGGCACCCCAAGGACCTATTTTTAAGTAAAGGCTTAAAACATGTATTCCTGATGTATTACTCATAGCTGAGAAAGAAAAACCACAAGAAATTTCCTAAAAATCAGGTATCATAAATCTCAAAGAGATGACTTTTACCTTTCACTACTTCAGTCAATATTTCTACAAAAATGCTTTTAAGTAATCAGCTTATGGTAGCTGTAACATAGACCTTAACTTAGTCTGTTTCAACAAATACTGATGGAGTTACTAAAAACAATTCGTAAAAGATCTAAAGCAGTGGTTCTCAAAACCTAGTTTTAGTTTAGGATCACCTGGAAGACTTGCTAAAACACACTGTGGGCTTCACTCCCAGAATGTTTTATTCAATTACATCTGACATAGCACTAAGGAATCTGGATTTTTAACAAAGCCCCAAAGGATTCTGATGCTACTTATTTGGGATCTACTGACTGGTCTACATTAATGGAAGACTACTGATGATAGCATAACGAGGAAAGAAAAAAAAAAAAACATATATGGGACCCAATCTCAACTTTAGTATATTTGTATACTTTTGATTAGTAATTAATCTTTTTAAATTTTCTTTCAGAAAAATCTACACAGTAATTACTGATTAGTTCACAATAATATTGGACCTTATCTGACAGAAATTTAAAAATCTCTTAGGGTCCTAGAATAATGAAATACAAAATATGTATGTCCAATATTTGACACAAGGTGCTAATTATTTTGCCAAGGTTGGAAATTCAACCTATAAGTTTTGCTTAGTTCCATAACTAGTTTCTACCACTAATCCTGGCCAGTTGCCTCAGAATACATGCCAAGAGTCACAAAGGGAGTGGGTAACAATGTGCGATTGGACACAAATCCATCACCACTACTGGAAAACAACTCAAGAGCACATGTCCTACCAATATATCAGCTCTAAGTGACCTTGAGGCTGAAACTAGGGATGACCTCTTACAAAAAATGTGTTTCAGAAAGCTTAAAAACTCTTCTCCCTTTTCAGATTATAAGTACCATATACATATAAATATGTAAATATAAATGCCAAAGAATTTTATTCACTAGAAACCAACTGATAAACCAAAATAAACTGAGACAAACAAGTGGTGCCCAGAATAACTAGAGAATGAGGATATATAAAAGATGAAACAAAACAGACATTTAAAAAGATGACTGACATAAGTCAGACAGAAAAAGACAACAATCCAGAGTAGTAGATGGAAAAGCAGGTAGGATAAAATGAACACAATGTTATGAAGATATATGACTGGGCACAGAAAAGATAATGTAGCCAATAGAATCAGCTCAGTGTGTCAAGAGGCATCATGCAAAAGTAACTTTAAAAAAAAAAAAAAAAAAAAAGTAACTTTAGTAGCCTGAAATTGTGTCTTTATGGGCCAACTTCAACATAAGAAAACCTTTTTTAATGCTTTGAGTGGAGACAACAAAGAAGAGAGAACATTCAGTCAATATTTCTTTATTTAAACATTTAGTGGACACCTATTTGGCATTAGATGTATTAGCAGGTGATTATGCAGGGTAAAAAAGAATCAAAGAAATCCACTCAAGCAGTACATTTTATAACAGTGTACAAACTGAAAAAAATGGAAAACCAGATACCAAGATAGTGACAAATCCTGCTGTACAACTTAAACAATCTAAGGCTCAAGCCTACCTACCTATCATATCTAGCCTACAGTACTGTTTTATCTATATCCTGTACAAATCATACTTATGTCAAGAATCAGAGCAAGGGCAACAAGAATTAAATTATGGAATAGAGCCAGATTATCAGTGTGCTGAAGTGAATTTTTTCACAACTCTCTCTCTGTGGGGCTAGACACATTGAAGAATAGACAACAAAGGATATACAAGAGCTGATAAACAAGCAAGATTCACCAAAAAAAATTACTTTTTTTTAAGGATGCAAGATGACATAACTATAGCTTATTAGGAAACTACTATCTGGATATCACATAAAAAAAATAAAATAAAATCACCCTTTTGTGGCCAAAAGCATCAAGCCTATGGTGACCTAGAAGGCAAAGCCAGAAGTACTAGCAACTCCGAGACAACTACATAGATAAACACAGATAAACAGACATATCAAGACTCGACATACATTTAAAGATTTTATTTATTTATTTGAGAAAGAGAGTGTGCACACCAGGGTGGGGTGCAGCAGAGGGTGAGACAGAGACTCTCAAACAGACTCTGTGCTGATCACAGAGACCGACTCCAGACTCAGTCCCACAATCCAGAGATCATGACCTGAGCCAAAACCAGGAGGACACTCAACCAAAAGCCACTCAGGTACCACAAGACTCAATGTACATTTAGCATGAACTATAGGTCTCACAAAAGCCAGTTGCCCAACCTGAATGGGGTGTGTCATTTTCAAAAAACAGTGGGCAACCAGAAGGATTAGTGTATTATTTTTCAGATTTATAGTCCTATTTCCCAGAAAAACATAAAACTTACAAATTAACACATTTCAATATAATATTTAAACTGAATTAATCTAATAGAATACTTGAAGAAATCAGATAGGCATGTATTACCAACTTTGATTACAAATCTGACTGAAGTCTTTCTGCCAAATTGAAGATAAATATGCAGTTACATAGTTTCCATTTTCAAACAAATAGGAAGCATTTTTTTTTGCATGAACAATTTTTCTTGAAGCTAAACTCAACAGAAACTTATATCAATCTAGTCTGTAAAAGACATATGGAATACACTGAACATATTAGCTATTGTTGTATCGGAACAAATTCACGTGGCAATTTCCTAATTGAAAATTTGACACCGAAAATTTCCTAGTTGTAAAAAAACAGAAGGCATAAAAATAAACTACAATTTAAAGGCAATGTTTCTGCAGAAGGCTGAGACAATACAGTCCAAATATTGATATTTTGCTTTATTATAGGCTATCACAGTAAAATCATAAACAGCTGGATAGCCAGGTAGCATAGCTATTATAATCATGGTTTTCTGCCTTCTCACCTACAATTTATTGTTTGCCTAGATTAAGTTTAAATTTAAGCTAACAAGTGTCTACAATGCAACTATTTTACACTGTTGATCAAACATGTGTAATGATTCTTAAAAGACATGAAAAAATTTAGCAGGGTGAATTCTACATAGTAGACATTCAACAAATGTTATTTTTTTCTGCCTTCCAGAGGAAAGGAATGAAAGCTGGCATTCTCCTACGGAAAGTAGATCATACTTATATTTTTGTCCAGAGAGGAAGAGGCTAAATATTCTAGTCAAAACTATCTCAAGGAGTTAATTTTCTTAAATTCATGTCAGTAACATAATTTTTAATTAAGAATTAAAATATATAAACTTTAAAGTTACTGGGCTTTCTTTGGGGAGGGAATAAATATGCTTAAGTGGCACAATTAGGTACGTTAATTTGTAATAACAGAGTTATTTAGTATAATTTAAAAACTCCATAAAGGGAATATCTTAGTAATTGATGAGAATGTATCTTAATCATTACTGTCATTAAGATAAAGAATGACAGAATTTTAGAGCGCCAAGGGGCGTTGCAGGTTCTCTAGATCAATTTCTTTATTTTGAAAGATGTGAAAATTGCAGACTGGAAAAGTTAAATGATACAGGCCAAAAAACTAGCAGAGCCAGGGACTTTTAAGAGTCTGAACCTCCTAACTTCCAATACATTCTTCATCCTAACAGACTCTGCTGCCTCCTGCGGTTCCACTTCCTCTTGCTTGGGTGAGATTACTGGTTGCCTCATTTGTTTTCTTTACATTCTATTCTGAATCATAGCTGCCATTTGTAACTTTCCTATACAATTCTAATTTTACAACCTGTGTTCTGCATAATTTTAAGCTAAAAATGTAACTTAAATTTCCTAAATTTCAGAGTAATAAAATTTTTAAAATACTTGAAACAGATGTACAATATATGTGATCGAATGCAAAGAAAAATCCTTCTCTCCTGGGTAATTAAATGTATAGATTCAAAAAAAAATTTTGTTGAGAACCTCTGACATGAAAGGTGTCTCTGTTAAATGCTGGAGATAAGATAGTAAGATGTGGTCCAGTAGATTACAGTCTCGCAGAAAATAATTAATCCACGATTACACTGTTTGTTGAGAACTCTGAAAATGGTGGGAGCAGGTTCCCAGGAGTGCATTAGGAAGAGAATCTAATTTATAATGAAGGAAACAGCTAATATTTTCACAATAAGGTCTGAACAGTAATAGGAAAACAGCTGTGTCACTCATATTTAGTAGAGTGCAAAATGAACTAAAAGTTAGAAACTTCTATTTATTCTGAGGAAAATGAAATTTGTGTTTTCACACAGATTAGTATCTAATAACTCTAATAATAATTAGACTATTTTTTGGTAGAAAAGAAGCTTATTTTATTGTGGCTACATAACAAACACAGGTCATCTATTATTTTTTCCTTAGATTTTAATTCACTATTTTAAAACCAAAGGGAAAACATTCTCTGAAATATGTCTAGTTTATACTCACAACAGCTATCTACAAAATTGCATACTAAAGTCCTCCTCAAAATTCCAGGAAAAAAAAAAAAATCCCATCTGGTCACAAGAGAAATAACCAGGAAAACCGGTAGCCCCAGAAGGAAGAAAGCTAACACTCATTATTCAGTCAGGGTTAAGGACTGCTCAGATTCCTAATGATTTTCAGCTGCAAGATTTTGAAAGGCGATGTACAGTGGGCATTTTTATTTACATTTTTAAAGCAAAATGGGGAGAGGGGGAGGAGTATATGGAAAATCATGAGAAATAAAGTGATGGGAAAAAAAAAAAAAAAAACGTGAGCAAGAATCCCAAAATCGAAGACATATGAATAGATGGAAGCAAGCCTGGAGAACGGTTTGGAAAAGCGTATAGTAAAGAAAGGCAGGGAGGAAAGGAGGGGTGGTGGTTGGGGGAAGGGCTGTCCAAAAAAATAATTCGAGAGGGAATGAGAAACAAGAGATACTAATGAACTGGGGCTGCCTCCACCCGGGATT
This sequence comes from Canis lupus dingo, assembly GCF_003254725.2. Taxonomy (NCBI): domain Eukaryota; kingdom Metazoa; phylum Chordata; class Mammalia; order Carnivora; family Canidae; genus Canis; species Canis lupus. The sequence continues at coordinate 5,377,990 of NC_064263.1, read as the reverse complement.
TAAAAAAGATGGTTACAAGAAAGGTAGAGGCGCCGGTGAAGCAGCAATGAGTGTTCACCTTCCCTTCTCCCCAGCCTGCAAACCCCAGAGGGGGAGGAAGAAGTGGCTCCCAGGTCCCAGGAGAGGAATTTCGGCGCAGCCATCAGGAAGCAGAGTCGGGAGCTGGGGCCCCCCCGCGGGTCCAGGCCCCTCTCCATCCCTCTCGGGCTCCGGGCGCTGGGCGCTGGGCGCTGGGCGGGGCCCGGGGCATCCCGGTTACCTGGACAGAGAGTCCACGCTGGGCGGCCGTGCTGCGGCCGGCTGGGAGCCAAGACTCTCGCAGCTCGAGCTCTTCTCCATGGCGCGGCGGGGACAGCGGGACGCAAAGGCTGAAGCGACCTCCGCGGCAGCGGAGCGGGAGGAGCGGAGGGCGGAGTGCGCCGGGCAGGGGCCGCGGTCAGGCCAGCGCCGGCCCGGGAGGGAGACCGGAAGCGGCCATGTTCCCCCAGCCTGCACCGCGCCGGGGGCCGCCGAGGAGCGCGAGGAGCGCGAGGACCCCGGGGCTGCCGCCGACTGCGGCCGACGCCCTGCGCTCGCTGCGTGCGCTCCTGCGCCCCCGCGCTGCCCCGAGGGTCGGGGGACCCCTGGGAGGAGGAGGATGGCAGGAGGCAAAGAGAGGACTAAGTGCATACCAGGGGCAGGGGTCCTGGGGCTGCGGGTACCTGGGCCCGGGATGCCGGGAAACACGCGGCAGTGACCCGGCGCGGGCGGCGGGGGCCGTGGGGGGGGGGGGGCGACCCCGGAGGACGGCGGCCCCGGGGGGTGCGGGGGCGGGGCGGGGGCGGCAGGAGAGGGCGCGCAGGGCCACGTGAGGGGGTGAGCTACTGGAGATGGCCAAGGTCGCCAGGTTTGGGGCTGGAAATAATCATTATTAATTAAATAGTGGTTAAAAGTTCCTTTAGCCGGTCAGACATGATTTCAGAACCCCCCTGTGCCCGTCACTGGCGGCGTAACCCAAGGCATTGAACACCCTCTTTCTTATCTGTTAAATAGGAAAATCATATCTTCCCAGATTAGGTGAGTGAATACATGTAAGATGCTTAAAACACTATTTGTCCCCAAAGTTCACAGCAGCAATGTCCACAATAGCCAAACTGAGGAAGGAGCCACGATGTCCGTCGACGGACGCATGGATAAAGAGGATGCGGTCCATGTGTACGTGGAATACTGCTCAGCCCTCAGGAGGGAGGACACCCGCCATCTGCTTCGGCGCGGATGCACCTGGAGGGTATTATGCTGAGTGAAGTAAGTCAGTCGGAGGAGGACAATCAGTGTACGGTTTCACTCATGGGGGAATATAACAAATAGTGAGAGGGATTACAAGGGAAAGGAGGGGAACCGAGTGGGAAAAATCAGAGAGGGGGACAAACCACGAGAGACTCCTGACTCGCAAACAGTTGCAGAAGAGGAGGTGGAGGAATGGGGGGACTGAGGCGCGCCCTTGACGGGACGAGCACGGGGTGTTACACTGTATGTCGGCAAATTGAATTTAAATAAAATGTTGGAAAAACAGTTATCGGCACATAGTAAGCACTCAGATATTAGCTGTTAGTAGTCCTCCCTACTTTGTGAGGGTTGTTAGGATGTGCTGCATTAAGGTGTATAAACAGTGATACAGCTTCAAAAATGGCGGCTGTGGGACAGGAACCTGAGAAGTGGCTGGCATGACAAAGGTAGTGGAGAAAGTATAGGACGGGTAGGAAAAAAATTAATGCTCCTCATTCCCCCACCAGCCCGGCATTGCAGAAAGTGCACTAGAAAAGCAGAAATGTTTGGTCCTACTATGATTTGAGGTCTGTGTGGTCTGTGAGTGTGCAGGGGCAAAGCACTTTGTCATTAGTCCGTTGTACAAACAAGGAGGTGTGGAAGAGGAAAATGGGAACTGATAAATATGCAAAGAGAATTAGATGCATCTACTATTGAATGTGGCAGTGTTGGATAGGGGACAAATTTTAGCAATCTTTCCCTGCCCTCTTGAATTCCTCTGCGGAGCAGGAAGGGAGGGTAGAGAGATAGAGCTGTGATAAGAGAATAGGAATTGGGTGAAGGGGAAATGCTTCTGCTGATAATTTTCTGTTATGGAAGACACAGGAAGGACAGAAGAAAAATATAAAGGAATTTTTCTGATTGAGACCAAATCGCAGTGTATGAAGTATAAAATGATGCTAAGATTATTTCTGTAAAAAGAAAAAAAGTGTATTAAAAAAAACACTTCTTGCTAGAATAGAGTGATGTTCATTTAAACTAGATTTAATTCATACTGACAACCGATGTTTTAAGAAAATCTTTAAAGTATAGGGCCAGTGAAATATTAACGTGCAAGTACATTCCCCAAAAGAACAACCTAACCTAGTTGTGTTCAGCGTACTTATTAAAATAAAATGTTTTTAAACACAAAAGCTTTTGCTTTTCCATTTTCCAGCTTGGCAAGGATCGGATGGCAGCTGATAGTTTTTATTTATATGATTTTTAAAGAGTCCTTTAACTGTACTCCTCTAATAAGCAAAGAGAATAGGCAGTTAGAAACATTTAACAAGCATAAACATCTACAATGATTCATAAAAGAATTTGCTTATTGATTCCTGGTTTCTACCTGGCTTCCAAAATGCTGACTCACTGTCACCTGATACTCTAACGTGGATTTTTCTAAGCTAAGTTTGGTGAAGATGGATGAATCCTTGAATGGGAGACCCAAGCACTGTCTACAGCCCCGTTTTTTTCTAGAACTATGATAATAGAGCACTTGAAACCATCTGCCTGATGAGGTAATAATTTGTATATGAATCTCTCTGGTAATTAATAAAGAACAGTACTGTGGGGCACCTGGCTGGTTCATTTGGTAGAGTGTGTGACTTTTGGTCTTGGGGTTGTGAGTTGGAGTCTCATGTTAGATGCTGGGATTACTTAAAAATCTTAAAAAAAAAAAAATAATAATGTTAGTGTAGAGATTTTAGAATCAGACAAATTTGAATCGGGCCCTGATTCTATCATGTACTTGCCCTGTGATTTCAATTAAGTTGCTTCTCCAACAACTGTTTTCTCACCTCTGAAATGGGAATAAAAATATCCACATAATGGATTGTTTTTCCCAATACAGAGTTTGCACAGTAGGATCTCAGTAAATGGATCTGATGCTATTGTTATTTTTTCTTCCTCTGAACTTACTGCTTTACTTCTAAATATTAAAGCAGTAATTTCTGAGAGTGAGCAACAAGCAAAGAATACTTGAATCTCAGCTAAAAGTTAAATGATTAGTACTGAATTATTTTTCTGACATTGGCTACTGTGTCCTATATCCAAGAGAAATTCCCTTGATTAGAAATCCCCTTCAACTCAGTTTTCTTATCTTTTAAAAGAACACTTTAGCCTATCCCAGGTCTTCAGAAACTATTGCTAAAATTAAACTACAGTGTAGGTTCATCTTGTAGCTGAGGCACAGGTGTGCAGGAGCACCTGGCTCCAGGGAGCCCATACAGACCAGGTGCAGCCACTCCCACCTGACAAAATCCAAAGGCAGTGAAACTAATGGTGGTGAAACAAGGAAGGAATTTATTTCAGTGAGGTCAACACGGGGAAGACAGCAAATTATCCTCTCAGCTGTCTCTAAAGTGCTGAAAATACTTCCAGATTTATACAAGGAAAATGTGTGACCAAGGTCCGTGGGTATGTGCAGGTGGGCAGTAAAGGTTAAATTGATCATTATTGTGGAGTCAGTCATGGGCAGTCTTACTGGCTCAGGGAAGCTCTTTCTGCTTGAGGTGCTAGTTTCAGTTCCCATCAGGAGATGCTTTGCTCACAGGGTTTTGTTTTTTTTTTTTTTTTTTTTAAGGACTTATTTATTCCTGAGAGACACAGAGGGAGAGGGGCAGAGACAGAGAGGGAAAAGCAGGCTCCCTGTGGGGAGCCCAATGCAGGACTCAATCCCAGGAACCCAGGATCATGACCTGAGCGAAAGGCAGACGTCTAACCACTGAGCCACTCAGGCACCCCTGCCCACAGGGTCTTTTGCCTGAATTAAGAAATAAGCCAGAAAGAACTTCATTAATTAAAAGGTATAGACTGAGATCAAAATGTCAGTAGTTGAAGTCCTCTTTCAATCCCTCCTATTAAATGGTTAACTTGAAACCTTTCCAAAAGTAATTTTCTTGTTTGAAATCTAGGCCAGTGTTTCTCAGATTATCTGCAGAGAGAACCAGTGTTTTGTTTTTAATTTCTAAGCATCAACGAATGCTTCTTAAAATACAAGAAAATTTAATTACTAAATAAATGAAACTTAAGTAAAAACTGAACATATGCAAAATACAAGGCCAATTTTCTTTGTATTTAATAGATATAAAACGACTTCATAAAAATTGGACAAAAGTTTCTAAATAGATATTCTCAGTTCTGTTCTCATCTCATCGTGGACAGGCAATAAATAGTTCATGGACAAGCACTGATTGGCAAACCACAATTTGACTAGTGCTGACTTGGATCTATAGGTTTGTTGCCTATCAGCTTATCAAGGGATGTTTATTAGACAATCTGAGAAAGAATAAGGAAATAAACTTCTCTTATGAAAGTAAAATGGTGGTTAGGGATGGACAAGTAGAGGGAAAATTCTCTTAAACACACATGCCAAAAACATAAACCTTAGGTCAAGCAAGCATAATTCCTTTGGGAGTGGGGAGGGAGGGGTAGAGGAAAAGGGGGTATCTTAATCTCCATGCCCAGCACAAAGCCAGATGCAGGACTTAATGTCATGACCCTGAGATCATGACCTGAGCCACCAAAATCAAGAGTCAGATGCTTAACCAACTGAGCCACCAGGCATCCCCAGCCCCTTTTTTAAGTAGGCTCCATGCTGGGCATGGACTAATGCCCAAGGCTTGACCTAATGACTCAGGCTTGAGTTATTAGTTAATAACTCTGAGATGGAGACCTGAGCCGAAACCAAGAGTCTGATGCTTAACCAACTGAGTCACTCAGGCACCCAAAGCATGTATATTTCTTATAATTAATTGTTTATGTGCAAAGTTTTAATTTTTTGATGACTTTGGTGTGGAGAGTTCCAATTCCAGTATGGAGAAGTAAACTTCTAACAGATTGACCTTTCCACAGATAATAACTGGAAACTCCAGACGGTAAAACAACAACCTGAGGAGTCCAGAGAATAGACAGAAGTACACAGAATCAAAATGCATATGAAGTGATCAACACAGCATTTCCCACTTTGAGTGACTTTGACCTATGAACAAACAAAAATTGCGGTGTGGTAACAAGATAGCAAAAACTCACACAGAAAGTCTTTCTGGCCTGAGAATAAGGGAGGAATTCCAGAAATGGAGAATCAGAGAACTCTAAACTCTGTTTATAAATTCAGACAATCTCTGGCTATGCACTAATTCAATTTGAATAACAAAGACAGAATGCAAATAGTTCAGATCAAAGAACTCAAAGTAGAATATACTCCTACTCTTTCAGATAAAAGAACTGAAGCGAGATTTGACCTGTTACTCACTATACACAGGACAAAATTTTCAATTTGTTTAAAACTAACTTAATTTCTTGCTAAACAAAAGCATCACCACTTTATAGAGAAATAAAACAGAATCCAGAGACTCCAAAACAATGTTCATAATATCAAGGACAGGGATCCCTGGGTGGCGCAGCGGTTTGGCGCCTGCCTTTGGCCCAGGGCGCGATCCTGGAGACCCGGGATCGAATCCCCATCAGGCTCCCGGTGCATGGAGCCTGCTTCTCCCTCTGCCTGTGTCTCTGCCTCTCTCTCTCTCTCTGTGACTATCATAAATAAAAAAAAAAAAAAAAAAAACATAATATCAAGGACAAAATTTAGACTTACTTGGCATAAAAACTGTTAGGAAAATGGGATGTATTCTTAAAGGAAAAGATAATAAAGAGATGACACAGGTGTTGAAATTATCAGACAATGGCTCAAAAGCAACTAATATAACTGTTCAATGATGCAAAGGAAAATATACTATAATAAGTGAAAAGATAGTAAAATTCAGCAGGGGAATAATATACATTAAGAAGATCAAAATAAAAACTTTAGGAAAAGTACAGTACTTAAGTAAAAAGATTTACTATTGTATCTGAATTAATATTCAGATATACAGTATAGTATATCTATACTAGACAACTCTATACATCACCCAGTGTTCATCATGATAATAGCACTCATTCATCCCCCCACCAACCCTCTTCTCTGGTAACTGTCAGTTTGTTCTGTGCAGTTAGGAGTCTGTTTTTTCGGTTTGCCTCTTTTTTTCTCTGTTCATTTCTTTTTTTAAGATTTATTTATTTATTCATGCAAGAGAGAGAGAGAGAGACAGGCTCCCTGCAGGGAACCCAATGTGGGACTTGATCCCTGGACCTGGACCTGGACCTGGATCTGGATCCAGGATCACGCCCTGAGCCAAAGGCAGATGCTCAACCGCTGAGCCACCCAGGTGTCTCTCTTTTGTTTCTTAAATTCCACAAATGAGTGAAATTATATGGTACTTGTCTTTGGCTGCCTTATTTCACTTACCATTATACTCTCTAGGTCCATCCATGTTGTTGCAAGATTTCATTCTTTTTATGGCTGAGTAATACTCTATTGCATAGATAAATCTTTTTTTAAAGATGTATTTATTTGCAAGAAAGAGTGGGGTGGGAGGGCAGAGGGTGAGAGAATCCTCAAGCTGACATGACACCCTGCTGAGCATGGAGCCTGACACAGGGCTTAATCTCAGGACCCCACAATCATACCCTGAGCCAAAATCAAGAGTCAGAGGTTTATGGACTGAGACTCTCAGATGTCCCTAAATACCATATCTTCTTTATCCATTCATTCACTAATAGACTACTTGGGCTGCTTCAATAATTTGGCTATTGTAGATAAAGCTGCAATAAACAAAAAGGTGCATATACCTTTATAAATTAGTGTCTTTGTATTCTTTGGGTAAATACCCAGTGGAATTGCTGGGTCATAAAGTAATTCTGCATTTTTAATTTTTTGAAGAACTTCCATACTGTTTTCCACCATGGCTATACCAGTTTCCATTTTCACCAATAGTGCATGAATGTCCTTTTTCTACCCATCCTTGCCAACACTTATTGTTTCTTGTATTTTTTATTTTAGCCATTCTGACAGGTGTGAGGTGATATCTCACTGTGGTTTTGATTTGCGTTTCCCTGACGATGAGTGATGTTGAGTATCTTTTCATGTGTCTGTTGGCCATCTGGGTGTCTTCTTTGGGGAAATGTCTGTCCATGTCTTCTGCCTGTTTTTAAATTGGACTCTTTGGGTGTTTATATATTCTTTATGTATTTTGGATATAAACCCTTTATTGGATATGTCATTTGCAAATATCTTCTCCCACTCTATAGGCTGTCTTTTAGTTTTTTTGGTGTTTCCTTTCTGGTGCAGAAGCATTTTATTTCAATGTGGTCCCAATAGTCTATTTTTGCTTTTATTTCCCTTTCCTAAAGAGACGTATCTAGAAAAATATTGTTACAGATGATGTCAGAGAAATTGCTACCTGTGTTCTCTTTTAGGATTTTTATGACAGCAGGTCTCACATTTAGGTCTTTAACCCATTTTGAGTTTAATTTTATGTATGGTATAAGAAAGTAATTCAGTTTCATTCTTTTGCATATTGCTACCCAGTTTTCCCAACACTATTTGTTGGAAAGACTTTTTCCCATTGCATACTCTTGCATTATTTATTGATAATTAATTGACCATATAATTGCAGGTTTAGTCCTGCGCTCTGTATACTATTTTGTTGATCTATGTGTCTATTTTTGTGGCCAGTACCGTACTGGTTTGATTACTACAGTTTTGTAGTGTATTTTGAAATCTAGGATTGTGTTACCTCCAGTTTTGTTCTTCTTTTTCAAGACTGCTTTGGATATTTGGGGTCTTTTATCATTCCATACAAATTTTAGGATTATTTACTCTAGTTCTGTGAAAAAAGCTGTTGGCATTTTGATAGTGATTACATTAAATCTGTAGATTGCTGGGACACCTGGGTGGCTCAGTGGTTGAGCGTCTGCCTTTGGCTCAAGGCATGATCCTGGCATCCCAGAATCGAGTCCCACATCCATGCAGGAAGCCTGCTTCTCTCTTTGCCTGTGTCTGCCCCCCTCCCTCTGTGTCTCTCATGAATAAATACATAAATAAAAATATTTTAAAAATCTGTAGATTTCTTTAGGTAGTATGATATTTTAACAATATTTGTTCTTCCCATCCATAAACACTGAATATATTTTCATTTGTTCATGTCATCTTCAATTTCTTTTCTTATTATTTTAGTTTTCAGAGTAGAGATCTTTCACCTCCTTGGTTAAGTTTATTCCTAGGTATTTTATTATTCCTGAAGCAAATGTAAGTGAGTTTGATTTTTTTTTTATTTCTTTTTCTGCTACTTCATTATTAGTGTATAGAAACATAACAGATTTTTGTATATTGGTTTTGTATCCTGCCACCTTACTGAATTCATTTATCAGTTCTAGAAGTTTTTGATGGAATCTTTAGGGTTTTCTATATATAGTTTCATGACACCTACAAATATTTCTATTAGTGAAAATAATAAGCTATACTTCTTCCTTACCAAGTTGAGATGCCTTTTATTTCTTTCTGTTGTCTGATTGCTAGGACTTTCAGTACTATGTCAAATAAAAGTTGTAAGAGTGAAGGTACCTAGCTGGCTCAGTTGGTAAAGCATGTGACTCTTGATCTCAGTGTTGTAAATTCAAGCCCCATGTTGGGTGTAGAGTTTACTTTAAAAAAATAAAATCTTAAAAAGAAAAAAAAGAGTGAACATCTTCATTTTGTTCCTGACCTTAGGGGAAATGCTCTCAGTTTTTCACCATCGAGTATGATGTTCACTGTGGGTTTTTCATATATGGCCTTTCTTATGTTGAGGTATGTTCTCTCAAAACCTATTTTTGGGGGTGCCTGGGTGGCTCAATCAGTTATGCATCTGCCCTTGGCTTGGGTCATGATCTCAAGATCCTGGAATTGAGCCTTATTTTGGGCTCCCTGCTCAGTGAGGAGTCTGCTTTTCCCTCTACCTTTCCTCCTTCTCATGTTCTCTCTCTCTCTCTTTCTTTCTCTCTCTCTCTAATAAATAACATCTTGAAAAAACCCACCTACTTTGTTAAGGGGTTTTTATCATGAATAAATGTACTTTGTCAAATGCTTTTTCTGTGTATATTGAAATAATATTATGGTTTTTATCCTTTCTCTCGATGTGATGTATCATGTTGATTGATTTGTAAATGTTGAACCACTCTTGCATCCCAGGAATAAATCCCACTTGATAATTGTGAATGATGTTTTAATGTATTGTTGGGTTTACATTGCTAATATTTTGTTGAGGATTTTTGAGTGTATGTTCATCGAAGATACTGGCCTGAAGTTCTTTTTTTTTTTTTTTTTTGTGCCTTTATCTGGTTTTAGTATCAGGGTAATGCTGGCCTCATAGAATGAATTTGAAGCTTTCCTTCCTCTTCTATATTTTGGAATAGTTTGAGAAGAATAGGTATTTACTGTTTTTGGGAAAATTCAGCTGTGAAACCATCTGGTCCAGGACTTTTGTTTGTCGGGAGTTTTTTGATTACTGATTCAATTTCATTACTAAAAATTTATTTAAATTTTCTGTTTCTTCCTGATTAAGTTTTCAGAGGTTATATGTTTCTAGGAATGTATACATTTCTTCTAGGTTGTCCCATTTATTGGCATATGATTGTTCATAATTTCTCTTATAATGATTCGTAGTTCTGTGGTGTCAGTTGTTATTTCTTCTTTTTCATTTCTGATTTTCATTTGAGTTATATCTGTTTTTCTGTATGACTCCATCTAAAGGTTATCAATTTAGTTGATCTTTTAAAAGAACCAGCTCCTGATTTCATTAATCTGTTCTATTATTTTTTTTAGTTTCTATTTCACTTATTTCTGCTCTGATCTTTGTTGTTTCCTTCCTTCTACTGGTTAGGAGTTTTATTTGTTTTTCTTTTTCTAACTCCTTTAGGTGTAAGGTTAGGTTGTTTATTTGAGATTTTACTTGGTTCTTGAAATAGGCCTGTATTGCTATAAACTTCCCTCTTAGAACAGCATGAGATGCCTTCATTCTGAAGAGCAGAAAGTTCATGCATATATAGTAAGTTCCAGGCACTTTTGCAAGGTAGAAAATAAGCATCAGGCCAGCATCAAGAAAATGCAATGATTTCCTGGATATGATACCAAAAGCACAGACAACAAAAACAAAATTAGATAAATGAGACTACATCAAACTTAAAACATTTGTGCTTCAAAGGACACAAACAATAGAGTGAAAAGACAATTGATGAAATGGGAGAAAATATTTGCAAATCAATATATTAGACAAAAAGACATGTATCTACAATACATAAAGAATACTTACTATTCAACAAAAAAAATCAAATAACCATATTAGAAAACAGACAAAGGACTTGGATAGAAACTTCTGCAAAGATGGTAAACAAATGGCCAATAAGCATAAGAAAAGGTGCTCAACATCACTAATCATTGGAAAAATGCAAATTAAAACCATAACCGAATACCCCTTGACAACCATTGGTATGACTGCTATCAAATCTCCCCCAAATAAGAAGATTGGTAAAGATATGGAGACATTGGAATCCTGTGTACTGTTAGTGAGATTGTTAAATAGTGCAACTGGTATGGAAAACAATGTTTGAGGCTCCTCAAAAAAACTAAAAATAGAACTACCATATGATTCAGCATTCTACTTTAGAGTATATATGCAAAAAAACTTAAAGCAGGGTCTCAAAGTGTTATTTGCCCATCTATGTTCATAGCAGCACTGTGGTTCAAGAGGTGGAAGTAACCCAGATGACCATCAACAGATGAATGGATAAACAAAATGTGGGTTATGTATTCGATGGAATATTATTAAAAAGAAAGAATTCTTTTTTTTTTAATATTTTATTTATTTATCCATGAGAGGTACACAGAGAGAGAGAGAGAGAGGCAGAGACACAGGCAGAGGGAGAAGCAGGCTCCACACAGGGAGCCCAATGTTGAACTCGATCCCAGGTCTCCAGAATCACACCCTGGGCTGAAGGTGGCACTAAACCACTGAGCCACCAGGGCTGCACAAGAAAGAGAATTCTATCATATGTTACAATATGGATTAACCTTGGGACATTATGAAATGAAATAAGCCAGTCACAAAAAGACAAATACCATATAATTCCATTTATATGAGGTAATTAAAGTAGTTAAACTCTTAAAAATAAAGAGTAGAATGGTGGTTTCCAGAGGTGGCAGGGAAAAAAGAGAGTTCCTGTTCAATGGGTATAGAGTTTCAGTTTTACAGGATGAAAAAGTTTCTGGAGATCTATTGCACAACAAAGTGAATATAGTTAATATCACTATACTGTACACTTAAAAGTGATTAAGATAGTAAATCTTAGGTACTTTATACTCCGAAAATGAATAAATAAAAATATAACTATCATATGATCCAACAATTCCACTTCTGAATCCAAAAGAATTGGAAGCATGTTCATTATTTAATTTTATGATATTAATCAGAAGTTGCACACCTGAATTCAGCTCTCATGTGATTGGCTAGGACTTAGTCACGGGCCACCACTGAGAGAAGCTTGGAAATACAATGTGTAGGTGTGTGCCTATATTCATTTCCTGTTGCTGTGTAGTAAATTATCATCAATTTAAGATCCTAACATGAAACATATTTATTATCAAAGTTTCTGTGAATCAGGCATCTTGGCATGATTTCACTGGTACTCTGCTCAGGATCTCATCAGGCTGAAATCAAGGTGTTGGCCAGGCTGTGTTCTCATCTGGGGGCTTGACTGGAAGAATCTATTTCCAAGATAATTCAGATTGTTGCAAAATCCCTCCATCTTAACTGTGTAATGTGATCTAGTCACATGAGTGAAATCCCATCACATTCACAAGTCCTGCTACACACAGGGGGAGGGAAATATACAGGGCATGTATAATTTTTGATAAGAAAGAATTTCTTACTACTACATAGCTATTCAAGATCTCTCAGACACACTGTTAAACAAAAACAAAAAAAATTGTTAAGTAAAATATATTTGCTTGATATGTATTTCAAAAACAATACATTTAAATTCATGAATATAAATGCATATTAATAGATCTTCAAGAACAAGTATCAAATTAGCAATCATTATCATCTCTTGGAAAGGAAAATTGGTTGCATTGAGGAAGGTAAGTATGAAATGAAATTTTAACTTTCTCCTCTATATATGTTATAAACTTTTAATATCAAGCATATATTTATTAAATTGAAAAGTAATGAAAGTAAAGAAATAACGGTATTATAAAGATACCTCTAGGGGATCCCTGGGTGGCGCAGCGGTTTAGCGCCTGCCTTTGGCCCAGGGCGCGATCCTGGAGACCCAGGATCAAATCCCACATCGGGCTCCCGGTGCATGGAGCCTGCTTCTCCCTCTACCTATGTCTCTGCCTCTCTCTCTCTCTCTCTGTGTGTGACTATCATAAATAAATAAAAATTTTTAAAAAAGATACCTTTAAATAATCTTTAATAATAATCATTAAATAATGTAAAACATTATACCAAACAATTTTCAAAGCTTTTTTATATTACATTATCTTTGTATTGATTGTATATATACTCCTTATATACAATTTTGTCATACTTTGTCTTTACAACAATCTGTTAGGTAGGTAAGTAGGTAATATTACCTTCACTTTATAGTTAAGGAAATATTCTTGAGTAATTTGCCATACTTTGTTTTATTATATATTTTTTAAAGATTATTTATTTATTTATTTATTTATTTATTTATGAGAGAGAGAGGCAGAGACACGGGAGGAGGGAGAAGGAGGCTCCATGCCGGGAGCTCGACATGGGACTCGATCCCGGGACTCCAGGATTGCGCCCTGGGCCAAAGGTAGGCGCTAAACCGCTAAGCCACCCAGGGATCCCCTGTTTTATTGTATTTAATGAAAATCCAGTCTTTCCTAATCATGAGATAGAGGCAATCTAATGAGTCTGTTATATAAGTGGAGTTTATAAGTGTTCATACACAAAAGATAGGCATATGGCTTTAGTGCATTCTGCAGGGTTTTTGAAGTTATATCAATGCCATAGACTGATAATTTTCAAGAAAACTAAGAAAATTAGAATGATCTTGGGGATCATGATATAATTAAGTAAATAAAATGTAAATGCACTTTATAAACAATATAATGCTATGCAAATAGTAATTATTAGAGTGGCATTTGTTAAGTAGCAGATGGCTCAACAGGACTACAAAAACCTGAGCAGAATCCTGACTTTAATACTTCCTACATGTGGGAATTTAGAGCAGTTATCCTCTCTGAGATCCTATAAAATGAATCTCAGATTCATTGTTCACCCTCATCTTCCTCTATCATGTGAATATGTCTGCAGACACATTCATACAGGAATGTGAGATTTAAGTGAGATGATATATGCAAAAGCATCTAGGTTGGCACCTGGCATGTTATACACGTTCTACTGATGATAGTTCTATATAATTCATTAAAAGAATAAAGAAACACAGTACAAGTGAAAGGAAAACAGATCAAAGAGCAGAAACAGGATTGCTGGGATTTGGGCAATAATTAAAGACCTAGCAACTAGTTTTTTTTATTGATCTTGGGAACGTGTTAAGCAATCAATAGACTGAACTATCTGAAAATACATTTTAAAAAAATCTCTGTATCTGAATCTATTAATCTCATATTTTCAGATAATATCTCTATGATTGTAATTTAATCTAGCAACTGTCACTTTTACATTGAGTAAGTTAAATTGTCAGTTTGATCACAGTTTCTAAACTACACATCTGTGGACATGTTGCCTTCCATTTTTGATTCATTAAAATTACTTTTGCAATTCATGGCATTTTCATGACTGCTTGATATATTACCTCAGGCATTGGGAAGCAGAAAAAAGATTTCTGGCATCTTGGGAAGGATGAATTTGTCCTGGAGGAGATTACATCTTGATGTATTATTATTGAATCTCCTGGAAAATGTTGTATGAGCTGTCCAGCTTTGGTACCTGTTTTCAATGTCTACTGTTAAGTATCTAATGTATATCACATTCATGTGGCATGAGTTGCTTATACTTTCAAGGTCATCTACAGCATTTCTGCTCCAACTCCTAGTAACATAGGGGATGTCTGAGAACAACCACCTCTTCCTGACTTTAAATAAAGTTTGTGTTTGGGACTGGAAATTAATCAGAAACCTACTTGTTTTCACTTAGGGCTGTAATCACTTTGAAACATTGAGATTTGAAGATAAAATTGAGGCAAAATAACCTGAAGTCTCTCTTTGCCTTTTTCTCTCTTGTCTGAGCCAGGAGATTTTGACATCTATTTGCTAACAACTTTTCTATCCTTATGTTAATGTTCTCATACCTCCTTCAGATCTTTGTTCAAGTGTCTCCTCAGGGTGCCTGGATGGTTCAGTTGGTCAAGTGTCAAACCCTTGGTTTCAGCTCAGTTCATGATCTCAGGGTTATGAGATTGAATCCTATGTCTCGCTCTGCGCTCAGTGGGGTGTCTGCTGGAGATTCTCTTTCTCTCCCTCTGCCCTTCCTCTACTCTCTCTCTATATATAAAATAAATAAGTACATCTTTAAAAAATAGTAAAATAAAATGTATGTTCATTTCTTTGCAATGCTTTCACATGATTCATGATTTATAATACCCTTATAGTTCAAGATATAACAGCTATGCAGTACAACAGAAATGAAAAAACTAACAACATTCTTTGTACTACCCAAATAGAGATCTTCAAATCTCTAGGTCTAAATTCCAAAGTTTGGATTCTACCATCACGATGCTGTTGTTCATATACTCTGGAAGACATAAGACAAATTAAACACTGACTTTTTTTTTTAATTGAGAAGTGAAGTAATAGGAAATCTCAAAAGACAGTGACATGCTTAGAATTAATTTAATGACACAGAAGAAACACCACCCAAACACCCCCAGCATTTCAGGGCCACAGTTTCAAAATATGGATAATTTATATATGTGTTTCCAGGTCAGCAAAGTTTACATAAGAGAAACTTGCTTAAATGAAATTGAGGGGGAAAAAAGTGACAAGTACAAACAAGGTGGAGGGAGGTTAATTGTGAAGTGTGCTTTCAGAAGGAGTTGTACAAGGCCAAATCTTTTTATTTAAACTCTTGGAATACAATTTCAGGTTTAATAAATGTATTCCCTACTGAAACCAAATTCATTAGTAATATTCAAACAGGTCTAAACTGATGGCAATAAATAAACAAACAAACTGATGCAATAGACTTAAACAACCCAAACTAAAAAGAGAAAAAAATAAGGGACTTTGACTTAAAAATCCATGTTTGCTCCAGAATAAAGAAATTCACTGGATAGTTGGCCTCTTCATCCACATTTTATTTTTATAAATATTTATCAAAGCCCTACCTTTTTCACAAAGGTTGTAAGGTGGCTTACGATAAAAGATCTGTGAAATTAAAACAAACAAAATGACAAAATTGGCCAAAAAGTTATCCAAAAAGAACCTTCAATAACCTTAAAAATTCCTCTTAAATAAACTTTAGATTTGGCCCTAAACCTTTGGCAGCCGTACCTAAAAGTAAACACATAATTAGCTATATCATTCTCATTATCATAAAGGAAGAATCATCGGAGTTTTTCAGAAGAGACAACTGTTTTTGTATAACACTGAATTATACAAGAAATATCTCACTGAAATTTTATATAAAGGATATAAAGTGGTTCATAAAATAACATGCTCAACAGCATTTTTGTAGTAAGTGCAGTAGCTTGTTTTATATAACTATTTCTTGTAATAATTTTTAAAATAAAAATGGGTGACATGACAAGAAATAAGTACAAGTTCTTTTGGGAGCATTGAATACAGATACTCAGGGATAGGTCTGGGATGCTTCCTGGAGATGATACAGGAACTTGAGATGTATGGGTTAGCCAGGTGAAGAAAGAGAGGAAGGGCATTGCAACAGAGCAAATTATTTTTTTATTTTATTTTATTTTATTCATTTATTTGACAGAGATATTGAGAGAGCACAAACAAGGGGAGCAGAAGCAGAGAGACAGGGAGAAACAGACTCTCTGCCAAGCAGGGACCTTGATGTGGGGCTCAATCCCAGGACCTGGAGATCATGACCTGACCTGAAGGCAGATGTCCAACTGGCTGAGCCACCCAGATACCCCAGCAACAGAGCAAATTGTAAGTCAGTACCTTGCTCTTAGAGTACTCTGATGTTCATGTAGTTATGACATAATTAATGAGTAACTAAACAAAACATGCAGCCACTACCATTCTAGAAACTTCAACTGAGTAATCCCATCTCAAACTAAATTTGGCTTGGTTCCTATGAGAAGAGAACCAAAATTGGAAAATGCTATGTGTGGGTCACATAATATAATGTGCTTACAGCTGCCTTTCAAACCCCTGCAACACTCCTAAAATATGAAAAGGCCCTGAGATGGGTTTGGGAAAGCATGGAGTCCTCAAAAGAATACAAATTGGGTCCTTCTTTAGAGGATGGAGCTTCAAGTTTAGCTCACTCTGGTTCCCTCATTTGAAAACTTTAGTTTCTTGATATTATTATCTGAAGGTATCTGGTATTTTATAAGACAATATTCCCTAAACTTCTTTTAGTCTTTGTATCACTGTAGTCAGGCAAAGCAAACAAACAAGATAGGTGCTGATGTTGAAGAGAAATCTGTAAAACATCAAGCCTTTATTAATGATAACATATAAAGTATTTTGTATTACAAAGACCAATATATTAATGTTTGCATTTTGTAGAAACGTACACTCTTTTAAAGGCCAGCCAGAATGCAGTCTTTAGGTTAAATTATATAGGACAGCATTTGCTTCACCATACCATAGGATGTCAATTGGGGTTATGTGCAAAAGCTCAAGTAAATTAGGAAATTCCAGTGTTAAAAGTAAGTTAAACAGTTTTGTCTGCTACAGAAAAATTTCAAAACACCAATGTCTCATATACCTCTAAGAATGCATTCTGGTACTTTCCAACCTACTTTGACAATGGAAACCTTTGTTTGACAATATGGTGCAAAACCCCAATCTAGTAGTTCATGAGATACACTTTGGGAAACATAGTTTCAAGAGGAAGAATTATACATGGAGGTGGAAAATCTAGCTCTTTAACAAAGCCTCTATAGTCTTTGAATCCAATGGTGTCACTAACAGATTAATAGCAAGTATTCATAAAGTAGCCTCTAACTTTATATTGCAATGGGAAGAGAAGTGTCTTATCTTTGGAAAAATGTGGTAAATTAATGTTCTTTTTAACATCTGAACTTTCAAGAATGGAGTAGCACATCTTTTAACTTTAAAACTTAAGATAGTATGAACAAATTTCTTTGAGGTGAAATATGCCTTGATATGTTTTGAATTTTTTAAACAAAAGCAAATATTACTCATATGAAATGTTTTGTTTAGTAACTCACACCCAGTATCAGTTAAATGTGGCAATCCACATTTTTACCTATTTTTTGAGATATCAGTTTTCCTGTATGTCATAAAGAAAGCTCATGTCACTGCACCAATGCAAGTAAGTTCTTCCAAGAAAGAAAAACTACTTATGAAACATACCAATATTTCATGCTCCAGCTGAGACATCTGTGCACACAATTGACATTCAGAACTCCCTGGCACACATTATTTTATAAGCCTTTGCATATTTAGCTTTCAAACTCTATTATTATTGTATTTAAAAGAAGTGAAACTTTTTTTTTTTTCAAATATTATCCACTACCTTTGAAATGCTAAAGTGAGAGCCTTTGAAATGGGTTTTGGAAAAAATCAACATCATCATAGATATGTTACACTGGAAATGAATTCACTCAGTCACTGACCTTTAACAGCTCTGTTTCTTCTTATAACCTTTAATTTTAATATTTGCAACTGTATATAGTGTAGCTATAGTGCCTTCTCTATGAATACACTTTCTGGATTAGATAGGGATGCTGAATATTTTTCCATATTAAGTAGTCATCTGGATCGAATTGTCAAAATCTAATCCTCAGAACACGACTTTTATTGGTTTTGTGAAATGAACAAAGACATCTACTTTGACACACTCAGAGCAGGATTAAGACATCCTTCAAATCTCCTGATCATTCCAAAGATTAACCGGAAAAAAAAAAAATCATTGCTAACTTTAACCAAAAGACCAGATGTAGAATAATCTTCTATTTTTCCAGTGAATGTTGAAAGGCAGAATTATACAAATGGAGACACACATATACAAATGAGGTTTATATATCTCTCCTCTCTATATATATTTAACTTTTCTTCAGTGCTCTGAAAAGACATACTGCTTTCAAGTTAGTATGATGAATGAATAATGAGTAAAAACTACTATGAAGATTATGTTATATTCACTCGTTGGAGATAATCTTTCTTAATATTTAAGTTTAATATCTTCTCAGGAATAAAAGTTAGGAATCAAACTTATTTTTCCAGCATGCATAACCTGTATGCTGTTCTATTCTCACCTCCCATTAGTTCCTAAACAAAGCCCGACACAAATCAAAATGTTAGTTCATTTCCTTAATGTTTAATAAGAATAGGTGTCCTCCTATATAGTGTGAATAGAACTGACGGTCAGTTAATTTAAGAAAGAAAATAAAATTAGATTAACAAAAAATTACACATGTATACTACATGCATATAAATATGTAATACATACATTAAATATTTTAACTTAAAACATTAATTTAAACATTTTAATTTATAGCTTACTAAGTGCTTTCATTCAAAAATCTTTTGAGGTTAGTACCAAGGCGTTTCTTTTTAGTATGGTTTTGCTAATGGGAGGTCTCTGAAGTCTTTCTGGAGTGAATCACATGCATAATGTATCTTCTGCGATTTCAAGTTCTGATTTCATTAAAATGGAATGAAAACTCAAAACACTTTCAAAGCCATCCAAGTGCAAAATCTTTTAACTTAATGATAGATTGGTTGATTGATTGCAATTCCCCTTCCATCTTCCACATAGTAATATGACAGCATTTAAAAACTTTATTATGAAATATATCAAATACCTGAAGTGTAAATAAAAAAATATGTATAATTTAAGGAATAAACATAAAACAAACACTGGTGTATAACAACCAGGTTAAGAAATAGAATATTACCACACCCTAAGTGTCCTTTTTGTTAGCCTTTAGGCTTTTATGATAATCATTATCTCGTTTTTCTTTACAGTTTTCTGTCCCACATATATTGTTAAATAATATCTTTAGTTTTGCCTTTTAAGGTTTTTTTTTTTTTTTAAATAAATGGACTAGGGCTACAAGCATTTTTCTGTGACTTGTTTCTTCCCCTCAACATTTTGCTGGTGTGTTTAGCATTATTCCCTCCTACTGTAGTGTAGCATTCACTTTTATGACACTTCAGTTTACCCCTTCCACTGTTGGTAGACGTTTGGGTTTTGTTTTAGTTTTCTTCCCCCCAAAGTAGATCCGAAGACAGATTTGGCTGTAAGCAGCTTCGCTATGGGTTTCTTCTTGCTGGGACCTCTGAAAGTCACTGTGAAACACTTCAGTTTTCCGCACTAAAGGAGCAGGAAGCTGGAGCATTTATCCACCAATTCCTGTTCTAAATTGGTTAAAGGTCACCCCTAGGGCATTAACATCCTTCGGTTAATTTATAGCTTGTCCTACCTGTGGGTTGAGTACACTGAGGATGCCCCCAGGCAGAGATGGGCAGGAAGCCATCACCCTGCATTGAAAACTCTCCAGGATAGGTTAAGTGAATATGGGGGTGGGGGGCTTTTTAGATCTGCTATAATGTGCCCCTTGTACCACGGGGATCCACTCAATCCCTAGGTATGTTTACTCTATCCTGTCACTAATTCTTCAAGGTTCAAGATGCAGGTCCCTGGAAACGGGAAAAATAGTAAAAGACTTAACAATTGGTGGATTAATGGGTCAAAGTACAGTTCCTGCATTTGTAATTGGTCCTATAGCTGTAAGTAATGTGCACCCTGTCCTTTACCACTCGGTGTAGATTTTTCTTGGCATGCTAGAAATTTTCTTGGATGCTTGTTTGGTAGGATGACTTCATGCTTCATCTTTGAGGGAACTGAATTACGGGTTATCATACTTTTTTTCAAGACTAGATTGCTGCAGTTGTTCATGTGCTATTATCATTGGGCCTGGGAGCACCAACAGGTACCCTAGCAAACTTCTCTGCATTGGATAAAAAGTGTTATAATACAGAATTTTCCTGGCCAAGACATGTTATAATTTTCTATTTATTTGGCCTTCACATTTTTTTTAATTAAAATTTGTCAATGTTCTTTATGTAGGGCTTTATATAATACAGGATATATATATATATACACACACATATGTATGTATTATATATTATATATATATTAATGTTACTTATGTAGGGCTTTATATATATATCCTGTATTATATAATATGTATATAAATATCATCTAAGGTTTTTAAAATGTTTTTGATGTTATTATGAATGACATGGTTTTCAAGTCACACTTTTTAATAGTTGGTGGTGTATAAAAATTGCTTTTATGTACCAATTTAGTATTAAGAAAACTTGTTGGCTTCTTTGGGGGTTTTCTAAATGGGTAATCATATCCATTTGCGATTATTGAAATAATGTTTTGGCTCTTCTATGCAATTTTTATGAATTTTATTTCTTTTTCTTGTTTTACTGTGCTGTGTAGACTGAGTAGAAGTGATAACAGTAGGCATCTTTGTCTTATCCCTATCAATTTTTAAATATTAAACCAAACTTGAACTTCAGGGAGAGAACCAACTTAGTCACAATGTACTGTGTTTTTATATACTACTGAATCCAGTTGGCTAAAATTTGGTCTAGGATATTCAAAACTATGTTCATGAGTGTGGCTAGTCTGTCATTTCCTATCATGTGCTATCCCTAGGTCTTGTTTTGGTATCCAGGTTATGCCAGCTTTAAAAAATAAGTTGGAAAGTATTCCTTCCCTCTCAATTTTCTGGAAAATTTTGCATAAGACTGGACTTTACTATTCTATCATTATTGAGTCAAATGCTCCTGCTATGCTGCTTTGTCTTGCTGTTTTCCTGATGGCAAGATTTTGAACAAGTATCCGGATTACTTTAGCATTAACAGGTTATCCTGGTTCTCCGTTTTTTTCTTTTCTTTCTTTTTTTTTTTTAATTTTTATTTATTTATGATAGTCACAGAGAGAGAGAGAGGCAGAGACACAGGCAGAGGGAGAAGCAGGCTCCATGCACCGGGAGCCTGATGTGAGATTCGATCCCGGGTCTCCAGGATGGCGCCCTGGGCCAAAGGCAGGGCCAAACCGCTGCGTTACCCAGGGATCCCTCCATTTTTTTCTTGAGCCAGTTTTGGTGAGCTGTGTTTTGTGGTAATTCATCCATTACCTATAAATTTTCAAATTTATTGCCATAAGTTTATTCACAGAATCCTATTATCTGTTTAATCCTTAAAGTTTTAATATTTATGTTCCTCTCTAATTCCTAATACTGTTTTTTCCCCCCTTGGTCAGTCTCTCCAGTAGTTTGTTAATTTAAAGAATCAACTTTTGGCTTTGTTAATTCTCTCAATTATATATTTGTTTCTGTTCTTATTGTTTTTTCTATTTTTATTATTTACTTCTGCTTTCCTTAGATTTATCCTGCATTCTTTTTTTTTAAGTATTTTTATTTATTTATTTATTTATTCAGAAAGAGAGAGAGACTGAGAGGCAGAGACACAGGCAGAGGAAGAAGCAGGCTCCATGCAGGGAGCCTGAGGCGGGACTCGATTCTGGGTCTCCCGGATCAGACCCCGGGCTGCAGGCGGCGCTAAACCGCTGCGCCACCGGGGGTGCCCACTGCATTCTTTTTTTAATTCCTTAAGCTGGATTTTTAAAGTTCATTCTGAGCCTTTTTTTTTTTCCAACGAAAAGCAATTAAGTTGATAAATTTCTCTCCCAGAACTCCTTAAGCAGCATGCATGTTGTTATTGTTTAGTTACAAGTATTTTATATATTTTATTGCAGTTTTTTCATTGTCCCATAAGTTGTACAAGTGAGGTTTTTTTTTTTTAATTTCCAAGATTTTTTTATTTCCATTTTCCCCTCATTTTTAACTTCTTAATTTCCAGTTAATTTTCATGGAGTTTTCCAAGTCAACTTTTAAAATTCATTTCTAGCTTATGTAAATTGTAGTTAGGGAATAGGGTCCATACAATACCGGTCTTTTGAAATTTAATGAGGCCATTTTTTGGCATATAATGTTATCACTTTGCATGAATACACTATATGCTTAAAAAGAATGTTTATTCTCCATTCTCTAGGGACAATACTCAATTCATGGTGATATTTCTAAGCTTCTATTTATTTTTAGAAAATATATTAAATGTAGGTATTTTACAGATGTCTCTTATTTTCAGTCTATGAAGTTTTGTGTATCTTTTGCTGCCTGTAGCTTATGGTGGTTCTCCCTCATGGTGTCTTGTTTACTTATGTGTTTTGTGATTTTTGACAATGGATCTGATGCCGATTTTCTCTAAGTTTGTGGGGATTTTTTGAAGCCTCATAAGATCAATTGCATTTTTCCTTGTCTGTTTCCTGAAGGTGCACCCAACTGGGAGGAAGAGCATTTCAAATGAAATTCTATATGCAGATTTTATTGTTGTCTTTATTTTGGAATACACAAATTTTTATGAACAAAAATCCAAAGTCATACGAATGCTGACTTTTGGTTATATATTTTCAAGAAAGAAGTTTTTCTCTTTGTAACATGTCAGGATTTATTTCATTTCACCCCTACTCTGTGGGAGTACCAGTTTTTATAGGGGATCTTAGAATCCTTACCTTCAACATGCCTAGTCTGTACATCCTGTCCCCCACACCCTGTAAAGTTGCCACAACGCAGGTTCAACTTCTCCAGAGTTCAACAGAAACTGTGAGGGGCAAAGATGGCATTGATACTTGATTATGTCCAGGGATTCCTGGCTTTACTTCATTTCTGGGTATGGTATATGCATTACTTTGGTAGCAATTCACTGACCTATTTTTTAAATACCCCTGTATTGTTTTTCTTTCTAAAGTAGATTTATTGTGATTTAAATCACAGGTCACAAAATTTATTACTTTAATGTGTCCAATCAGTGATTTTTAGTATTTCCAGAGTTGTGCGACCATCACCAGACCACCACTATCTAATTTGGGGATATATTCTTCACTCCAAAAAGAACCCTTTACTCATTAGCAGTCATTCTCCTCACTCCCTACCACCAGCCCTAGACTATCACTAATTTACTTTCTATCTCTATGGGTTTGCCTCAGAACATTTCCTAGAAATCACATAACATGTTGTCTTTCGTGACTGCTTTCACTGAGCTAATGTTTTCTAGGTTCTTCAATGCTGTAACATATATTAGTACTTTGTTCTTTTCATTGCCAAATAATAATCCTTTATGATAATATTTTGTTAATCCATTTATCAATTGATGGACATTGAAATGTTTTGCTTTTGGCTATTATAACTAATGCTGCTATGAATATTCATGTATAAATTTTTGAGTGGATATGTGTTTTCACCAAATTTTATGTTTAACTTTTTGAGGCACTTCCAGACTGTTTTTCCAAATGGCTTTACCATTTTACTCTCCCACCAGCAGAATATGAAGGCTCCAATTCCTCTACATGCTTATCAATACTTGCTATTGTCTGTCTTTTTGATTATAGACATCCTAGTATGTGGGAAGTGATTTGCATTTCCCTAATGACTATAAATATTGAGCGTTTTTTCATGTGCTATTGGCCATTTGTATATCTTCTTTGGTGAAAAATCTATAAAGATTGCCCATTCTTAAATTGGGTTATTTATTTATTATTTGTTTGTTTGTTTGTTTGCTTTTGAGAGAGAGAGAGAGAGGAAGAAAGAGAGAATCCCAAGCAGACTCCATGCCCAGTGCAGAGCCCAAGGTGAGGCTTGATCTGAGCCAAAATCAAAAGTCAGACACCTAATCAACTGAGCCACCCACACACCCCAAAATTGGGTGGTCTTTTTATTATTAAGTTGTAACAATTCTTTATAAGTTTTAGATACAAGTCCCTTAACAGATTAACAGACATATGGTTTGCAATTCTTTTATCCCATTCTATGGGCTATTTTAGTGGTTAATTTTATGTGTAAACTTGACTGGGCCATAGGGTGCCCAGATTACACATTATTTTTGAATGTGTCTCTGGGTGCATTTCTGGTTGAGATTAGCAATTGAATCAGCGGACTCAAGGAAGATTGCCCTCCCCAGTGTGAGTGGGCCTCATTCAATCTGTTGAGAACCTGAATAGAACAGAAGAAGGAGGAAGGAGAATTCATCCCTTGCTGCTACTGCTGCTGCTTCTTTTGCCTCACTTCTTGACCTAGAACATCTCATCTTCTCTCACCCTTGAACTTAGATTCACATCATCATTCCCCTCGTTCTCAGGCCTTCAGGCTCAGACTGAGTTATAACACCAGCTTTCTTGGGTCTCCAGCTTGCAGATGGTACGTCATAGGCCTTCTCAGTTTCCGTAACTGCATGAAGTAATTTCTCATAATAAATCTCTCTCTGGAGATAGATGGATGGATAGATAGATAGATAGATAGATAGATAGATAGATAGATAGATGATAGAGACATAGATATAAACATAGATAGAGATATATAGATATATCTCTTATTAGTTCTGTGAGACTTTTACTCTGGAGATCCCTAACACAGCTATCTTTTCATTTTATTTATTGATAGTGGCTTTGAATCACCAAAGTTCTTTATTTTATTGAAGTTCAATTTATCTGTTTTTGTTGTTACTTATGTTCTTGGTATCATATCTAAGAAATTATTGCTTAATCCAAGATCATAAAGATTTACATCTGATTTTTTTCTATGGCCTTTATATAGTTTTAGTTCTTAATTTAAGACTATGAACCATTCAAGTTTACTTTTGTATATGGTGTGAGATAGGGGTCTAATAGCATTCTTTTAGATGGATACCCACTCACTAGTCCTTGTATGATATTTGAAAAGGCTATTTTCCCTCTCTGAATTGTCTTGGCATTTTGTTGAAAATAATTTGACTATTAATGTTAGGGTTTATTTTTTGGAGTCTCAATTCTATCCTATGGGTCTTTATGTCAATGTTCATACCAGTACCACATGGTTTTTGTTTTTGTAGATTTTAGGAAGTCTTGAAATCTTCCTTCTTATTTTTAAGTCTAGCATTTTAGTTATTTTAGTCAAGAGAACCTTTCAGCATATTTCTCGTGCAATACTGCCATAAATCTAAATCCATCACTATTTATTCCTTTATTGATCGCAGAATGCCTTTAGTGAGAACTTCAAATAATTTAGCTTAGCTTTCTTTTCATTTCTAATAATCTATTTCATATATACAAAAAGACATTAAAAATATGTAGCAATCATGTAGTTTCCATCCAGTTTAGAAAATAACATAATTTAAGTCCCTGTATATACCTTTTCTTTCTTTCTTTTTAAGATTTTATTTACTTATGTATGAGAGACACAGAGCGAGAGAGAGACAGAGACACAGGTAGAGGGAGAAGCAGGCTCCATGCAGGGAGCCCGACGTGGGACTCAATCCCAGGACTCCAGGATCAGGCCCTGGGTCGAAGGCAGATGCTCAACCGCTGAGCCACCCAGGCGTCCCACACTTGGACTATTTAAAGTGGTTTTTTGTTTTCCTGACTAAAAAGCAGGGATACTTTTTTTGAAAAATTGAATTCTCAGTCCTCGGCTAAAATTATTGCACTCCAAGTCAAACAGATGGGAATCGCAGCAGGAGATATGATTGGAACTTGAGAACTCAAGTCTGATTTCTTAGGCTCCTCCCCAGTACCAATGTAATATACTCCCTGAGGAAGGGGTGATTATTCCCATTGTAAAATGCAGCTGACATGCATTCTGTGGAAATAGGGAGGCAGTTTTTAATACTTTTCCTCCCCAGATCATTGATTTGAAAGCCCAGAGACAAAATGGCCTTTATTCTTATTCTTAGTGGGAAGGAAGTGATCTGCACACATTAGTGTCTCTTTCAAATAGAACTCGTCATTACCTTTTTCAGTCTCCACGTGGATACATTGGGAATAGATAAACAATCTTTTGGCCTTGGATTGCTGGTTCATCTTGACCTGGCAGAAAAGTTTACCTCACCTACATGTGATGGAATAGGAGACAGATGTAAGTGGGTGTGATTTGGATTGCCTTCTTATGGGGAGGAGGTGAGTGCTTGGGTTATTAGTGACATTTTGAATTTTTTTTTTTTTTTTTTAATTTTATTTATTTATGATAGTCACAGAGAGAGAGAGAGGCAGAGACACAGGCAGAGGGAGAAGCAGGCTCCGTGCACCGGGAGCCTGACGTGGGATTCGATCCCAGGTCTCCAGGATCGCGCCCTGGGCCAAAGGCAGGCGCCAAACCGCTGCGCCACCCAGGGATCCCATTAGTGACATTTTGAAATAGAAAATATGAGAAAAAGAGTGTGTGGAAGTAGAACAGCCAGAAAGGGACAATAGGCATTTGTGGTTTTACTTTACATCTCTCTCTCTCTCTCTCTGTCTTGCTCAATCTCTCCCCCCCTCCTGCTTTTCCTTCTTTTCCTTTCCTATTGCCCCCCCCCCCCGCCCCCCACAATAGCAACCTGATTTTCCATGGGGAATCACCTCCTTCCCACTCTTAGTTTGGTTTGGTTTGGTGTTAATCACACTAACTCTGCCTCCAGGGATTGGCATTTGAGAACACCAAATCTCCTTGGCCAAATCAAAGCTTGTTGAGATGCAAAGCTGGATTTTTTGAAAGGAAAGCATTCATTATTGTTTATGCTGGACTTGGAGCTGTGAGGATGTAAGCCTGGAGCTTTTAGCAACTGTCTTGCCACCTGGAGAGCTGGGCCTGTGGGAGAATGGAGTCAAGGTACAGGGAAGCAAAGGTGAGAAAAAGGAAAGAACCACAACCTCTGGGATTGGCTGTGCTATACCCAGAGCTACCTGGTAAATTTTTCAATTGTGTCAACCAGTGAATTCCTTTCTCTAAGCCTATTTGAAATGTTTTCTTTCCTTCCTTTTTTTCCTTCCTCTCTCTCTCCCTTTCACTGAAAGAACCCTAAATATCATAAAAAAGTATCTGTATACTCATGCATTTCCTGGAGCTAAAGATGACATAAGTTTGGTTAAAAGAGAACTTAAAATACTATTTACAAACAAACCCTCTTTTTTTAAGATTTTATTTTTTTTTAAGATTTTATTTATTTATTCATGAGAGAGAGAGAGAGAAAGAGAGACAGGAGGGAGAAGCAGGCTCCATGAAGGGAGCCCGACGTGGGACTCAATCCCGGGACTCCAGGATCACGCCCTGGGCTGAAGGCAGGTGCTAAACTGCTGAGCCACCCAGGGATCCCCAAGATTTTATTTTTAAAATACAGCCAACACCGGGCTTGAATTCACAACCCTGGGATCAAGAGACACACACTCCACCAACTGAGCCAGCTAGGCGCCCCAGCCCTCTTTTATTATTACTGCACACAAGGTAGTGACCACAGCATTTAGTTTTAAAAATCTAAGGTCCGTGTGTTTTGTTAACTCCTATGATGCAGTGTTTTAGTTATGTTAAAGCTCCTAATGAAGTTGATCCTAGGGCACTACCTGTGCTTTGTCTATTATAGCAACTTTGGAAGTATATTTAAAAGATGTTATATTATCATTGAAACTCACAAATGTTCATTAATAAATACCCATGGTGACCACTGCTCAAAGCATTTGTTGCTTCTTTCCTAGCAGGCAAATATTTTCTTTATGAAATTCTGTGATCTCACAGGAAAATGATCTTTTAATATCACATACCAGCTTTCAGTCTTCAGGACTTGGTTTATATTTAGTGGACTAATCATCGACATTGCTTGTTTGTGGATGGTCTAGTTCTAGCTTACTATGATGAGGTCTCTTTTTCACGTGATTTAATTTTCAAGGAGATGGCTGCTTTGTCACATAAGGTTGACTGATAATCTGAAGATTTTCAAAAGGTTGAACAGTGATTTCTCTAGATTAAAAATAATGTTATTTGAGTTTTTTTGCAGTTAATTTTCCATTTAGCTTTGAAAAAAATCAGAATTTTATAGTTGAAAAGGACTGTAGAGCTATTTCAGCCCCATGCTCTCATTTTGGGGTGAGGAAACACAGTTACAGAGAAACATAAAATGTAAATAGATAAAATGTTTAAGAATTTGAACTGCCTTTGGCAACCACAGGGTGGGAAGAAGTGGAGCTCCTGGGTTATTCGTACTTGCTTTTATTCTCTCATCTCTTCTCTCGAGTCTATTTCCATGGGTACACACTAGGATTCATAGGTAATTTTAGAATTGCACAGTTCTTCCTCTTAATTTGTTTATATTTTATTTATTTTTATCGATGTTTTCATTTGTTTACTATTGAACTTTCCAGAGTCAGTGACAGCGACCATATAAAATGTCAATTTTATTATTGCTCCGTTAATAACATGAATTAAAAGGATAATGCCACACATCTTTCTGGCAGAGGGGGAAGGGACAATGAAACCCCAGCAACATATTTCAACAAGGGAGCAAGAACATTTGGTGAGAAGTGCTCCCATTGCCTCCTCCCATCTTTTTTTTTAACCTCTTTGACTCTCAAGAAGGAATGTGTAAATAGGCTCAGTGAGGCTGTGTTTACCTGGCCCCCAGTTCACTCAGACTGGCCCAAACAGTCGCCCAGGCAAAGGCCCACCATGCCTGAGCACTAGAGAGTGCTTATTCAGTAGTAGTGCTGTGCATGTATATAGGATTTTAATACAAACCTTCTAAGTGAACTCAGGAACATTGAAAGGAGACAAGACAGCATTTTACTAGTAGGAGAAGCTTCCCAGAGAATCAATCTGCCCATCACTATTAGTAGTTCTCAGAACTTCCTGTGATAATAGCAACAATATTGTCAGTGACTGAAAGTCTGATTTCATACAAGAGAACCACTTCTGAAGTTTTAAAAACTATTTTTTAACACGTGAAATTACATACAATACAAAATACTTGTTTTACAACTTAAAATCTTTACAGTTATGGGTACAGTTACAGTAATGCAAGTAATATTAGTGCGTTCACTTAGAGCAAGGTTATTTATCTTCATTGGGCTTAACACAAAGCCAAGAATGACTTATTTGCCTAAACTGCTTTCTAGCCTTTGAATAAAAAAAAAGAAAAAGAAAAATGACTTCTACCTCCTGTATAATATGTCAGAATGATAAACAATGCCAACAATTAAGTAGTCCAGTATCTCTATAAATGGGAGATTGGATTCCAATAGCTTTTATGTTGTAAATCTTAAAGTTTTGGCTACATTCTGTCTATCAAATTGTCATTATCTCAGCTTTCAGGAAAATTATGTCATCTTTGGTAACAGGCTGCCCCAAAACAGAAACTATAGACTACACCATTTTTTTCCCAAAGAATCCTGTATTTTAATGAATAGCTGAATAAATAGACATTAATTATGAAATTCACATTAAGATAGAAGAAAATCCAAACATTCTGATTGCTTTATCTCTTAAATTTGATAGCTACTACAAAACATACTATTTATGTTAGGATAAAAATAAGCTGAATCACAAGAGTGTAACTAGGAAGTGCTGGCAAATATATACAGTAACATGGAGGAGTCATAAAATAAAAGTGTTTATATGTACATTTTTTTTCCTTTTTTTTGCATGGAGAAACACTGTTTTATAAAATGGGAAAACACACAGTAGACCACATGCAACAATAACCAATACAATGTGCACAGCAGTATAATCAAATAAGACACAAGAACTATGGGTTTAAAAAATAATTTGGGAGTGGAAAAAAAAAATTGAAACCTGGAATGCTTTCTTATTGAGGTTTCAGAATATAAATTTGTCTAACAAGCCTCTTGATAGTTTTCAAAAGTTCCCACTTGACTTCTTACGGTGTAAGTGTAGAGCTAAAAATAAACCATCATATTATACAAAACTTTGTATATTAGCATACAAAAGGTAACAATTTACTTTTTGTATAAAATATAACCTTTTGATAGTATATTTATTTCACATATGTATAAATATAACCCAAAGAATATGTTTTAAGTCTTTCTACCAAAATATTCTTTACAAAAGTTTACAAAACAAGTAATTTATTCATATTTACAACCTAGCACAGGAAAGATTCTGGGCCAGTGACGTTGGTATTATGTAAAAGAAAGAGAGTGCTTCTAGACGTTTTAAAGATTGAGAGGGCTTTGGAGAACTCTCAAAATATCATCTTTTTAGAACAGACATTTAAAGAGTTCTTAAACAAGTTCAGTTAAATTACATTTGATAATTGAATCTGTGGGCATATAACTAAAAAGGCTGAAGATAA
This sequence comes from Canis lupus dingo, assembly GCF_003254725.2. Taxonomy (NCBI): domain Eukaryota; kingdom Metazoa; phylum Chordata; class Mammalia; order Carnivora; family Canidae; genus Canis; species Canis lupus. The sequence continues at coordinate 5,347,464 of NC_064263.1, read as the reverse complement.
CCTAGGTTCTTCCATAATGAGGAAAATGATAGTGATGCTTTGTATCCCTTCCAAATCAGCACACGTCCTCCCCATTTTACAGCTGATCTGTGTGTGGGCACTGCGGTGATGTGACTCAAGGGAAACTCTTTCTTTGATACAGTGCTCAGCCCTGAAGGCGAGAAGCTGATATGCAGTGTCCATCTAGAATGTGCTAAAGATATATCACATCAGGGAGCAAAGAATGAATCCATTGCTACTGGAATAGATCACATTCTATTTAGCTGATTACCCAAATATGCCCCAATTGGGACAGATTGTTTTCTCTCTCAATTATGCTTTCCTTCAAACCCTATGAAACAGATTTGTACCCAACCATACCCACCATTTCTTGTCCTGCCTGATCTTCTGTTTCTTATCTCCAATCCAAACAAGATACCTTTTTTTACCTCAGTTTTCTTACAAATCAATCTCTGGCCATCAAGGGAAGCAGGGAAGACAAGGCTCTACTTCACTCAGCATGGGAACTAACCAGCAGGCATCATTGCAATAAGCAACACCCCAAGTTATTTGTGCCTGGATAAATCTCCCTCGTAGCAACATCCAGTGGGATGTTTTCTTTTTTAAATAGTAAAATCTGATGTGGACAAGTATGCCCTTATATTTCAGTATGATTAGGACAGTTTGTGATTGTATCTAAGACTTGGAAATGGATTCAGAAACTGGTTGTGGAAGCCCAAATAAAATTGGATAGCTCTGCTATCTTGTTTCCTCACTAGACACAGCATGTTGCTAAAGTATGGCATATGGGGGAAAACTGACAAAGTGAGAAGTGAATCTGGGGGAGAAATTCTATGATCCACTGGATGTCTCTAGTTTCTCTGGCTTTCCTCTACTTAGGAGACTGTTTGGTTCCTCCAAACAAACTTACAACATTTCAGCTTACCCTGGAAGTTTCAGGAAAACTAAATGAAAAGATAGAGTGGGAAGATAAAAGCCACAGTTATATCTGTCAGAGCAAATTCAGGAATTTGTTGCTTGTTGCTTGGAATTAGTGCCTCTGGATGACATGGGGTTTAACAAGCTACAATCTCTATCACTTTTCTCTCAGGGAGGAAAGGAGCTTGGGAAGCCTATTTTACATAACTAATTACACATCAACATCATTTCTGTTTGGGTAAACTGGATACTGTGTCCTGGAGTTTAGATGGGGAAAAGTGATCCCAATATTTTACTTTCAGGTTTGAGATTTAAAACAAGCATGTGAACCAAGCACTACAGTTATTTTCTGCTTCCACATTTAAGCCAAGGCATCTTCACGCGGTCCAACTAAAAGTCAAAGTTTGGCCTTTCCAGAGTCCTTGTAAAATACTGCCTTTTAGTACGTGGAGTTTGTTAACTGTCTCCCTGTTCTTTAGGAATTGTTTCCCAAGATTTCATCAAGATTGATGTCTTTCATCCAGTCATCGTTACCAGGCTCTGTCTTCAATAAAGAATCAATGAAATCAGCGTCACTATTGAGGGCAGGGCCCATGTTATCAGTTTGCTGGTTGAGAAAGTCAAAAGCTAAGTCACTGCCATGGTCAGTGCCTTGAAAAGCCCTGGAACTTTGGTTGGGTGAAGGAAAATTGCTCGAGGTCAGGGATGGCGGCTGGCTCATGCCTGTCCTCGACTGATTCAACCCTGTTCCTGACTGGTTCAAATTAGGCAACATTTGTGTGCTTAGCTGATTGGGTCTGAGATTTAGACTTCTGAGTGGACCCATGGTTTGTTCATTTAATGTCTGGCTCATTTGGTTCATGGGTCTCATTTGCACTGCTGGTGTTAACTGATTAGAGGGAGCCACTGCCCTCTGGGGAAACTGCTGGCTGCCTACTGCCTGTTGCAGTGACTGGTTTGGAGTATAGGCTGCAGGTGTACCCGTGGGGAAGCGGACTGCCGTGGACTTCAGAGCTTCCTGTTGTTTGGTGGTTGCTTCTTGAGAGGCCCAGTTTGGTGCTGTTGTGCTGGATGTGATCATCACATTTGATGTTCTCTGTGCTGGCACGCTTGCCATGCTATGGGTTAAATTTGGTCTTAATTGTTGTGAATTGCTAACAGGTCCTGCTCCAAAAGTGGCCACGCTATTATTATTACTTGCTCCTAAGGTAGGGGGCCGTGGCATCAGAGGGTTGTTTTGATTTGCTATCAGTTGGTTTGGGTTTCTCTGTTGGGTCAACTGGTTGACTCCTGAAGTGACGCTGTATGTACCAGGTTGGCTGCAAGGCAGATTTCCATACATCCCCATATTCTGAACTGCTGTGGGTAATGATGGTACTCTCGTCCCATGGGAAGTAGACAGGAGGCTGGAGTTCGGAGTCAAAATGGTATGTGTGGAAACTGGGTTTGCCAAAGCCTGGTTGGAGTTTAAACTTACTGTTGATGAGCCACCTAAGAAAAAGAAGATATTTATATTAGTTTACACCCATAGGTTATCTCCTCTTTCAGAGCAATTTGCAATAACTTATCAGTTCTGAAGCTGTTTTCAGGTGTAAGAACAAATAAAGAGAAATAATCATCACAGCATTTTATATAAAAGAAGTAAGACAGCTTCTGGAAAGAAGTATTACCTAGGTCATCCCTTAGTCAAGAGTCTACATGTCATAAAAAGAAGGCTACAATAAAATGGATCTAGTTTTTAGGTTTTACTTTCTTTCTCTTCTGGAGTCATGATAGTTAATCTTTCTTTTTTAAAAAAAGATTTTATTTATTTATTCATAAGAGACATAGAGAGAGGCAGAGACACAGGCAGAGGGAGAAGCAGGCTCCATGCAGGGAGCCTGATGCAGGACTTGATCACAGGACTCTGGAATCATGACCTAAGCCAAAGGCAGACGCTTAACCACTGACCCACCCAGGTGCCCCTCTTTCTTTCATTTTGAATTACCTTTACTCTATTTCAAGACTGAAGACTACAATTTTGATGAACCAGCTGTCGTGAAATCCATGCTACTGGTTACCTCGTGTCCAAATAAAAAAGTGTGGATGAATCCTATACATGGCTACTAGATTAATATTCCAAACCTATGGCCTTGAAAATCATTTCCAGTTATTCATCTGCATCACCCCTATTCAAGGGGCTTCCATGCGTGGCCCCCAAAGGTCCGAAGGGTAAATTCCCATCTCTTTAAACATCTGGAACTCAAGGTGTCCATGCTCCAGTGATGATTTCTATGTGGAAAACCCTCTACTCCAAGAGGTTTAGTTACTATTGCATCATTATCCACATACCATGAGCCACATTTATTCAGGCTATTTCCCTATCATATGATGCCCTTCTTAACTGGCCAAGCACTACTTCTTCTTCAAAACCCAGGCCAAGGTCTAAGCCCCTCACTGAGCTTTGCCTGATATTCCAGACTGCTCTTTCCAGCAGGATTTGCTCTTTGATGTTTTCATTTAGCACTTTGCTTTTGTATTGGGAAATCCATGGAACCTCAAAGTGGAACCATCAATCATAGGCTGCCAAATAGGGAGGCTCACCATATCAAATAGCAATTAATCAGCACTTTAAAATCTTCCTGATTTGGGCAGGTGAAAGTCATCATGGGAAGACATCTTGAGAAGCAAAATGGAATACCAGAAAGATAAAAATAAGCGTCCAGTAGATTATTAAGTTCCATAGGGGAAAATATTTTTGATTCATTTGTTCACTGTCGTATTCTCTTAGTGGATGGTGCAAAGTAGGTATTCAATTAATATCAAATGAATGAATAAATTAGATACGCAAATCTATAATTTGGAAAAAGGTCTTCTTTCAAAGTACTCTCCCTGCACAGATACAGGGAATCTCAGAGAATCAGAAGTACTAAGAAACAAGAATTAGACACACATAGAAACATCAGAATAGCTCTGCATGAGAAGAACATGGCTGTAGTTGTAGCCCTAGGGAACCCCCCCTGGCTTGGGGAGAGCTAGCATGGCACACAGCCTGATAGACTGAAATCCTTGCTATCTGTTTTTAAATGCCTCCCACTAGACTACATACCCATAGTAGGCAAGAGCAGTCTCTTGTATCTCCTTGTATGTCCAGACTGAGCACAGACCCCTGCACCAGTAGGGTAGTAAGAGTTTGATAAAGAGGGATCAGAGTCACACAGGAGATGCTTGAATTGTAGGGAATTGACACACAGCTGATGATGGTAAGCAACACCATCTTGGGATCTAAAGGTTTCACCATAAGGAAATAGACACTATGAAACTGCTACGAGAAAAAATTTAGAGGTTTTAAAAAGTCATTCACTCTAGGTACCCTCTGTTTTGACAATATGCCCTGAGTAGGTTTATGAAGAGAGCAAATAGTTTTAAACAACCACAGTAGAGAGGATTTCCATAAAGATCATGGATATCGATCAGTTCATATTTGAACATTCCTAATAGGTGGTAAAAATTGTACCATGTGCTTTTCATACATCATTCCTGATATTAACATCTGGACAAGGTGATCATTACTGCATTGAGATTAAAGTAAAAAATGATAAAAAAGTTTGTGCTGTGCTTGTTGCTTATTTCATCCTCAGAAGGACATGGGAAGTATGATGCTCTTGAATAGTGGCTCTTACCCACTTGGGGCAGCAATTGGTTGCCAAGGATCCCTCCCTTAAGAAGATCCCCATTTGCACTGTGAAAGTGGCTTGCCAGTGCCTATGAAGTAGCCATCCTCCCTGTCTGCCTTAGAAACGGGCCCCTGATTTTGCAGCAATGTGCCCAGCTGAAAAATCACATTTCCCAAACTTCCTCAGTGATGGAGGGGTCCACATGAATAAATTCCAGCTAAAGGTAGAAGTTATTAGGTGTGAGTCTAAGAAATCTATTTTTTAAAAAAGACTTTAGGTATTTGAGAGAGAGGGCTCACAAGCAGGGGGAGCAGCAGAGGGAGAGGGAGAAGCAGGTTCCCTGCTGAGCAGGGAGCCTGATGCGGGTCTTAATTTGTCTCTTATGAGCCCAAAAGTGGTGACAAGAGGATTGGGCTTAATGCAAATTCCAAGAGAGAGGAATGTCTGGGATCATGACCTGTCATGATCATGACCTGAGCTGAAGGCAGATGCTTTACCAATTGAGCCACCCAGGCGCCCCTCAAGAAACCTATTTTGAAAAGAGATTCTGACTCATTTGGGAAGACATTCTCCCTTTTCCCTTCTTTTGCCATTCTATCTGGAATACTGATGTGAAGGATGGCAGTGTGGTGGTCACAAGGCAACCTTTAGGGTGGAAGGTGCATGCTAAAGAAGGTGGAGCAGAAAGACAAAAGAAGCCTGGATCCCTGACAACACAGTACAGCCACAACATCAGCCTGAGACTGCTATCCTTGAGATTCTTTTCTGTGAATGGGAAAGAAAAGCCCAAACATCCACTGTGAATTTTGTATAATATTTCAAAGGGCTCCTAGCCTCCCCTAAACCTACTGATAGGCCATGGTGCAAGAACCATGTTCCAAATGAACCTCCACCTTGTCTTTCAGCCACGTTGAGGACAGAATCAAATAGAGAATCCAATTTTCAGCCTAAGACAAAATAATCTTAGAGAGTGGAATGTATACATCCCATTCCTAATTTTAGTGGCGAGAGGCAGTCCGGTACATTTGAAAGAGTTTAAATACATTAGAACAACATAGTTATAGCTAAGCACAACAGGACCAGAAAATATTTTAAAAACAGGAATACTCCTAGCCCTTCCTTTTTTTAGAGGCTCTTCTGTATGGCTTTGTGGATGGATGAAGGTAACAGATAAATCAGGGAGAACTTGGAAAAATAGAGGATAAACTTAATTTACATGAGAAAGCACAGAAAGGTACTAAACAGAAGGCAGGGACAGTCTAGGTTAGGTCTGGGAGAAGTTCCTTTAGGGTTCAGGGAGTAGGAGGAGAGAGATTTTAGAGGTAATGCCTACTACCCATGTAATGTTGAGTGACCTACTAAAAAGCTTTACTTTGGATCTTAAATGCAATCAACCTGTGAGTTTTTGAGAGACTTCATAAAGATGTCATTTGCTTTCCAATGATGTCTTGGTGTCAGGACTATCTGTCTCTTATAAGCCCAAAAGTGGAGACAAGATTGGGCTTAATGAAAATTCTAAGAGGGAAGAATGTTTGCTTACCTTACATGATTTGAGTCAGGATACCTTGCTGGGAAAAGAATGGTCAAACTAAGAAGATAGAAAAAATTTAAACTCTCTTGAGCTCTCAGAGGTAATTTGGAGGGCAGTAAAATATGTGAATGTGAATAGAGAGAGGACAAGAATCAGCAAGAAATGATGAAAGGACTAAAAACACTCAACTTCAGTCTTGATCTGAAAGTTAAATGGGAACTAGTGCAAGATTTAAGAAAGATGTGACATTTCCATATGAGGCAGGGAGAGGAGGAAATGTTAAAAACTGAAGTTTTTTTCTTCTGCAGTTATGATTTTTACTGATTTTTAAGAACACTCACCAGAATACTGAGCAGCAGTCGGCTGCATACTGCCCGCGCTTCTTCTTTGGTCTTTGTAATCTGGGGGTGGCCTTGTCAAATGTCTATTTATCTGATCCTGTGGAGCTATTTTCTCCTGGAAAACACAAATGAAAACATATTAAGTGGCATGCTCACTTACCCACTTGTAAACATTTATAGACTGTCATTTAAAAAAATAAGACAGTGAACAATTTTATAGCAATAGTTGCAAATCATGGACTTTATTTACTATACTAGTCTTACTTCAGAGACCGGTCTTTTCAATTTCAATGAATTTCCTGCCTGGAAGTATAATTTTTACCACTCTTTAACTCTTAGCATGTGTTTTGAGTCTAGGAGCTAATCTCATTTTATTTTGCAATTAGATTTCAGTGAGAGCTAAATTCGTATGATTTTTTTTAAGATTTTATTTATTTATTCATTCATTCATGAGAGACACAGAGAGAGAGAGAGAGAGAGAGAGGCAGAGACACAGGCAGAGGGAGAAGCAGGCTCCATACACCGGGAGCCCAACGTGGGACTCGATCCCGGGTCTCCAGGATCGCGCCCTGGGCCAAAGGCAGGCGCCAAACTGCTGTGCCACCCAGGGATCCCAACCTCCATTTTCAAAGATAAACATAACTGACACAGGTAGACAGAGAACAATATAATTCTAGAAAAGTCAATAAATAGAAAACTTTGTAAAGATAGATGGATAAATTAGATGGATGTCAAATGTGCACTGGCTACCTCAGATCCCACTTAAATCATGTATTTCTCAATTTCCTGAGCTTTCTAACTAGAACAAATCTACTATGAAGAAAAAAAAATGCCCTTAAAACAACAAACCAAGTTCAAATTCTTGTTTCTAAAAAAAAAAAAAAAAATTGAAAAACTCACGGGTTTTGGGCCATCAAGTAATTCATGTAAAACACAATTTTGATGAGCTAAGTGTAAATGAATCAGAAACATATGGATTACATTTCTTTTAAATATGGGTTGACAAATTAAGGAAAAAAGTGGTTGGTGAAAGTCTTTATGGTTTTGCCCAAACCCTAAATGTTTCAGAAACAGCTTGAGATGTTCCATGAACCCAAATGTGGTGATGTTCAACCATTCCTGTTGTAAACTATTGTGCAAGCTGACAGTTTTGATTTTTTTGCCAAGCACGGGACTTTCTGAATTCTTCTCTTTTTCAAAAACATGTATCATTTTTTTCTTATGTAACTAGGTGTTTCTGCTGTTTATATATACATATATATATATATATTTTTGATTTTGTTTATTTATTCACGAGAGACAGAGAGAGAGAGGCAGAAACACAGGCAGAGGGAGAAGTAGGCTCCCTCCAGGGAGCCCAATGTGGGAGTCAAACCCGGAACTCCAGGATCATGCCCTGAGCCAAAGACAGACGCTCAACCTCTGAGCCACCCAGGCATCCCTCTGCTGTTTATATTGCAGAAAACAGGGTTTGTGAATATGTGCATGTGTGTGTGTGTCTCTCTCTCTTCACACACACGCACACACACAAGACAGCATCAGGCCCTTGGTTCCTGATTAAAGACTAGATCTCAAATCTGAACTTATTTTTATATATATTTAATCTACTTACTGACTTTATTTCCCTGAAGGCTAAATTAGGTTGTCCAAAGAGTTAACAATACATCTCTAGAAACTTTAGTTTCTTGAACTGCTTGTTCATAGATGAATTACATTCAATGGCCTTGCCTATGGACTATCATGGAACTGCCATGTTGTCACTTGAGTCTGAGGAATAGCAAAGACCAGACTCCAACATGGAAAGCAGATTGCTCCCATTCCCATCCTATGCAAGAGGATGACACTCCCATTCTGTGTAAGTGTAATCTCACAGGCCATCCCTGAGACTACTTCTGTGCAACCTGAAATTAAACTTATCAGCTAATGTTTTATGATCTTGGACCCAATAATTCAACCCGATCACTTGGACCTGAAAACCTATTAGAGAAGTAATCTCTGTTGACTGTCCTGTCCTGCTTCAGTTTTGCCATCTCAAAATGTGAACTGTAGATACTTCTAGGACCTTCCTAGTACTCCAATTGTAAGGACTAATCCTTTACCTCTGTGAAAGCTTGGCATGGTGCCTGGCACACAGAAGGTGCACAAAATGTGTTGGTTATTATGATGCCCACAGTGTTACATACTACTCATCTCCTGTTGTGCTTCATTGGTGGGAGTAAGGATAACGCACTTTCATGAGAAAATGTCTCTATTTAGGCGCCTTTCTGGCCTTGCCAACTGACTGGAAATGACTACAAAGCATATGCTAATGTAAAGCCATATCAAAGACTGTTTCTTCCTGGATATGCTAAAAAGCACAGGCACTCTCAATGGTGTCCAAACAAAGAGAAATGTGAATGGTTTATAAAAATCACAAAAACAGCAATTCCATTCTCATTCATCTCTCACAGCTTATGCCACTGCCCTTTGCACCTGTCCCAGTGGTGACTCAACTGGGGCCCAATGAGAGTTAGGCCACTGCCAGGACTCGACCCTCCTGGCAGGTTTCCTTGCCTTTTAATCAGAACTGAAAAATCCAGAAATTCAACCTCTGCATGTTATAATTCAGCACACTAGAAGTACTGATGGGAATAATGAGAGTGTGCCGAATCTTGGATTGTATGTTTTTCTCTCCTACTGCCCTTGTTTCTGAGCTATTTGGTTGGCGAAGATCAAAAGAAGAGAGGGGATTGGTGGGACAGCTAGAGTTTTCATAACTTACACATAACTTTTAGAAGAAATTGGTTGTGTCACTTTGTGATCCTGTTAGTGGCACTCCTCCACCTATACCTTAGGGCAGTACTCCAGGTCACCCGTAAATTTGTTGCTTTCTATTCCTTATTCATTTCTCACTATTTTTCACCTGCTCTAGACTCCAAAGTTATTCCATTTGTCATTCCTTAAAAATAATGATTATGTTACTATTTACACTTTTCATTGTGTATCAAATATTTCAGAATATAATCTCAAACCCACAAACAAATATACCCCTGGGCTATAACTTTTGTTGTCTTACCCCTCTTCACCTGGAATGGAGGACCTTACTTACTCTATCCATCAGAATCCTACAGTGTTCAAGGTCAAAGTCAAAGTCAAATTTTACCTCTTCTGGGAGACTCTTTAATCTCCCCGGGCTGATTTTATCTTTCTTCCATTACATTTTCCCTTACTCTGTTCATACTTTGTTGTAATGCAAATCTGAGTCTGGTGTTTCCTTGTTTAAAATCCTTTAAGTTCTCTCCATCGGTTTTTAAGACGATGTAATTTATCAAGCTCTATCCACTGGCCTCTCCTCTCTGGCCTCCTTGCCTATTACTTCCTTATCCTCTACCTCCATATACTACATCATATGTAGTGTACGTTACTGTCTCTGAGTCTTTGAATCTGCTGGTTCTTCTGGCCTGAACACCCGCCTCCTCTCTCCCCCATCACATTTCAGATCTTCAGTAGACATAACTTCCTCTCTGAGACCATTTCTAGCATTTAATCACATGCCTTACAATTGCCTATTTATTTGACATCCCTGTGGGCTCTGAGCTCCTTAAGGACAGAGACTGGGTCTATCTTATTTATAGCTGTTTTCTCACTGTAAATCAGTTAATATTTACTGAATGAATTATAGCACTTATCACAGCCTAGATTTCAGACTTTTATGACAAAGCTCTTTAAGCACCAAAATTTTTAAATTTGTTTTTCACATTTTTGGGTACCTTGCCTCTATGGAACCTCAACCTGGAGATGACTAACTCTGCCCCCACCCTTTTTTTCATTTGGGCCAAATCATCTGAAGGGAGAGAATGAAACTTGGAGAGGAGGCTTGTGTTTGGAGGCAGGAAGTGCTTGGACCAGGGCCTGAGTGTATGTCCCAGGACATGGACGAGAGAGCAGATGAACAGTGAGGCAGGGCTGATGCCTGAGTCCTGCTGGTGAAATAACCACCTTGCCTTTCTTTAAGATCATTTAACTATGGCCAAAGCTGGAACTATCTCTTCAATTTTCTTTACAAACATCCCTCATTCTGAGATGCTTTATTTTGGAATGCCAAATCTTAAGTTTTGAAACTCCATGCTGGCTTTATACAACTGTTGTTGAAATTCCTTTTATCTCTAAAGTCAGTTTAGATTCCAGCTGATTTAAGTTCTGTCCACTATTTCTACCCATCAGGGCTGCAGCACAAAAATGTCTCCTTTTGCCTGATTCAAATGCCTATGTTGGTGGTTCTTAACATTCCTGGGCTGGGCAGGGCCGGGTAGGTGGGGTGCCATGCATTCCAACTGTCCAGCAGCTGGTAAATCAAGTAAGTGGTTTTGTTTTGTTTTGTTTTGTTTTGTTTTCCTGCAGTGCTTTAACTTAGGTATACAATTAGCTTCACTTCCAGCCAAGACACTCTTGTTGCTATCACCTCAGTAGGCATGGATCAAAGGGCAGTGAACAGAAAGGGGAAATAATGAATTCCCACTGGTAGGCCAATAGGAACATGCAGTAGAAATGAGAAAGTTTTACCGCATCAACCAGCATCTGCTGCTGGAGGAGAAGGTGTTGCTTCTGCTCCATGATCTGCCTCTGTAGAGTCTGTTTCTTTCCCATCAACTGCTGATTCAACAGTGATTGCTGGGAGTTCATGTAACCACTTCCGGTGTTTGGATTTGAGCAGGGGTTGGGACTTGGACTGGGGCCTGTGTTCTGGCCTACCACAGAGTGTTGATCCTAAAGAAGAGAAAGGGGTGGGGTGGGGGGAAGCTACTGTGAATTAAAAGAAGAAAAATGTAGCACAAAGATCATAAGCTTAGATTCCGAACATTTTTTCATCTTGTTAAGATCAAACATGGTTAAATGGGTTGAAGATCAGAGAATTGCTTTTTAAATGTAGGAGGAAAAATGCACATTACAGCAACCAAAGCAGCTGGGTTAATGACATTAGGGCACTGGAAAAGCTCCCATATGACTCTGATGGTGGAACCTCCACATTCCAGAAGGTGTTTATGGAACCTCAAAGAAACGACCATAAAAACATATGGCAAACCTCTTAATTGCTCAGGAACAAACACATCATAAAGTAACAAGTTCTTCCTTTTCCTTAAAGTTAGCACATATCATTGCTGATCCTGCAACAAAAATTATGTTTCAGTGCATATGTTTAAAAGTTGAATAACAACTTTGGTCAGAAGGGGCCCAGCTTTCAGTGATAAGTCGGGAAGGCCTGTGAGTTTCTGTTTTGGAAACTTGGAAGGGACTTCACTTTTCAGAGACTTGTCAGTTTTGCTCCCTGGTCAGTAAGTCAGGAATTCCAATCTATCTATCAATCAGCAAAAGAACACCAAACCAACAATGATAAAGTACTGATAAAAAAACTCAACATTAAAAAAAAAAAAACCAAAAAAACTCAACATTGTATATTAGTAATATTGGGTATCAGTGAATTGCCATTATAACTCCAAGGCTCTACCAATTTTAAGGCACTGACATGTCAGGACCTTGTAGAGAAGAAAGCTTAAACCTAGCAAAATGTTTTCATGAGTTCCCAATGATGTGTTTAGGCTTGTACACTGTTGGATTTACAAGAAAATTCTAGCTATACACATTGTTGGGGATACAAGAACTCTTCCCACCTTGAAGAATGTATCTAATTAAGGAAGAAATCGCATGCTTACATAGAAAAATAGAAGAAAATACAGAATCAAGTCTTAGATATGATACAAGTACAAAGTCAAAGGTTCCTCACACTTTGATGATATTCACTGGGGAAACCGATGCTCTGGACTTGCTCCAGAAATTCTGAGGCTATAGACTGGGTCCCTGGTCAGGTAATTCTACTACTACTACCAAATCTACTCATTGGTTCAGAGTATGCTCTTTGATAAACATTGGATTATGTGAGCAATAAAATCCATTCTCCATCTGGACTGTGTGAAATTACAAGAGATTAAAAAGATAAGGCAACTCTCATGATGCCTCATAAGCAGTCATACATACTCTATTTGTGAAGTCTCTTCCCTTTTATCTCATTTTTTTTTTCTTTAGCTATCTACTAAACTAAAAAAAAAAAAAAAGCTACCAGTCCACAGCCTGGAGAAACAGGAAATATGGCCTTGTGTCTGTAGTCTCTGGGGCTACAGAGCTCACCAAATACCTCAAAAGCAAAGGGATACAAAATAATTCTAAAGATGCCCAGGCACTGAGCCTTATTACAGGCCAGGCACTGTCCTCAACGTGTCACATGATTTACCACATTGAATCCTCCCAACGAAATGATGAGCGACAACTAGTAGTATCATCTGAAATTTGCAGATGAGAAACCTGAACTCAGACATCAGATGGAAGACTGGAAGCCAGGTCTGCCTGACTCCAGAATTCTATTTCTCAATCACCATACCTATTGTCTCTCAGCTAAGATAAGAAGTGTTGAGGGAAAAAGATGCTTCTACTTTTGGGCTGTGCAAACCCACCTGCCCATGGAGCACGTGTGGATTGAGCACATTCTGCAGAGATGAGTACCCTCCAACAGGCATGTGGAAGGGAGTGTGTTGGGGAGAAGGGCAGGCTGTAGGGTCTGGGAGGGGGGCGGTCCTCCTCACCAGTTAACTAAAAATAACGGGAGCTCTGAGGCAGGCACATCCTCCATGTGGCTTTAAATAGTCATCCTCCAACACCTCTGCATGCAATGCCCAGTCAGTTCTCTCCAAGCTAAATCCATCTTGGTTCTTGGAGAGGAAAGTTCACCCCTACATGTCCTACAAGTCACTAGGGATGTGGGCATGGTAACATAGTACACAAGATCATGAGCTCTGCAGATAAGCCTGCTTTAAGTTGTATCCCAGTTTCGGCACTTATTAGCTGTGTGATCTCAGAGAAGTTAATTTACCTCTATGAGCCTCAGTATCCTTATCTGTAAAATGGGCACCAGAACAGTACTGACTCCATGAGGTCCCTGTGAGAATGAGTGGAAATAATACAATGCCAATAATATTAAGCACAGAAGTAGCACTTAATAAGGACAGCTGCTCATAATTGTTAGAGTTATTTCAACACACAGGAGCAAGAGTCTGTTTTGTTTGTCTACTGGGAAGTAAGGGAGATAGGCCTTCCAGATTGCACAAAGCTGTTCTGTGTGGACTCTATCAGAAATGCAGAGGTTTCCATTACATTGTGGAGAGTGAGCTACTGATGGGCCCAGAGAATGATCTTCATCCTCCTACCTGGAGATGTTGGAAGAGGAGCGGAGAGCCATTCTCTGATGGAAAGTCTTTTGGAGGATGCTGCTTTCATCCAGGGTTAGAGGCTTGGTTCAGGGCCGTAAGACTTTTTTTCTGTGCTTGCTTTTATTTCTTAATATCCGATTATTTATTAATAGAGCAGACAATATGCATTGACTAAGTATTACACCTTAATTTCTTCATTTGTAAAGTAGAAGTAATTACATTAATGACATAAAATTAAATCAGATGAAATTTAGAGCAGTTCTAGGCACTCTAGATACTTGATTAAATTTTAGCAATTAATATTTTTCTTATTTCTTTATTATTTTGTAAATGGCAGAGATACATTGTTTGTGGCAGCCGCGATGGCCCGGTGGTTTGGCGCCACCTTCGGCCCCGGGTGTGATCCTGGAGACCCGGAATTAGGTCCCATGTCGGGCTCCCTACATGGAGCCTGCCTGCTTCTCCCTCTGCCTGTGTCTCTGCCTCTCTCTCTCTCTCTGTGTGTCTGTCATAATTAAATAAATACAATCTTAAAAAAAAATTTTTTTTTGTGAAGATGCTTACACTATAAGTGTACCTGGATCATAGATGTGGTGTGTTTTGCTCCCATAATATTTTATTTTACCTTTTTTAAAAATTTTGCAACGTTAATGTAAGACTGATAGCAAAAACATGAAAACAGGACAAAAGCACACAATAAACACAGGAAGGGCAAAGCCAGTTTCATCTTGCGTGCCATCCTGGATAGGCAGGTAGAAGCTGCCCAGAGTACTGTGGTAAGAAGGGATCTGAGGAGGTACTCTGGTATGGTGAGTTTTGGATCTAGTTTTGGATCATAACTGTTGGATCCAGGAGAAGTTGCTGTTCTTCTTGTCCTGGCAGCATTTCTGGTCTGGAGGGTGGAGCTGGTGTTGGCCACACCACTGGTGCCACTGCTAATACCAGCTCTCCAAGCAGCTCTCCTGTTGGCATGGTTGCCATTCAAAATGTACTGATGGTATGTGGCCCAGGAGCCAAGGGAATCCTAGCCCAGCGACTGCTAAAATCTCTGTCATCCTACCAGGTCAGAAGCTACACCCATATGTCATCCCAGCTCCAACCATCCAATCAGAGCTTCATCCTCAATGTTCATCTGGGCCCTCATCTTGGCCCTGGCATGTGCCTCAGCCATTTCCACATCTATTGCCTTGAATGAATCATCACAGCCTCCAATAAATGAGCCTTCCACTTCTGGGGGGTCTCAGTCCTGATTCTGGGTGATGAATCTCAGCACGTTCATCTTGCTGGTCTTGTGGAGGGCTCACAGGCCCTAGAGGAATTCATAGTTGGGTGGGCTGCTACTGGGAATCTTCTTATTCCAGGTATCTCAGTGTGAGAGGATGATAAACATTTGCTTCCAGCCAGGCAGATCTGTTGTTGCACCACTGGCTCCAGGTGGCCCCTTTCCAGTCCCAGTGCCTGCACAGGGTGGGGGATAGGGGTGGGCTGTCTTGGACCTCACCCATGCCTCAACTCCCAGGGTTTCTGCCTCCAGGATTGAGGCCTACAAAGCCTTAGGCTGTTGGTCCTATTCAGAAGACATGTGGAGATGCAAGGTGGGACACGTGTAGGGTGTCTGTTCATAGGAAGGCCACACATTTTGTGCCTCTTGTCACAACAAACCCAGATTCCTCTTGGGTGTGTTATAAACAGAGGAGCCATTTCTTCAGGCTCCCTGCTCTGAGCACACCCCATGCTCCCATCATATTTTATTTTATTTTTTTTCCCCATCATATTTTAAACACAAACTTTGCCCTCCAGTGGGCCACAGTCCCCACTATTTCTTATTTTATTATATCTGCCCATTTCCCTCATTTCTATTACTTGCCTGGTTCATGTAGGCATTTGAGGTTAAGAACTCTGGCTTGGGGACACCTGGGTGGCTCAGCGGTTGAGCCTTTGACTCAGGGCATGATCCCGTGGTCCTGGGATGGAGTCTCACATCAGGCTCCCTGTATGGAGTCTGCTTCTCCCTCTGCCTCGGTCTCTGCCCCACCCCCACCCCCGTCTCAAATAAATAAATAAATAAATAAATAAATAAATGTATCTTTAAAAATCCTTAAAAAAAGATCTCTGGCTTATAGTTGATCTAGGAGTCTAAGATACACACATCACATCCCCACGTACATCCTCACTCAAAGTTACTGCAGTAAATAGCATGCATAACAATTTCCATTAGGTGGTATGATATCTACTGGTGCTTTAAGATTAAAATCTAGATCTTCTGGAATTCTGGGATCGAGTCCCACATCGGGCTCCCTGTGAGGAGCCTGCTTCTCCCTCTGCCTATGTCTCTGCCTCTGTCTGTGTCTCTCACGATAAATAAATAACATCTTTAAAAAGAAAATAAAATAAAATCCAGATCTTCTAATGCCTAATCTAGTGCATTAGTAATTAGTGCACCTGTGCATCCATCCGTCCATTAACGAAGTCAACAATTTTATTGAATATCTATTATATGCTAGGCAGTTTTCTATTTCCTGGAGATTAAAAAAAATTATTTAGAAAGAAAAATTGAAGAGAAAGAGGTGGGCAGAGTGCTTGGCATTGGCAAAATTGGTGAACTTCAAAATAATTTCCAGGGAAATTTGGAAACCTAGCCTCCTCTAAAATTTATAAAAGATCTGCATACCAAGAAAATGTAACTCTCTTTCTCTCTCTAATCAAACAGATGGACTGTGCTAAATTTAGTTTCATTCCTTCACAATACCAAAGCATATAAATAAGAGATAAGCTCTCTTTTGGAATTTTGTACAGGGTTTTTGAGCCTTGTAGCTTCTGGCCAATGGGCTTTACCACATATTCTGCCATATACATTCTTTCATGTCAGGATTGAAGTAATAGTTGGCTGCTGCTACATTTTTTTTGCCCTTATGTTAGCTATGAAACACGAAACACCTTCTTACACAGGCTTGCTGTCATTGCCAAGATGTTGTGCAAACCTTATTACATAAAATATTTTGAAAGAAAAATCTGCTCTGATGCGTTGGCTTTGATTTGCATATTCAGCCTCACTCTGCCTTCCATTCAGCCCATGGAGAACCTGGCCTATTAGAAATCAATCTCTTTCTATTTCAACACTCATTGTCTCCTTAGAGCTTGTGAAGACGCAAGCTTAGGATGGCACATCCTAAGCCTGTAGATGAAAGAAAGAGTGTGTGTGTGTGTGTGTGTGTGTGTGAGATTGCAAATGAATTAGGTCATTTCTATCAATGCAGTCTTTTACATGACAGAAAACCCAGTTTTCTAGAGAAACTAGAGTTAAAGGCTGATTTGGCAGCTAATAATAGCCATATATGATTGGTTAAAATCATGAACTTTAATGATCTTTCATTTTACGCGTGTGTTTATTTTCTCTTTCTATCAATAAAATTACAGTATTTTATGCTAACCTACAAAATAGGCTTCTGATCCTATCCTCCTGGATTGATATAAATTTGCATTTAATATGCACTTACAGTTTTTCACATTTGTGTGTGTGTGTGTGTGTATGAGAGTTTAATTTTTTTTTAATTTATTTATGATAGTCACACAGAGAGAGAGAGAGAGAGGCAGAGACATAGGCAGAGGGAGAAGCAGGCTCCATGCACCGGGAGCCCGACGTGGGATTCGATCCCGGGTCTCCAGGATCGCGCCCTGGGCCAAAGGCAGGCGCTAAACCGCTGTGCCACCCAGGGATCCCTGTATGAGAGTTTAAAGTCCTGTTATAGTATTAGTAGTTAAGCCACTGAGTTAGAGTAGTATGCCAGTGCTGAGATATGGTTAAAGCTTCTTGATCCTTCTTTTAATCCAGCACGGGACGGCCAGGCCAATGAAACCATATCTGTATTCTTCTAATAAAGGTCTGCCAATAATTAAGCTATGTCTTTAGAATTACTACCTTCACTCTACCTGATTCAGTTATTCAACAAATATTTGTTGAGCATCTACTATGCATTATGCATTCTTCTAGGCCTTGGGGATCAGAGTCCATGCAACCTATTGAAAAACCCTGCAGCTTGTCTGTACTTTGAAGTTTTCTATCTGGGATACTTACAGAAAATCTATCTTCCAGAATGGTCTCAAGGATGTTAGAAAATCATTGGTATATCAAACCTGTTTGCTAAAGGCAAACATGCTCATGAGTAAATGGCAGTATGTAAGGTTGATTTACATTCACAGGAAGCTGGAAGCATGTTTTAATGCATGGAAAACATGGTAAAGGAATGTGTTCCCAAATTTGTTATTTGTTAACTTAGTATCTTATTCATGGATTTGTATGGGAAGCACTAACTCAGGAAGGAGGTAAACTATGTCTATAAGATCTGATAGAAAATTAAGGAGACACTTGAAATCTTGTAAATGGGCACCCTTTTCTTTAGGGTGCAAATTACTTCTTCTTGTTATTAACTCTATTTCTCTTAAAGCCAGGTTGAAGTCCTTTTGAAAAAATGTCCAAATTCTACAATTAGAAATAAATTCCACTATTCTAGCCCTAGGAGCTCATTCACCAAAGCCTCTTCTTTAAAATTTCAGGGATAAAAATTTAAAGAGACTGTATAAAAAAAGTCTTGAGGGGCACCTGGTGGCTTAGTGGTTGAGCATCTGCCTTTGGTTCAGGCTGTGATCCGGGGTCCTGGGATTGAGTCCCACATCAAGCTCCTTGCAGGCAGCCTGCTTCTCCCTCTGCCCATGTCTCTGTCTCTCTCTGTGTGTCTCTTATGAATAAATAAATAAAATAAATAAAATCTTAAAAAAAAAAAAGTCTTGTAACTCTTAGTACTAAACATCAGAGGACAGGCCGGGCCACTGGGTCTTACTTTGCTAAAATGTCTATATATGCTACGTCACACTTATATGTAAGAGATCTTTTAAAAAGATGTTAACTAATAAAAATGCTGTGATTACCTCTTTCTTTCATTTAGTGGAATGCAAAGGCTCTGTCAAGCAGGATTGATTTCAGCAAAAGGTAGAATAGGGTCCAATTAGACATGTCCTAAAGCAGCAAAGAAAAATATCCCTGGTTTCATTGAAGTATGTTGAAATATTAAGACTCATTGATGTTAGCCATTTTTACTGTTAAATTAGTTTTGTGGACTGAAAGTGTGACATAGTTTCACAAAGCAAGCAAAGTTACTAGGCAAGTATTGTTCTCTTAATATTAAAAAAATAACACTCTTAAAAATATTTGTCTTCTTTTGGGCATCTGGATAAAATGGCTCTCTGTTTTTCTTACTTTGGAAGGGGGATATATAATGATCTTTTTCCCCTACAAAAAATGAAGTAATGTATGCTACTTGGGATCCATGAGAGAATTTTGGCGTGGGATGACTGCCCTTTCTTTTTCTTGGCTTCCAGAGCTAGGCATCTGCAATTTGCAAAACAAATTCAAGATAAAGTACCCAGCTGGGCAAGTTTGTACAGCAGATCTCATAAACTGGTTTGCTATTCAATCAATCTTTCTCCCTCCCCCCTGACTTCTCTCTTTCCCTCTTCTTTCCCTGTCTCAATGAACTAACTGCTCAATTGTTCCTCTAGGCTATTCATTTTCTGAACTGTCTACTTATGAAGCCATTTATCTATCTCTGTGCCTGAGAAACAAGTTGCCTTAACTGCTGCAGAGTCCCCGCAAGCTGGCAGCCCCACTAAGTTATTCATTTGGGGCACAAACAGTGAGGTGGCTGTGTGTGGCTAAAATAATTGAACAGTTCTTGTTTGACACAGCAACAATGACAAGGATGACAACAACAACAACAAAGCAATTTCCAGGAAACTGTCCAGGAAATAACTTTCAAACTGAAAGTTTGAAGACTCCTGTCCTCAGGCTGCCTGTCTTCCATTTCTTTTCTTCTTTTTTATGTTGAAAGATTTTATTTATTTAATCATGAGAGACAGAGAGAGCGAGAGCGAGAGAGAGAGGGAGGGAGGGAGAGAGAGGGAGAGAGAGAGGCAGAGACACAGGCAGAGGGAGAAGCAGGCTCCATGCAGGGAGCCTGACGTGGGACTCAGTCCCCGGATTCCAGGATCATGCCCTGGGCTGAAGGCAGACGCTTAACCGCTGAGCCACCCAGGGATCCCCCCACCGTCTTCCATTTCAAGGGCCGGTAAACTGTGGCACGACTAGACAAACCCAGGTTGTCACCTTTTTTGGTAAACACAGTTCTACTGAACACAGCCGTGCACATGCATTCACACGACCACAAAAGAGTGAAGAGCTTTGAAGGAGACCTTGTAGCTCACAGAGCCTAAAATATTTACTATCTGGCCCTTAATGGAAAAAGTTTTCTGACCCTTGCTCTATTTGGCTGTGCCGGCCATGGAATACTGATACAAAATTGATAAAATGCCTTAAAAAAAGTAGCCAGCAGTCCTCAGAAGGGACTGGCAAGTGGGGAATGAGAAATAGCTATCACAAGATCTGTTTACACCCACCCTCCATGCCAGCAACCATTACAAACTGTGTGAACTGAAAAGCAACAGATCTTTCACCTGACTTCATCTCTACAGATGAAGACACTGCCCAGAAAGGTTAACAAAAATGACCTGTACGAGGTCAGAGACCTAACTAAAAGATGAAGAACACATAATCCAAGTCCAGGAAAACATCTTGAGAGATCCATGGAAGAAAATCTATGTGCTTAAGAGGACTGTAGCTTGTCTGATGGAACTAGCTTGTTGGGGGTAAGGGGTGGGGTGGGCAAAATGTGGAAAGGTGGTGTATGCAAACACAGAACTTTGGATTCGGATTAGTATTGTCCTTTGTCCTTTGCAATTATGAAGAGTATGCTTTTTCTTTCCATTTAATAGAGCATTTTTCTTTGCATGCTCAGAACCTTTTCCTTTCCCCTGCAGGGAGATCCTGATCATGTATTTATAATCTGCTTGATTCAAATGATTAGGATGAATTTTGTGGTCACTGTAGAATTCATCCTTCAGATGTTACCTAATTTTCAAGTCACCAGGACACTGTATCTATTCTTAGCCTCTGGGGTGGACACTTATTATGGGTTGGCACAGAAGACCAGTTCCATGAGCGAGGCAGCAGCATTTAGGTGGGAGAGTGGCCAGGAACAAAACGTCAGTGGGTCAGGGTGGAGTGGGAAGAGTTTGGTAACTCAGGGGAAGGAATGAGAAGTTTTTCTTAAAAGAGAAACTCTTCAACTTTAGAAGGGCTCTTTGTGGCAGACCTGAAGTTTCTGCTCTGTAAGTGAGCTTTTAGCTTTCTGTCCCTAGAGCAGTGGTTTCCAACTTTTCTTTGGATAACACTGCTTTTTGAGGGTTTCACAAAGCTATGGACTCTCACAAGCATACTTATAACTAACAATTTTGTCTACATTTTCAGGGAGTTTACAAATTTTCTAAACATCCACAGACCATCCATTGACCTCAGGTTGAGAACTCCATCTCCTACCGCTCATATGTTCATGTTTATGAAAGTAATGAAATGATTTTCCACTTGGATACGTCCTCTATACTGCACTCCCAGCTTAAAACTATCCATGGCTCCTCTTGGCCTTGGGAATTAAGCCCTAGCTCCTGAAAATGTTGTGTAAGGCCCTCTGTGATCTAGCCTCTGTACTTTTCTCCAGTTACTTTTCTCTCAACACATACTTTCTTCGCTCTATCCTAGCGTGATACTAACCTACTTGTAATTCTTCAAACTCACAGAGCTTCTTCTCCTCTCCACATTTTTGCATTTGCTCATAATATCTCTGCCTGGAGCCCTCTTCCCTGCTCCTTCCTACCTAGGAATCACTTATTCTTTCTAGGCTCAGTTCAGAT
Organism: Canis lupus dingo; assembly: GCF_003254725.2. Lineage (NCBI taxonomy): Eukaryota > Metazoa > Chordata > Mammalia > Carnivora > Canidae > Canis > Canis lupus. The sequence continues at coordinate 5,325,980 of NC_064263.1, read as the reverse complement.
GTCATTTTTCATGAAATCTCTGGCCTCCCAGCTTTGTTCAGTGGCCCTCTTCTGTGCTTCCATTAACAGTTGGTATTGGCTCATTAGAGATCATTTTTTACTCTATACCACAACTCTTGTTTGCTTATATCTTCCTCCCATTAGAAGGGCTTGGAAGGCTGGGATGTTCATCTTGTTTTTCCCAGTATACGGCAGACCCTCCATACATGCCTTTTTTTTTCTTTTTTAATAACTAAATACATAGGTAAATGAAGAAGCCATGTAAAGTAGAAAAAGGGGTCAGAACTTTCTGCTGTCAGGCACATGGGATCAAAATGCTAGCTCTTTTCAAAGGCAAAATGCAATGTAGGACAGAGAGGCAAAGGTTTAGCAACACTGTTAAATCCAGTGTTGGTTTTGTGAGTGTACCACTTTAGAATGGCCCACAGCATAAAGGATGTTTAAGAAAGGAAAAGAGTTAGTGGTGAGTGATGGTGGAGAACATGATGATGATGATGGGTAGTAGATACGTTGGAAGCAGAAAGAAGGCACATCACTGAAATACTATGTCTACCAATAGTTATCATTTTTTTTTTTTAGTTATCATTTTTTGAAAGCTATGTACCAGGCCCTGTGTTGAGGGCTTGACACATATTATCTCATTTAATCTCCACAATAATTGTTTTAATTATGATTCCCATTTTAAGATGAGGAGCTAGGTTAAGAAATTTGTCTTTTTTGGGACACCTGGGTGGCTCAGTGGTTGAGTGTCTGCCTTTGGCTCAGGTCCTGATCCTGGGTCCTCGGATCGAGTTCAACATCGGGTTCCCTGCAGGGAGCCTGCTTCTCCTTCTGTCTATGTCTCTGCCTCTTTCTCTGTGTCTCTCATGAATAAATAAATAAAATCTTAAAAAAGAAAGAAATTTGTCTTTTTTTTAAACATATGCCCTTAAAATGCAAAGAACATTAAAGGCTTACTAAGACAAGGTAATTGGCAAAATATTTTAAAAATATCCCTCTGTTCTAAGAGCAATTTGAGTGAGGAGGCAACAATAGTGAAAAGTGGTTTCTGGCGTCAGGCAGAATGGCTTCAAAACCCAACTCTGCTTTTTTCCAACTTGAATGAGGATAATAATATTTTCCTCAATATTACCTCAACAAATGGGATAAAGTAAGTGAAATGCTTAGTACAGTAGTATCCGTATGCAAGAGTCAAAATAAATATTAATATCTCCTCTTACACAAATCTGATATTTACTGAATATTAAATACACACACACATTAAGGTACTGGACTAAACAAAATGTAATTTCTGATCATCAGATAGTGAGGACAGCATGCTGCTTGTAATAATACCAGCAATAAACCAGCAAGCAATAATTATCCAGAGATGTACTCAGTCACTTGAGCTTCACAGTAGCTAAGCATTTCACCACTGCCTCCACCAATTAAAACAAGATTAGGGAATTGTGTTTAGGGGTAATTTTATCTTTTGTTCAGCTTATTTTATAACTCATGTTGATATTAATCCCTTCCTCTTCTCCCTTTGGTATAATGTGTAACTATATTAGGCTTCTAACTCCTCTGTACAAAAACATTCATTTCAAAGGGACATACAGGAGGAGCTGGTTTTATATCCTAAAATTGTGCTTTTCCTATAGAAGTATTTGGGAAGGTGTTATGGTTTGGGATTAGATAAATATCAACATTTTCTGTTCTCATCAAAAGTGAAGGCAATCCAGTAAACAAGTAGTAATGGAGGAGGAAGAAGGGGTAAATGACACCACAGTTCAGAAAGGAAGGAAATACTGTTTAAAGGGCTGGTTCTTAAATCAAAATGATGTTCAAATTATACACAAAGTAAATCTGAAATATTTATTTATTATTTTTATTTTTTATTTATTTTATTATTTTTTAAAGATTTTATTTATTTATTCATGAGAGACACACACAGAGATAGAGAGAGAGAGGACAGACACACACAGAGGGAGAAGCAGGATCCAAGTAGGGAGCCCGACATAGGATTCGATCCCTGGCCTCTAGGATCACACCCTGGGCTGAAGGCGGCACTAAACTGCTGAGCCACCTGGGCTTCCCTGTTTATTATTTTTAAAGATTTTATTTATCTATTCATGAGAGACACACACAGAGAGGCAGAGATACAGGCAGAGGGAGAAGCAGGCTCCCTGCAGAGATCCGGATGTAGGGCTCTATTCCAGGACCCCGGGATCATGCCCTGAGTCAAAGGCAGATGCTCAACCACTGAGCCACCTCAGTCCCCCTAAATCTGGAATTTTTAAAAATTGATTTCCATAGGTGCCGTCTAATACTTGGGAAGGAACAGAAGATTTTTCCTTTGAAAATAATTTCTAAAAATAACAGAATTTTGACTCTAGAATTTCATTTTAATGAAAATTTTATAGACTACCCTTAGCTTCTTATCTCTTTAAGATAGAGAAGTGAGAAATCTAAGAAAATTCTCACATGTCTCTTGTGGTATCACATACAAAATACTATAATAATGAAAAATGTAACCTTTGTAATCAAAATTCCTAGTTTAAAATTTTCCTCCATGACCTACTAATTGTTCTTGGGCAAGTTATAAAAGTCTCTATGTCTCACTTTCTTCTCTCTTAAGTGGCAAATGATACTGTGTTCCTCATATAATTGCTGTATGACTTGAATACGATTAAGTAGGTAAAATATGCGGTGGTGTTTGGCTCATAGGAGGTAAGCAAGAAAAGCTAGCATTTATTTTAAACTATGGTTTTCTTTGACAAGTTTTCCTTATTTTTCTTACACACACTGACATTATTTCATTAATTCTTGTAGGAATCTGGTTCATGTGACCTGTGAACCTTATTAATTTTATAGTCTTCTCTTTTAAACTTCCTAGGCCTTATTTTCTTCAATGTTAAGATATGGAAGTTAGATTATAATCTCTAAATTTCTTCTCAGTGCTAGAATTGTTGAAATTCCATTTTTATTGAATCAATCTAACAATAAATACCATTGTAATGAAATAATTCAATTTCTCTTTTTCATTGAGTCTACAATGCAACTTAAGAATATGACATGCAGTGGTTTTGCCACCATAATAAACAAATACTCCATTGATCTGGTTGGGGTGAGGAGCAGGAAATCACACTGGTTATTTTCTTCTGAAATGACTGAGGTGAAAAGAAAAGAAAAAGAAAAAGAAAGAAAAGAAAAAAGAAAAGAAAAGAAAAGAGAAGAAAAGAAAAATGAGGCTTGGGGATGGGAATGTTGAGAAAATTCAAACTTCATTCTGGATTTGTTCATGTACTTCAGTGTGGAAGGCACTTTTCTGATCTGACTCTGTAAAGTCTGTTTTTTTTCCCTGATTCTGTAAAAAAAAAAAAAATCTACAAAACATTTTGCTGGAGGTAATTTCTATGCTTTTTTTTTTTTTTTCTAGATTTTAGTTACCAAAGACACAGAGAGAGAAGCAGAGACAGGGGCAGAGGGAGAAGCAGGGTCCCTGCAGGGAGCCCGATGTGGGACTCCATCCTGGGACCCCAGGATCACAACCTGGGCTGAAGGCAGATGCTCAACCACTGAGCCAGGCAGGTGCCCCTATTTTTATGCTTTGAATATCCATTCTATTCTAAAATATACAAAATATATTAACCTACAAAGGAGCCCACATATTCTGACACATTCCTCTTAAGACAAATGAGAGAATACTTCGGTGATTGCAGGTTATCTAGTAAACATAGAAATCTGGATGCACTGACACAATATACTGACTGTGGCCAATATCTTCAAATGTGTCCATCTACTCTAATGGAACATGATTAGCTATTTTTGAATGTATTATTATCACGACCACAAAGGACATTTACAAAGGAGCCATCTGTTCTCTGTTAAATGTAGCCCTGACGTCTCCCTTGGATTAGCAAAGGAAGCCACTAAATACTTCAGTGGGACTTCAAAAAAACTGAGTTCTCCCTAAGAATCACTAGGGGATGAACTTCAAAAGATTAGAGGTTTCATTTGGATCAAGTCCCAGAAAATCAGGTTATTTACCAAATCTTATTTATGCAAACTATACAAACACATTTTGATCTGCGGAATACCAAAATAATGTTTTAGAAAAATGATAACCTTAAGTGAAAAGTCCACTGTGGAAAAGAAAGAGGAAGGTCAACTTTCTTTGGTTTGATTATCTGTCTACATTATCAAATCAGCTGTACAACTATTACCAGACTTGCTGTCACTTTATGGTTATAAATACAGAAAGAAGTTACCTAAAAATTTTATTGATTATGTTGAGTAAAAAGATTAGGGTGTCTTAAACACACACACACACACACACACACACACACACAGTATTTTAGCTTCTCCATGTCTGTTTGGATTACAAGATGGTGGAGACTACTAGAATATTTTTAGATATCGACAATTTTTGACATTTTGTCATCTACAAGGATTTCTATTATAACTTTGGGTTCATAAGCTCTTTATATCAATTCATCTGAATAGAGAATTCAGAATAAGACAGATCTATCTTGGCACTGTCCAACATAGGTGGCTGGTATTGCTCGAGTGCTAATCACATTTTGTATTTATCTTCTTTACAGAATATATTAGTCATTTATTTACATGTATCTTTTCTCTTACTACATTATTATTACTCCAAGAACATGGACTTTCATATTCATCTATGCATTTCTACTACCACACATAAGACTAACATAAAATAGATACCTGGAATATATCTGTTGTTACATAAATAATAAGCAATTGCTTGAAAATCAGATAAACTTCATCTATAACATGATTTGCAATTATGTAGGTTTTATTAAAAAGGAGCATATATATCAAAAGTTCTCAATGAAATAACAAGTATCAATGTCAAATATCATATAAAATGCCTCACCTGAGAATATTTATTATTATTTGTCAATTCAAGACACTATACATGTCTTTTTGCTTCTAATTAAGACCTTGAACTTAAATTTAGAACATACAGAGTTTTATGAACTTTTAAAGTTTTTTTTTCTCAGCAATTCGGGTAGGTTGATTGTATTGGATTCTGTTACTTATAACTGGAAACAGTTCCCTGATTTGAACATAGCTGTCCAGTGATTTTTCAATTGGGTAAACATTTGTGGCTTATGTTCCTAAGACTGATCAGGAGAGAATGCATGAGGGGAGACTGATACATTGTACAGTTACCAGTGTTTACACTGTTTTGTGTTTTCCAGATCCATGTGGTACTTCTTAAAAGGATATACATCTGGGACTGCAAAAGCTCTTCAGCTGCTGGCAGCATCCGAATAACAGTTCATTTAGTATATATCTGAGCATTTCTGAATATTTAAATCAAAACTGTGACTAAATTTGAGCCAATTGGATTCCTTTCATAATTTAAAAATATTATCTAGCCATCCACATAAGAAAAAAAAGCCCACAAAAATAATTTGTAAAATTTCCAGCCTGTTCATAAACTTAAGAGAATGTGGGCCAAGTCACAATACTGGATATGGTGGAGACTTAAAACCAGACAACTATCTTCTTTGCGTACAGTATTACCAAATAATTGGCTTGAAAATGTTACCTAACTAAACAAATTAACTGAATCAAGCAGTTGTTTTTGGTAAGACACAGCTTGATTATCTTTTCTAGGCACCTGATTTACCTGATAGACTTTTAGTTGAAGTTCGCCATATTTATTTAATCCTTGCCAGGTCTTTTTTTTTTTTTTTTTAACTTGAGAGAGAGAATGAGTGCAAGGGAGCACAAGCAGGGGGAAAGGCAGAGGGAGAGGGAGAAGCAGACTCTCCACTGAGCAGGAAGCCCCACATGGGGCTTGATCCCAGGATCCTGACCTGAGCCAAAGGCAGATGCTTAACTGACTGAGCCACCCAAGAAACCCCAATCTTTGCTGGCTCTTAATTTCAGTTTTCTCCCTACAGACCTAGCAGTATTGATACCACTTAAAATCTAGTATCATTTTTCAAAGTTGCGTTTTTCAAGGTATTGGACAAGCATTAGTATTCCACTTTAGAAAGGCGATTAAATTAATCAGTATTTTGAGGGTTAATTAAGCTAAAATACTTTGAACTCTTTAGAAGCAAAATAACACAGTTAGATATAATGTTAATGCACACCTGACCAGCTATAGAAACCATATAAAGGGAGGGCAATTCAGTTGCTTTAAAACAAATACATATCCCACTTAATGCTGAAGATGGCCTTCTTCATGTACAGCAGTTCTTCTAACCCCTAGTCCTACAACTTTTCGTTTCTCAATTAAATCTGAATATTTTTCTCACACCTTTTTTTTACTCTACCTGAATCTTTTTTTTTTTTTGGCAGCTGGGTTCCTGGTTTTCTTCCAGGTAATACAGCATTCATCCATATACCCTATTATATAGCTTTCCATACCAAGAAGATATTAATCTTTGGATCTTACTGGCTCTTTGGTTATAAAAGCAAGTGAGATGATCACTGCTTTTAGGAGGAAAAGCAACAAATTTAGATAATATAGCTTATTTTAGTGAGTTGATCATATTTATTACTTAGAAAGATCAAAGAGAGGCTGTTGGTATGTGGTGAAAAACTTAGTCGAGTAAATATCAATGGAACCAGCTTGTGTACTTAATATTACACTGGGTCTTTAGAGAGTGGGAGAAAACAGGGGCATTGATATATGATCCCTTCATTTCTTAGGGAAGCCATGAAAAGTGTGGTAATTTACCTGTAAGCATCTATTATAGTAAAAGAAGGCTGCAGTGTTTCTATTTAAATGCAAATAATAATTCACATTGTTGTAGAGAGAGTGATTTATGTCCATGTGACCTCCCCCGCAGGATTTTAGGTTAGCCACTAGACATCCAAGGATGTCTGTTCAAGGCTCTCCTTCATAAAATGGTCAAGTATTCCTTAATGTTTCTATCTACAGTCAAGGATAAAAAAACAATCAAGCCTACCAGGATTTATAAAGCATGGCTCAGTGAAGGATATTCCTTAGAGGGCTGCAGCTCCATGAGCTGAATCGGGAACAGCTTGTAGCATTGGGGATGATCTACTTACTGCACACTGTGTCTTAAGTGACCGAGCCAGTTATAATTATTGGTATCATTGTAAACTTTCTGATTTCTGTCTTAATTTAGGGTATTCCTTCATTGTAACCTCAGCAGATAAATACTGTGATCAGAGAACACTTCCATTCTATATCTTTATTATTTTGTTAAAGATTTTATTTATTGGAAAGAGAGAGTGAGAGAGCAAGAGACAGCACAAGCAGGGGGAGGGGCAGAAAGGGAGAAGCAGGCTCTCCACTGAGCAGGGAGCCCCACGTGGGGTTTGATCCCAGGACCCTGGGATCATGACCTGAGCTGAAGGCAGATGCTTAATTGCTTGAACCACCCAGGTGCCCCTCATTCTGTATCTCTTTTTTTAAAGATTTTATTTATTTATTCATGAGACACACACACACACACACACACACACACACACACACACACAGGCAGAGGGAGGAGCAGGCTCTGTGCAGGGAGCCCAATGTGAGACTCGATCCCGGGTCTCCAGGATCAAGCCCCAGGCCGAAGGCAGGTGCTAAACCACTGAGCCACCTGGGCTGCCCTCATTCTGTATCTTTAATCACATGTAGATACGTATATAAACGCAGAGGCGACACTATGAAAACTGGTGTTTCTAGGTTGTATACTGTGACTGTTTTGCCAAGGAAACTGGATTTCTATTCCGAGATTTCAGTAAAAACTGGTTTTCCTGTTTGGAAGGATTTAGAGCAAATCTACTGAGAGATACCAGGGTGGGCCAAAAGGGCTTTCCCAGGCCCCTACCTACCTTTATATGCGGGGGACACTCTGGAGAAGCAGTTTCCTGGGTTTTACAGGATCATTTCTGGTGCAGAGGAACACTCAGTTATCTGCAGACTATGAAGGAACACAGGAGGCTAGAGGGGCCCTATTTTAGATTGCTAGAGGTCTGGGAGCCCCTACTCAACTTCTCTGATCATACTGTGGGTGAGTTTGGAGGAACGGGAAAAAAAGGAAGCAAAAAGAAGGACCTATAATATTTTGAACAAGTGGTTATTATATAATATGGAAATCCGGAGAGAAGTTGCTGTGTGCAGACATCAAACAACCATCACAGTCTTTATTTGTCAAGAAAGAAATAGTTTTGGCCGGGGTGGGGAGTAGTAGGTATAATCTGTTGGTATCACCAACAGTTTTAGTTATTCCATATTTTTTAGCATTTCCACAGAAGGATATATTTTAGAAGTAATTTCATGATAATGATGCAGTAACATTCGTAAGACTTAGAGGTTTTTAAGGTCACATGAACCAAGAAGAATCATTTCTTACATTTAAAAATAGTATTTTTTTCTCCTTTAAAATGTTCCATTAATCTTTTTATAGAAGTAACATTAAGATTCAAAAGCAGTTACACAAAAGTCCATAAGCCCGCAGCTAGTCAATGACAGAACAGTGGGATTTTTTTCTTAGCCTTTAGAAAAATGCCAACACACACTTCAGCCTCTCACATGGTTTGGTGGTTAAGGATTCAGTTTGCAAAACACAATCCAGTATTTTATTTATAGAAGGCAAAAGAATGGGTAACATGACTTTAAATTTTGCTTTCCGAGTATCTGTGTTTGTCAGAAAGAAGAGGTGCCCGTGTGTATGTGCGTGTGGGTGGCTGGGGGAAGAGTCTGTCTGCCAGCACTTCCATAAAATCCACTTCTCTCGATTTCTTTTATTGTTAAACTGTCTCAAAATTATTTTGCTAAAATCTCATACGCCAGAAGTCAGCCGAGCCAAACTCTTGGATATCTGTTCTCTGTTTTCAGGCTGGAGTAACATTCGGTAAACAGAATATCCAGAGCCTCTTCTTTAAGCACCACTAGCAGGCACTGTGAGAGCATTTTCATTCCAGTTTGTTCGACTTGGGTAAACCGGGAACAGAGGCTTACATCAACGGAGGATCAGTGAACACAATCTCATAGCAACAGACACCAAAACAGTCCCTCATTACAAGCCTTGTCCAACAATCAAGTCTTTAACGAGAACAAAGGTTGACAGTGATTAATCATTAAGCAGTTCCTTGTTCCTTGATGCACGTGTTCTCAGCAGCCTCCTGCAGAGGCAGTCTGGCATATTTCCTGTCCCTGTGCTCCACTGTGCCATGTCTGAAGGGACACCCAGGCAGCCTTCTCACTATTTTAATTTCAAATGCTACAAACATCTACAGAGTTTCTATGTGCACGTGTCTTGACTTTTATTCTGAGCCTGGCAGACTCTGAATGGATATAGGGAGTGAGAACATAATAAGCCGTTAACTCCGCATCTGCTTACTAGATTATGTTCAAAGACCGTATAAGAAATTGATTAAACACTGTTTTCTAGAATAAACCTTTGGAATCTGTTTGTTTCCTTAAGCAATGCAAGATGTTGATATAATTTAGTTGTGCAGTGTACATAAGATACCTTCACTACTGTTTCTACGTAAAAATAGCTTCTCTGCTGACAAAGCTCCATGCTTTAAAAAGCAATACAAATATTTTCAGAAATCCTCTCTCAAATAACTATAATTCTGTTTCATGAAGCAACAGATTTGTAATGTTAACTGACATTGTCATCATTTTATTCAATGCTCTCTGTTGTGTGTTTTTAATTAGTTGACTAGGTACTATCTATCCATCTTAGCTGGTCATTTGATGGTATATATAGTCATCTTAATAGACTGACTTGAAGGTTCTGTTTTTTTCTCTTTTGACAGGTAAATAACACTGATGATAACTATGTTACCTATGAACTAGGAGATCAGGTGAAGAGGAAAGGGTCACCATGAAACACGGGTTTCTAGGAGGTGAGGTACAAGCGTTAGTGGACATGACATCAACAAAACTACCAAGGGAAGTCAGTTATGTTAACAACAGATATATTGTTTTTCAATAATAAAGATCACTTCTAACAACAACAATGTCCAAAATGGGAAAAATCCTATGTATTCTTTATACCTATCAGTTTCTCTTTCCAAACCAGTCACAATCAACTAATGGCAGGTCTTCAGTTATTTAAGAAGATTTCAATTTTTTAAAAAAAAAAAAAAAGAAGATTTCAATTTGTATGTCTACAATATAAAAACTAAAGCATGAAATCCAACCACAAATATGAAATATGTTCTTCTCCCAGGGTGTTTAGCATTTTAGTGTACATTTGTAATTTTTAAAAAATTAAATTATATTCACTAAGGAAGGGAAAATGACAATGACATTTCATAAACAAAAAGATCACCTTATTACTGGTAGCTAAGCTCTTCACTCAAATGTATGTGACGGGGATGACATAATGGTTGTTGACTCACGTTAAGATCAAAGCAGCCGGTTAGGAAGTCCCATTCAGAAAATGAACATCTTTTAACTGGAGCCTTCTGGGATCAACATTTAAAACTAACAACAGTGAACTCTGAACTGTGAAGGTTTTGGAGATGGTCTTACACTACATTCTTGTAAACCAATCAGTTGAGGACTTTAATTCAATTCAACTTGTAATAATCTACTCTAACTGGTTTTGTATTTCTCTGGAGTTAGGGTACACTGTTTTCACCTCACACAAATTACTTTTAAAACACAGTATTTGGCTTCAACTGGTCTCCTCATCCTCAGTCTTATTCCCATTAGAAGCTAAGCTTGTAACCTTTGGGGGGCTTATGTAAAAACTTTAGGGCAAATACCTAAATCAATGACAAATTAAGGGACTCTAAAACTGTGCGTGGGTGGCAGGGAACATTAGAGGAATTTCTAAATCATGGGCATGCAAATGTCAAAGAAATTCCAATATATGTTTATTTGAGTCATCATCGATAAATAACATAATAGGCATCATGTATTGGGAACTCACTATGCATCAGTCACTGTGTTGGACACTATGCACCATCATCTTTCATAACTGTAACAACCTTCTAGGATAGCCCTATTAGTACTCCCATTCTTAAAAAGATTTTATTTATTTGTTTGTTTGAGAAAGAGAGAGAGCGAAAGGGGGAGAGAGAGAGAGATTGGGAGAGAGAGCACGAGGGGTAGAGGGAAAGGGAGAAGCAGACTCCCCACTGAGCCGGGAACCCAACACAGGGGCTCAATCCCAGGACCCTGAGATCATGACATGAGCCGAAGGCAGATGCTTAACAGACAGAGCCACCCAGGCGCCTTAATATTCCCATTTTACAGACAAGAAAACTGATAGAGATGTTAAATAATTCCTTGAGATAGTAAGCAATGGAGCCAAAATTTTAACTCAGGCACCCTGACTTCAGAGCCCCACTATAATATTACTATAATAAATAAAACAAAACTAAGCCAGAGTCTGTTATAAAACAGTGGTAGGCATATACTACAAGCACATACTATGGAAATAGGAAGCAGTGCATTGAGTATACAATTTGGACATAAGGGGCCTGTATTTGATATTGGAATACTATGACATTAAGTTGCTTCATTTTTCTGAACTTCAGTCTCCTCTGCTGCAAAAGTAGTATGATGCTTAATTCCCTCTTTAGTATACTAGATATTGTATGTATAAAGAATTTTACATAAATGCAGTACTTCACTTAGCTAAAATAAAAGCATGAAGCTGCAGACATATTTTCTACTGAACCAATCCAATAAGTGTGGAAGAGCAAAGAACAATAACATGAAAGTGTTAAGAAGGAAAAAAAAAAGTAAAGCCAATTTCATGGAGGCACATTAGCTAGGACCCTTGTACGTCAAAATGTGTAGAAGATACCCTTATACTACAGAGAAGACAGAAGCCAAAGTGAACTGGAAAAGAAGTTAATTTTCTGCAGCCGTTATGGCATAGCTGTTAAGAATGTAGATTTTGTACTTAGAGCTCGGTTTAAAACCTGGGCAAGTTACTCAAGTCTTAAGATCTCTGTTTTTCTCATTAGTGAAATGGAGAGCATGAATGTAGGGATTATAAGAGATAATGCATATGAAGTGCTTCATATTAACAAGGCTCAGTTAATACTGGTGTCAGTTATTATTTAACTTCTGTCATTACAATTTAAAAGGAAGAATATAATATCAGGAGATATCTACACAGAGATGACATTTATGGCTTCCAGAGCCTTAACAAAGGAGGTTGAGGTGGGCAGACCCTAGGGAACACATACATGGGGCATTTGGGGCTGCCTTTAAGTACATCATCAGGTTGATTCTAAAGTCCTTTTGCTCAACAGTTAATTTTACTTAAACTGATTGGCCCCCAACGATTAGCTCTTATCAGTACTGCAGATTGGGTTTCTGTCTGTTTAGACAGACTTAGTGTCATTTAAAGAAATGCTAGGGGATCCCTGGGTGGCTCCGCGGTTTAGCACCTGCCTTTGGCCCAGAGCATGATCCTGGAGTCCCAGGATCGAGTTCCGCATCAGGCTCCCTACATGGAGCCTGCTTCTCCCTCTGCCTGTATCTCTGCCTCTCTCTCTCTGTGTCTCTCATGAATAAATAAATAAAATCTTTTAAAAAATTTTTTAAAAATGAGTTGAAATGTAGCATTTCTTTTTTAAAAAATTTTATTTATTTATTCATGAGAGACACAGAGAGAGAGAGGCAGAGATACAGGCAGAGGGAGAAGCAGGCTCCATGTAGGGAGCCTGATGCGGAACTCGATCTCAGGACCCCAGGATCCCATCCTGATCCAAACAAAGGCAGATGCTCAACCACTGGACCACCCAGGCACCCTGCGTTTCAACTTACTACCTGCATCTGGAGCTGCAGCCTGAGGAGGCCTAGGAACAGATGCTGCCTACCCACAGGAGGGGCCAGAGAGTGAAGGGGAAGGGAGAAGAAGGCTAGCCGATGAGCTCTGGGGATCAGAGCTCTAGGCCCATCTTGCTCTTTCCAGGGGCAGGAAGCTGCCTGCTGATCGGATTATCAGAGTTCCACTTGCACCAGACTCAGGACCCTCCATAGACATGATGCTCCCCTGCCATGCCTTTTACACCAGATCTTGCTGGTGTTTTGAACCTTGCCCTCCCTGAGTCTGGAGGGAGCATGTACCATCCTACCTGACAGAGATACTCAGATTCTAGGAGGAACACTAATTGTGGGGATGTAAGTAACTCTGATGATATTTTACGAGGGCTTGTGGAAAAAAGGAGAGGGATCCTTGTGTCCATTCTGATACAGATACCCAGAATGCCCTTCACGGTGCATTTGCATAGAATAACGGGCTTTAGGAAGAGAATGAAAAGAGTGCATCCACTGTACACTGTTAGTATACTAAAAAAGAAGAAAAGACTAAACTTGATTTAGAATGTTTTGAGATTAGAATAGAGTGGGAAGAGCAGAGTCACAAATTCTAAGGAAAAGATTTGTTTAAATAGCTTAAAAAAAAAAAAAGGTGAGGGGAGTGGGGTGGGAAAAAAAAACAGTCAAAATGTTTCCAATTGTCCTTTCTTGTGCTACATGGGAACCATTTAAAATTTACAATTTCTGAAAACAATCCTAAGCTGGAGTAACTTTTAAAAAAGATTTTATTTATTTGAATGAGGGAGAGACAGAGAGAGAAAGAACACGCATGCATGCACACGGGGAAGGGCAGGCTGAGAGAGAAGCAGACTCCCTGCTGAGCAGGGAGCTAAGCCAGCTTGATCCTAGGAACCAGGATCATGACCTCGAGCCAAAGACACCCAGGAACCCCAAGCTGTAGTAATTCAAAAAATAATTTAGTAAGATGAAAGATATGAGAAGTAACCAGTAAGGACAATCACAATAGTATTAATAATAATCAACTTGTACCGAGGGCTTGCTAAGTCCGAGGCATATTGCTAAGCAATCAAAAGCCATTACCCTGCTTAATCTTCACAAATCTTTTGAGGTATATTTTACTATTCCTCCCTACTCCCCACCCAATTCAGAGATGAGGAAAATAAGACTTTTAGAGAAGTCAATTAAGTTGTATAATATCCCTTAGTTAGTAAATGGTAAATTGACATCCAGTTAATGGACAGGTGTGCCTTGGTTTATGAAAACCCTGATCTGAAAAATTAATAACATCTTAAAAACTGAACCATACTCTGAGATAAGGAGAATAGGAGAATGGATTTCTCTTCTTTCTTTCCTCCTTCCCTTTCTTCCCCCTCTCCTCCTTTCTTCGTTCCTTTTTTCCTTTCAAAAAATATATTTTGAGCTCCTACTGCCATATTTTGGGGTTGTAGCAGTAAATGAAACAGAGTTCTGGTTCATGAAGTAGACATTTCAGTGTAGAAAGACAGACACTACACAGATGAATAAGTAATATATCACATAATGATAAGTATTGAAAGAGAGCAGGACTGGGGCATAGGCTATGCTGGAGGGTGTAGGGTGATCAGAGAAGACTTCTGGGATAAGATGACATTTGACATTTGAAGTGAAGTTATAGCTGGAGGAATTCCTGAAGTCTTGAGGTGGGAGCATGTTCAGCATGTCTGAAGCATGGCCAGCAGACCAAGGTGGCTGCTGCAGAGGAGGGAAGAGTGGTGGTGGTAGAGGAGGCGCAGGCAGATCTTGGAGAGCCTTCTATGAAATTGTTAGAATTTTAACTTTTACTCTGAGTGATATGGAAAGACATTAGAGGATTTTGAGCAGAGACGTGACACAATCTAATTTATGTTTTAAAGATCATTACTCAGCCATCAGAAAGGACGAATACCTACCAGGTGTTTCAATGTGGATGGAACTGGAAGGTATTAATGCTGAATGAAGTAAGTCAGTCAGAGAAAGGCAATCATCATATGATTTCACGCATATGTGGAATATAAGAAATAGTGAAAGGGATTATAAGGGAAAAAAGGGAAACTGAGTGGGGAAAAATTAGAGAGGGAGATAAACCATAAGAGACTCCTAACTCTGGGAGACAAAGGGCTGCAGAAGGGGAGGTGGGCAGGAGGATGGGGTAACTGGGTGATGGGCACTGAGGAGGACACTTGATGGGATGAGCACTGGGTGTTATAGTATATGTTGGCAAACTGAATTTAAATTAAAAAAAAAAGAAATCATTCGGGTAGCCCTAGCTCAGTGGTTTAGCACCACCTTCAGCCCAGGGTGTGATCCTAGAGACCCGGGATCAAGTCCCGTGTCGGGCTCCCTGCATGGAGCCTGCTTCTCCCTCTGCCTGTGCCTCTGCCTCTCTCTCTGTGTGTCTCTCATGAATCAATAAATAAAATCTTAAAAAAAAAAATCGGTCTATCAGCTATGTTTGTGTGGGAAAGGAAGACCAGTAAAGCAGTAGGAATAACTTAGGGAAGAGGTAGTAGTTTGGACCAGAGTGGTGGCCATGGGGAGTGGGTGGTGGCTGGATGTCAGACAGATTCAGAGGCAGAGCCAGTGAAGTTAACCAGTAGACTAGATGTGGACAGAGAAAGAATGGCATCAAAGGCAACTATAAGATTTTTGTTCTGAGCCAAGGGAAGTATAGCATTATCATTTTCTGAAATGGGGAAGACTGAAACAGTTTTGCTTTGTTTTTGGTTTTGAGGCAAATAGGGGGTTGGAAGTAAAGAATTTAACTTGGCATATGTCAAGGCTGAGGTGCTTAACACAACCACGTGTAACTGTCAGGTAGGCAACTTGATATATGAGTCTGGTGTTGAGGAGAGAAATCCAGGCTGAAAATATACATTTGGGGGTTTTCAGCATACAGAAGATATTTAAGGCCATGAATTTGCATGTCATCACCTAAAGAGTGGGTATAGATGAAGAACAGAGGTCCAAAGACTGACCTCCCCTCCAACCCCATTGTTTAGAACTGGTAGACAAAGAAGAAACTGGCAGAAGAGACCTGGGACCTTGAGAGAGTGGTGCCCTGAAAGCCAAGTGAGGGAAGTGTGTCAAGAAAAGAGTGACCAAGACAGTTGCTGATAAGTCAGATAGGATGACAGTTGAGAACTGATGACAGGAATGGACAACAGGACAGCACTGCTGACTTTGACAAGATCTATTTTATTGGAAATCTAGATACAGAAACCTGATTTGAATGGGCTCAGAATAGAGTAAGGAGAGAAATGGAGGTCAGGGTTTTTGGAGAACTTATTCAAGGAGGGCAAAAAGATGGAGAGGAAGCAGAATGGACTGTGGAGGGGTTTTGTTTGTTTAGGGTTATATGCTTAAAAAAATGATTTAAAGGAAAAGTGGCAAATGTAAACCTCTTATGTCTACTGCTTCATAATACATGCAGTTTAGTATATTGGTTTTGCTTACGCAGCAGGTACTATTACTAATAAGCATTACTGGTGAAGTTATAATAGCACTAATGATAGTCTTCAGGTAACATCCTGATCATAGCAGTCATTTTGAATATAATATCTATAGGGTTTGGTTTCTAATACGTTTGCAACAGAAAGCTATTAGCTTCACCTTAGGTCTTCTGGGTGGAAATGCCCTACTGGATGTGCTCCAAAAATCACAGACAAGTATTTGAATAAACTACAGTTAGAGCCACATTATGGAAAAATGTTATGGAAATAATTAGCCATTCACTTGGTTCAGATATAACTCTTGGCATAGCAAATTTTATTTGGGCTATGATAAGTCAACTTTCTGAGTCCTATAAAATCCCTCATGAATTGCTCATTACAGCTACGTCAGCAGAGAAAGGCTAACAGCCACAATA
The DNA here is from genome assembly GCF_003254725.2 of Canis lupus dingo. Taxonomy (NCBI): domain Eukaryota; kingdom Metazoa; phylum Chordata; class Mammalia; order Carnivora; family Canidae; genus Canis; species Canis lupus. The sequence continues at coordinate 5,309,352 of NC_064263.1, read as the reverse complement.
GGAATAGTAATGTAGACGCAGAAACAGACACCTAGCAGTCAGGAGTGGATTGGCAAGCTACTGGAAACAGCTCACCTGGGGGAACAGGTCAAATTTAGAAGGCCTGAATGTTGGAAGTATATGACTAGACACGGTCATCCATTTCAGATTTTCAGATGAAACTGTCATTCAAATTAAGAAAAAAAAATCCATCTGCTAGTTCATAAATTTCCCTCCACATTCATGACTCAAAAAAAAAGCGCAGACTTTGGTTGTCCCTCTGAGTCTCCCAGTTCTGGAGTTGATGCTCTTTGGTAGTTAAGTGCCATTTAATGAGGCTATGGAGAGGTTTAGTCAATGGATTCACTCACTCCCTGTGTGGCCGATGCTGGAGGTACGAATCAGTGAAGGGGCATGCGGGTAGATGCAACAGCTCTGCATGCACAGATTTAGTTAGCAGGGAGAAAAGGAAGGGGCCTGAATCCCTAGTTCACTTCTAAGCTCCAACAAAGGCCAGCATAATTCCCTAGTCTATCTTAGGCAAAAGAGTATAAAAAGGGGGTAAAGTGTGCCTTCAAAACTCTCCTTTTTCTGCTGTCTCTCCCCATCTTTCATCAGATTCTCATTTTTCTTAAGCAGCTCTCCTCTCAGCACAGGGCTTTGTCTCCCCTGCTGGCTTCTGAAGTCTAATCCGTACTTGCCTTCCCTATTAGGATTGCATGCCTCAGATTTATAAAGATCCCCCTTTTGGTATAAAAAAATAATCTATCTCATGGTCAATGTCACTTGTTCTCAGTTGGGTCAGTATTTTTCCAACTTTCATATGCATATGAATCACTGTGATCTTGTTAAAAGGCGGAGTCTTATTCAGTAGGTCTTGGCGGTGGGGGGCAAGGGAGTGCTGCCTTACTGACTCTGCATTTTAACAGGCTAAGGTGTGATTCTGAAGCTGCTGGTCCACAGACATACTGGGTGTCCCTGGTGACTGATGCTGGATGGATAGTAAGGCTAAGGTGTTAGAGGGTATGCCTGGTTTCCAAAAATGTTTGGCATTCCACAGGTATAGGCTACACAGTAGATAGAAAAAGGAATGAAATAGAAGTTTTGATGCCAGTGGCAGAGTTTAAGGGAGAACATTTCTTGTCTGAATGAGAGGGAGAGGCTGTTAGTCCTTCAAATCGAATTACCTTCAAGTGACCAGAAGTCTAGAGCTAGACTTGAGTGTATAAAACCAAAAGCAATCCTCTACGAAGTGTGGTCTTTGTAGGGAAGGGACAACCACATGGCAAGGATACAGGATAGACTCCAGCGCCGAGGATTATTGATTCATTCTATTTTCTTTTGTGGCATGTGTCTGTGTGTATGTGTGTGTGCACACGCACGCGTGTTTTAAGGAGGAGAGTTACATGTAAACATGAAAGCCTTCCTTAACCTTATCTCCCTACTGCTCAACCTGGACCAGTCACCTCTCACGTGTCTTCCACAGAATTCTGAGCTTCTCCTTATTGGAGCTCTTATCACACTATGTGGGTTTGTTCTCTTCTGCCTGAGACAGGGACTTGAAGGAAGAATTGATATGTGGTCATTGTATACACGGCCATCAGAACGGTGTCACATATAGCAATTGATTGAAAAATACTTGTTAGATGATGGAAAAATCTAAGTTTTCCGGATTTCTATAACTGACACCTTTAGTTTCACAGCTAAAGTTGAAGGTAATAATCCATCATGAGTCTAATACATCAGAGCCTCACTAAGGGCTGCTCACTGAATGGGGCTCTCTGACTACTGGGCCTATGGCAGGATTGTACTTCCTGCCTCCTTGTGTGGATATGTGATTAGCCAATGAGTTGTGAGCACTTAATGTATATCACTTTCTTTTTTTTGTTTGTTTCTTGTTTAAAGATTTTATTTGTTTATTCATGAGAGACACAGAGAGGGAGGCAGAGACATTGGCAGAAGGAGAACCAGCTCCATGCAGGGACCCCGATGTGGGACTTGATCCTGGAATTCCAGGACCACGACCTGAGCCAAAGGCAGACACTCAACCGCTGAGCCACCCAGGGGCCCCTGTGTATCACTTTCCAGCTAAGAATTCATTTGCTGATTCAAGACCTCTGAAGACTCTCTTTTCTCTCTGGTTCAGCACCCAGCAATGCTGAGTGGTGGCTACTTTATCACCCTTAGTCCCTAAATGGCGACCACGAACAGATCTGCCCTCCCCCATGGTGGGCATATTGTGTAAGAAATAAAACTTTATATTTTAGCAATTAGGATTTTGATGGTATTTGTTACTGCAGCATAACCTGGCTTATTCTGATTAATACGCAATATGGGGGTCATGCCCCAAACTGAGGAGTGCCCCATCCTGGCTATTCCCAAGCTCAGCATCCCTCTTTCTTTAGAAGCTAGATTTCAAGTGTGGCTGTAAATCAAGTCTCTGGTTCTGAAAACAAGGTTTTTGCCTTTGTTCCTGAGACCAGGTTCACACCTTGAAGCTGATTGTGGTTGGAGGACCCCTGTCACGCGTCTGTGACTAAGTACTAGTGCCTATAGCTCAGACTCTCTAGGGTGAGAGGCACTGCCTTGCTCTTGCCATCCGAAGCACTGTGATTGTGCTTCTGAGTCCTGATGGTCGGCTCTAGCTCACCCTGTCTGATCGCCCAGATTTCTGTCACTGTCCCTGTTTCTCCATCCCTGTGATCCACTCACAGGCAGGGCACCCTGAAGACGCAATGTTGAATTCCATCTTGCTGATCAAATGCGTGGGCTCCCACTGCTTATATGTGGCTGTATTCTTTCTGCCACGATGATCTCATTGCTAGTCCCTGTCCTGAATCTGTCCCCAAACCCTACTGCCTGCCGTGCTCTAATCAGGGAATTTTGTCCCAGTTTCCTGCCTTTCTCGTTCTTTCCGGAATCACTGCAGTTAAATGGGCCATGTGCATTTGTGTTCAGAGACATAACAGATGGGATCTTGGGGATTAAGGTAGCAAACAGAGAGCAGAGGGCTTTTAGAAGGATTAGTCTTTCACTTGGTGGGGAGGGTAGAGAAGGATGCTGGGGAGCTGATTTGAAAAGGGTCACTTGGCCCTATAAGCATATGTGACAGTCGTTGGATTTAGCCCACTCTCAGTGTCCCTGTCTGTCTGTTCCTCTAAGTATCTGTAAAAGAAAGAGCACTAGATCTAGAATCAAAAAGCATGGGTTTAAGTGCCAGCTGTGCCATTTCCTAGCTGTGTGACCTCAGACAGATCTGTTGACCTCTCTGAGCCTATGTGTTCAGGTGTACCATAAAGCTGAGCCAATGTCCCCAGTGTGGCCCTTAATGAGGCTGAGTGGGGTCTCGGAGGGAGCACCTGACAGCATGTGTGAGGAAGCACTCAGCCTGCAGGAGTGTTTTATTAACGTAAGGCGGTGTTACGATGCCGAGGTCAGAACAGACAGGCGATGGACTAGCCCAGCAGGCACCTACCTGCTGAATCTTAAGAGCGGGTGGGGGTGTGTGTGCAAAGCCGAAGTGAACTTCTGTGAGGAAGGGCGCTCAGGAGCACGAAGTCCTGGAAACCATTCAGAAGAGGATGAACATGTGCCTCTGCCGAGGGCGTGCCAGAACGTTCCTGGCAAGACATTCGGCTGATCGCGCTACTTAGAGCCCTGACCTTCCTCCGTGGGCAGCTCAGCCACCTTGCTTCCCCTTCTGATCTGCAGCTGAGACGGGCAGGCCAGATGCACAGGCTGCACGTGGCACTCTTGCCATATGACAGGGTCACTGTCCGCGTGCTTGGTTGCTAGGGAGCTCCGGGCCTCTGGGGGCCCTGCTTTCTCTTACGTCACCCCCCGCGCACCCACTCGCCTCCTCGACTTTCCAGCTCAGTTCCCACACATGGGGAAGCAGCTAGGCATCAGCAGCTGGCAGGGCTCCCCAGACTGCAGCTTGGACCACCCAGCTAGCTGCAGGCTCATGTTCTAGAGTGGCAGGGCCACACTGCCATGGAGGAGTCTATGCGGACCATCTGGGGCAGTGGGACCCTCGGGGGCTCGCAGAGCAGTGCCAGCAGACTCCCCATGGTCTCATAAGAGCCCCCGGCTTGGGGGTGGGCATTCACGACTACATCTTCCCACCCGGCAGGGCTTTCCCTATGTGAGTCCTTCACAGCCCAAACCTTTTCAGGCCTGAGGCAAACAGAACACCCAAGGCAGAGGGTGAGAGAGCAAAGGGAGCAAATGGGAAAGATGGGGGTGGAGTCACGAAATTAAGTTGAGGGATCTCTAACAAGGGGTAGTGAACGGGAGGCGGTTTTGCTGATAAGGCTGGAGTGACCTTGTAAATGGATTCGTCTGGCACACACTTTCAGGTGTCCAGGCTCGGAGCAAGTTAAGATACAGGATAGTCATGGAAATGGAAAAACCCAGATATCCAAGGCACAAAATAATAGTTGAAGTAAAAACTAGGGGAAAGCTGGTTAAAGGAGATTTCAGCGGGATTTTAGAAAACCAAAACAGTAAGGGCAAAGTTTGGCTTTTTAACAGATAATTAAGAGTTCTTAGGGGAGAATGTTTAGCTTGATAATGAAAGAGTTATGATCATAAAGAAGGTCATTTCTGCAAAGTGCCTGGGCCTTACAGTTAGATGGGTTTACCACCCCAACTCTGCTACCCTGAACTGTGTGATCTCGTCAAAGTTACCTAACCTCTCAGCCTCAGTTTATCTCTATATGAACTGGAAGTCTTAATAATGCCAAACCACATGATATCATAAGGCTGCTGCTGCTTCTTCTTCTTCTTCTTCTTCTTCTTCTTCTTCTTCTTCTTTTTCTTCTTTCTTCTTTCTTCTTCTTTCTTCTTCCTCTTCTTTTTAAGAGAGAGAGTGAGCAAGTGGGACGGGGTGGGGTGCAGAGGGAGAGAGAGAATCTTAAGCCCTGACATGGTGTGGATGGGGGGGGTGGCTCTGTCTCACTCATGACCCTGAGATCATGACTTGAGCCAAAATCAAGAGTCGGACGCTTAATGCACTGAGCCACCCAGGCGCCCCGGGATACCATAAGGTTTAAAACAGCATGTGTCTTAAAGTTCTTTGTAATCCATGAAGTTCAAACAAATGTTAACTATTATCAGAATTTCTCTATTTTTCTACAGTGTGGTTTTTAAACATTCTATGTATGCAGATGTGCATCCATATTGCTAAACGCCATGTCTTTTATTGAGTAGTTTGGCAGTAGCTAGAGATAAAAGGAATAATTAGGAGACCTCTTCTGGCTTCCTATCAACTTTTTTTTTTTTTTAAAGATTTTATTCATGAGAGACACAGAGAGAGGCAGAGAGATACAGGCAGAGGGAGAAGCAGGCTCCATGCAGGGAGCCCGATGTGGGACTTGATCCAGGGACTCCAGGATCACACCCTGAGTCAAAGGCAGATGCTCAACCGCTGAGCCACCCAGGCATCCTGCTTCCTATCAACTTATCTGGCTCCTTATCAGCTATCTGGCTTCCTAACTCTTCCTAACTCTTAGCTACTCTCATCCATTCACCTTACAGAACTTCCCTGAATAGTCCTTTGACTTGTTACAGAATTTTCATGCCTCTGTGAATTTGGGCATGTGATTATGGAAGCCTAGCATGCTGTTCCTCTGGTTCTCCCTCTGTTCCCCTATGACTCAGCCCTCAAAGCCCAGTTCCGATACCACTTCGGGAAGCCTTTGCGTAGGTCCCATTGGTCACATCCTGTCAACGTTCTAGCACTCTGTAGAAGACTGTGTTATAGCTTCTGGCAATAAAAGACATAAAATCAAAGAACAAATTGCAGCTAATATTTATGAAGGGTTTACTATGTTCCAGACACCATGAGCAGCACTGTGCAGGGATGACCTCATAGACTCTTCAATAGGATTTCTTCTAGGCAAATGCTGTTGTTCTCCTCATTTTATAGATAAGGGAACAGAGGCTCATGCAAGTTCAGGAACTACCCCAGTTTGACTGCAAGAAGTCACTAACGGGTTTCAAAGGTAGCACTCACTCAGAGACCTGTGCTCTTCACCCCCATTTAGTTCTGTGGTGACCTGTTCACTTCTTGGCCTCCTCCTCCTGCTTAGACCAAGTGAATCTAAAGGAGAGAAACAGCAGTGTCCATGCTGGCTCTTAATAATTGTTGGCTGGATGAAAAGGTAAGCGTGCCTCACTTTGAGGAAAAGTGCACAGTAGGCTCATGAAACAATCCTAACATGTCAACACCCTCTGTAAACTGAAGTCATACACCACCCAAGAGAGACAACAGTTCCGTCTGCCATGGATCCTCGGCTGTCATCTGTGCTTCGTCCTCTTAGGAACACTTCTAAGAGCATCAGCTTCTAATGTGGATAGATGATACATTACATGGTAGGTATGCCCAACTCTCCCTGCCTTCAGGACCAGTTAATTCAGTCTACGGTGTTCAAACAATGCAGGAAGCTGGAAGTCTTCTTCATATGACCTCATATACAGAGTTTCATTGTAATTAAAGTATTCCTTTTGGCACCTGTGCCAAAATGCTAAAATTAAACAGGATATATAAGAATGCCTTTATATTTCATCTAGGAGAAGGGGAAAGAAAAGAGGGATGATAGAGGAACATAATCGGCACAACACGAGGTAGGGCTGAGATGATCCAGCGTGGCCATGGGGAAAAAGAAGGTATCATGTACATTTGTTGAGCATGCTGGCGAATAAATAAATTAATCAAACATCTCATCGGGTCTCCATTACGTCACTGATATCCATCATGGTCCCTAGCACATAGTAGGCTCTTAATACATGTTGCATGAATGGATGGGTACAAGTCTTCTCCTCTAGCTGTAGGGTGTGCAGGAAGCTGGAAGTCTGGATTCAGAGCTTCTGCAGGGTAAGGTAAGATGGCAAGCCAGACTCCTTAGGCAGCAGGGTAACAGATGTTTGAAGGACATCTGTGCCTCTGGAGTTTCTAGATAAGGAGACAAGGCCCAGGATTGAGCTCACAGGACTTTGATCATGGAATTGGATACAGCGTAAAGAGAATCCTGAACCATCAATTCTGTGAACGAACCTCATGTTTCCTCCTTCATTCATTCAGTAAATTTTTACTGTGAGCAATTAAAGCTAGGCCCTGTGCCAAGCACTTCACAAATATTATTCTCTAACAATCAAAACAATTCTAAGATATAACCATCAGTATCCCCAATCACAGATGAGGAAGCCGAATCCCAGATTAGTTAAATCTCAAGGCTACACAGCATGTGGCCAAGCTATGAATTCAACTCAGGACTCTTTGACTCCAAAGCCTCCCCCGAGACACTCCCCTCTTTTCTCTCATTCTTGTCTCAAACCCTAAGGAAGTCAAAGTTGAACAGGGGAATAGCTGGAAGACAAACGCAGTGTGGGAAGTGCTCTGTCCGAGGTAAGAACTAGGTGTGGTGCGGCCACAGAAGAGAGGCTTTTATCTCAGACCCAAGGAAGAAGGATTAAGGAAGCCATCCTTCCGGGGGAGATGATACACCCAGTCTTGGGGGAGAGCTGGGAGTTCACCAGGTGGAAGAGGCAGAAATATAAAGGTAAGGGAAGCCATAGTGCATTAGTACTCGCTGGTCTTCATTTGTGCATGAATGGACTCCTACGTAAACCAGGTACCAATGATGTGTAGCTATCTGCTATCTTTCTACTCCTTATTTGTCCAGATGCAGGGGAAACTATCCACACATTGAGTACACATGTTGAGATAAGTATTAGAGAACTTGCTCTGGGTCTTGAAAACTTTAAAAATAGTAATTTTTACTACTCTATCTGTTCCCTCAAACATTTATGTTCACACTTGCCTCAGAGGCTTGACACTTGCCAGTCTCCCTGCCCCAAAGACTCTCATTTTCTCTTTAATTAATTAATTAATTACTTGTTTTGTTTCAGTATTATTATTATTTTTTAAAAATATTTTATATATTTATTCATGAAAGACAGAGAGAGGCAGAGACATAGACAGAGGGAGAAGCAGGCTCCCGGCAGAGAGCCTGATGTGGGACTTGATCCCAGGACCCTAGGATCACACCCTGGGCTGAAGGCAGCCACTCAACCACCAAGCCACCCAGGTGCCCCTATTATTATTATTTTAAATTCCAGTAGAATTAGCATACAGTGCTATCTTAGTTTCAGGTGTATGATACAGTACTCCAACAGGGGTATCTGGTACTTGATGCTCATCATCATAAGTGTACCCTTAATCCCTTCTCTTTTTATCCTTAAGGATTTTACCAGTTGTCCTCTTTTTTGCACTTGGCTGATTCCTATTCATCTTTTGGGGGTCAGCTTAGCATCACTTCTTCTGGGAGGCCCTCTCGATCCCAAGGTTAGGTTGATCCCCTGAATAGTGTCCCCTAAATGTCTCTGATTATGAAATGACACTCATCATGCTTTTAGCCCCATTGGCCTGTCTCTCATCTCCTACAACTTTAAATACCAGGAGAGCCTGTAACTGTTCTGTTTCCTCCTTTACCCTCAGGGGTCAACAAAGTGGCACACAATCAGTGCTCCATAAATATCTGTAGAACAAAGAAATGAATGAGCACGTATTTGATGTTGTTTCTTACAGGAAGGAAAATTAAAAATCAGCAAAGTTTGATATCAAGGAAATAGAATCTGAATAAAGAAAGGAAGAAGAAAGAAAAGAAAAACTGTGTGTTCTTTAAAAAAAAAGGCAGAGTAAAACATGAACGTGTACAGAATTTATAGAACTGTTGCATCCTTGATTGCACCCTCTGGTACGTCCTTAAACACATAATAATTTGCCAGGCCTTATCAATAGCAGCACTCAATTTTCATTTATTCCCAACACATGTACCATTTTCCTGGAAAAAGAAAGTTATAAAAATATTCATCACATTTGGGGCAGTGTTGCTCTTTGCTAGATTTATGGCATCTGAATAACATAGAAAGGAAATCCTCAAAGTCAGGGCTATACTCTTTCCAGGCCCCACTTATTATATTTTAAACATTTTGAACTGAATTTTACATTTTTAAGTGATCTATTTTTCATTTCAGTCCAAAGGTCCCTGCCTGTTTCAGAAATCTGCAACATCTGCTAGGGAAGTGAAGAGTGAAACAATTTTTTAAAGATCAAGTCATGAAAAAAAAAGTCTTTCTTGAAGGGCTGTGGATTTTCAATTTGTTCCACATGAGACTATGTCAGGAAATTACCTTTTAACTGGTGTTCATCTTGTTTGTGCAGTCATATTCCCCTGATAGGGGTGGACTGTGATCTGAGAGAGTTTTATGATGTAAAAATTCTACTACTCTGTCTTCCAGGGACAACAGCCAGATTTCCAGTGGTTTGTCATCACAGAGGGATTCTTTACCTAGATGGGAGACCTTGTTCCCCCCTTGTTCCCTTTCTATAAAGGGTCATAATTAAGGCAAACACTATTGTTTCCTGCAAACAAACCTAGTTCCAATTACTGAACACATGTCAAGGGTAGTCCCAGGGAAAACTCTCCAGAATGGACTGGGTTAACACATGCCATCCCAAATCTGTCCTCCCACCTTCTCCTCTGACATTGTTCTCTCTGTGGGCTGGAAATTCCCACCATTAGTCATTCACTGGCATACAACTCTCACTTCTATGTTCAGGGACACCTCAGAAGTTTGGTAAATAAACGGTTTCAGGGGTTGAAAGGGGCTTGAAAGGTCACATCCAGAGACTCCATCCCAAAGCAGGAATTTTTACTCATTTTGTATGTTGGCAGACCACAAAACAGTATGTTTGGAAAAGCTGTTCTGCTGCTAATATTTTTTTACAGATTCACTCTAAAATTCATATGGCAGGATACAAAGCTCAATAATAATGACCCTACTTCTAAAGAAAAAGAAAAGATAAGACAGGGGGAAATTACTTTACTCTACCAGGTATATGATGACTTACAAGACATTATAATTTGAACAATGTGAAATGGTTTTGGAAGAAGTATAAAGACCAACAGAGTAGAAAAGAGTGTCGGGAAAAAGACTCGCAAATCAAAGGAAAATTGTCACACGAGAGTAAGGACATTAGAAGTCTATGGGAAAATAATAGAATATTTAACAAATGTTCCTGTGACAACTGTCCATCCGAATGGGAAACACAATTACATCCCTACATCAAGGTGTACCCACCCCACAGAATTACAGCTGAATTTCCATCTGGCAAAACAGCTCAGAACTCAAGCTCTGTAGACAGAAGAGACCATTCAGGTCTTCCTGAGTGCTCCATAGTGGAACAGCTCCAGAGCAAGCCAAGAATGGTTGACCTGGGAGAGAACTGCCAGGACTCCACTTCAAGCCAGCCTAACAGGCAGGAAAACTTCCAAGGGCAATTTCACTGCTTCAAGTGTGCTAACACAGAGCTGGGAACCCAAGGAGGCAGGAAGACCCCAAAGGCAATGTTGCTTATGATACGACATACTTAGTTGCAGTGACACTGAATCCCATCTTTGACATAAAGTTGAGTCAAGAAAAGTGTATTCATCCTCTCCTTCCCTCTTCTGAACCCCTAGAACACTCCTAGTCTTGAGAGAGGAAGTATAGAGAAAGGTTAGCAGTTTGTTTAGGAGTGATCTAGATCTAGATCTGAATTCTGAATCGGTCCTATACTTTTTATATGACCTGGGTACAAGAGTTGTACCTATATTTCCTGAGGTTACTGTGAGGCTTAAGCCAGGTAACATATATAAAGAGCATAGCACGGGGCCTGGTATGAATAGGCTCTCGACAAACTGGTATAATGAGCACAGGCCTTTACTCCTCTACTATACTTTGCAACGTTTCTTTACTCTTTCTCCAAATTTAATGTATATTTTAATGAACTTCTGCATACCAGGCCTTGTAAAAGATACTTTTATGTATTTCATCTCACTGAATCCTCACAAGAACCTATCAGGTAGGGATTATGATTCCCATTTAATAGGGATGTGTGTGTATATGTGTTCTTTCTCCAATAATACTATATACTAGTATTTTTCAAACCACTCTAAAGAGAAATGGATTCATGAAATTTAAAGAGGTACTCTGTTGAATAAAAATTCCATGGCTACGTCAGCTGGAGGACTGTGAGTTAAACAAACCAAACCGATTTCTTTACTGAGGCACATCTGAGTCATTGATAGGTTGAGGTGAATTGTTCATTTCCAGGAAGAGGGATTCCTTCACATATCTGATAACCAAAATGGTTGGGTTTTTTTAGAGTTTTCCCTCAGAATACAGCTTGGGGAAATGCAGAATAAAGATTCAGTGAATAAAAGGATCCAGTTTTGTGCAGTGCACGGCATGCTTTGGGTACAGGCAAAGTGTTTAATAAATTCCAATTGCTTGATTTATGTGTGAAATTACCTAACTCTTTGCATACCAATGGGCCAAGGTGAGGAGATGCTATCTCTCCTTTTGAGTCCATAGTTTTTCTCATTATCTTTATCGCTTTCTCTGAAAGTGAGTCCATAGTTTACATTTCTTCCAACTAAGGATGACTGGGATGAAGTCCTGGCTAGAATATGGACCAGCAAGGATATCTGAATACTGAGGGCAGGGAAGAAACTGACGTGCCACTTTAGAAAACAGGTTGGCAGATTCTTATAAAGTTAAATGCAACAATCCCACTTCTAGGTACTTACCCAACTGACATAAATTGTACATTTCCTCAAAAACCAAATTGGAGACAACACAAATGTCTCTCATCTGGTGAATGGATAAACTGCGATGCATTCATTCACACAATGTGATACTGCTCAGCACTGAAAAGGAATCAACTCCATCCAAACAACTAAGTGAATGAATCCTAAAAGTACTGCAAAATGGAAGAAGGGTGATGCAAGAAGCTACATACAGTCGGATTGCATTGATATGACGTTCTACATGACAAGATCAGAGGAATAGAAAATGGACTGGTGGTTGCCTGGACTGTAGGTGGGAGGAAGGCACCAACTACAAAGGAACACAGGGGAATGTCCTAGGGTGACGAAAATGTTCTATTCATGGGCTGTGGCTGTAGTTAAATGGCTATGCATTTGTCAAAACTTGGGAAACCATGTATTGAAAAGGTGAATCTTGCAGTTTGTGTGTTGATTATAGCCTAATTTTTAAAATGGGAAAGTCATCTCCAAAACTATATACAAGTTTGATTTACTTCTAAAGTCAAAAATTAATATATTGTTTAACAACTTTAGAATAAAATGGCTAAGAGTACACCAGTGGAATCTCCCAAGATGGCAGCTGCTCATAATTCACTCAAATTCCTTTTCCTGGCACTTCTCACCTTCATTTTGTATCCAAGCTGACTTCCAAATATACCCTGTGGACAAATCTATCGACTCTCACTTCTATTCTACAGCACCCGCCATATACTACCTTATACTTAGCTCTTTCTCCGTGTCTTGTCTTCCCCAAATTATAAGTTTCAAGGCAATAAAGAATAATGCCCTACTTGTCTCCACTGCATTATCCATTAAAATTCCTGGCAGGAGTGCTTTAAAATGTTTAATAAAACAATTGATCTGCGCTTAGGTAATAGTGATAAGTCTATGAGTCCTTCAAAGACGGGGAGCCCTCTGAAGGCAGGGATTGTGCATACACAGCCTTGAACTGGTTTTCATTGTAAATGCTCCAGAAATGCTTTTTGAATAAATATTGAAGCTAAGGACTCCAAGGGATTATGATTGTGATTTTGTAAAAATGGTGCCTGAGCAGAGAATCAGACCAGGGCAGAGCTGTGGTCTGGTGAGAGAGCTCGCTGAAGAGCCAGAGGACAGACCCTGGGCTACTTCTTGGAAAACCTGGTGGCAGAGGGGAAATGTGCAGTTCTCCAGGTTGCACATGGCTAGGTTCCATCCCTTATCATGAGCTTTTTTTCAGAGAATTCTTGGATGGGAGAGACTGGATTTAAATCCAGTTGGAATGACTAACTGGGGATGGGCTGCGGCACGGCAGGTTTCCAATTGTGTTTCTCAGGCTTGAAACTGTTCCCAGAAGCAAAGATGATGAAGGCTTCATTTGTTAAGCATGAAAATAAAAACAGTTTATAAAGGGTTTTAAGGCAAAACTTTTCTTCCTTTTTATGCTTATCTCCCTTTACAGTTGGCCACTCCCTGAATTTTAATCTCCTTTGGGAAAGAAAAGAGCTCCTTACAACTATTTTTCTTAAACTGGACTAAGTGGAAGCACTGAGTCTATTGTAGTTGATGGATTTTATAAGGTTTTAATTGTTATAATTACAGTTAAGTAGTTCAGCATCCCAAACATCCCAGTCCTTTAGGTGGCCTAGGGGGAATAGGTTTTATAAGGATATATAATAACATAATGAACACTTGCAAAGCCAGGGTTTTCTACTCTTTGCATCTGATGACTAACACACAGGCTCCAGGACACACAGAATGGGACTCTATCTCCCTATTCTTTGCTTGCTCCTAACACAGCACAGCTAGCCAGCCAGGGCAGTTGGTCAAACACTTTGATGTTGTGTATGTGTATGCATGTCTGTGTGTCACTTCTGGTTTAAAACTCTGATAAAGGGGCACCTGAGTGGCTCAGAGGTTGAGCGTCTGCCTTTGGCTCAGGTCATGGTCCTGGGGTCCTGGGATGGAGTCCCACATAGGGCATCCATCCTGCAGGGAGCCTGCTTCTCCCTCTGCCTGTGTCTCTGCCTATCTCTCTCTGTGTCTCTCATGAATAAATAAATAAAATCTTTAAAAAAAAAAACTCTGATAAAAACACTTGTGATATATTAAACCACTGAATTAAAAGTGATTCCATCAGCTTACTATAAACTTCCTTCTCATTTAATGCAAAAAGACTTTGTAGAAGTAGAAAAGGAGTAACAGAAGTCTTAAAACTTTTCAAAATCTGCCCGGACTTCCTTAAGCCAAAGTTATTTTTTATACTTTACTGAGTATCTGAGTAGCCATAATAGTTTAGGAATGATGAGAAATTTTAAAGACACAGTCTAAGGGAAAAAGAGGTGTTATTCCCCAGCACTGACCTCAGACCATCCATCATGAATCTGAGGCCAAATGTCTGTCCAGTTGGCATATCCAGAGACCAAAGTCCTTGGTTTGACCATATAGGGTCAGGGACTGGGGGCCAGTCCTGGACCCCAGTCACTCTAACCACCAGGCTTTTAATATATACCCTTTATAATACCATATAATATTTACTATATATATATATATTCACACACACACACTATATATATATATATATATACACACACACACACACACACATACACTATAGGGGACCATATAGGGGTGTCTAGTAGGTTCAGTTTAAAGATTAAAATGATCCTCTGCCTTTTTGAAAGACTAGAGCCATCCTCACAACAAAGCGGCTGGAATTAAGGACAGACTCATATTATCACTGGGTAATATGGGAACTACCTAGAAAAAGTGGAATCAGAATTAACTGCTGAAGGAAGAGTATGCATAGCCACCACTGAGAAAAAAAGACTAAAATCCTAGAATTGTGTGTGTGCTAGCCTGCAAGGAGGCAATCAAGACAAGAGTGAGACAGGTTAAGACAAGGAAGGCTTACCATCATCTGCTGGTGCTGTGTGAAAAATAAACAGAGCCCGACTGGAAGTAATCAATTAGGAGCCAAATATAAGTAATTCAGAATGTAAAATTTGAAATAGAATATCTGAAAGACAGTAGCGTGGGTTTTAGGTGTGCCCATTATTTCCTTGTCACAGCTGGGACAGTCCGCTCTGTCTTGGGCCAAATTCCTGGGTTATTTTTTTAAGAGTGTGGATTCTCTGGAAGACAGGGAGGCCGGGTCTGTCAGTTGCTGACTTCTGGGCCTGTGAAGTCCTATGGAGTAACGACTGGTGTCACCGTAACTGGAGGCCCTCCGTAGGCCCAAGTGACAGGGCAGGAGGACTGGAGTGAGAGACTAGAATACCTCAGAAAGAGAAACAGACACAGGGAAGATGACTTGCTGCCATTTCCCTAGTTCCTTGAATCTCAGCGTCCTTCCAACATTGCTTTCTCTAAGACACCACTGTATCCCCTCTGGGACATCTCCTTTTATTAAAAACGGGTGGAGGAGGTCTCTGTTCCCTGAGGTCAAACACTGTCTCAGTGCACAGAGAGGAGAGAGAGATGGACAAACCTGGAATCAGGAGACCCCGGTTCTAGTCCTGGAGGCAACCATGTGGCCTAGGCACATTACACACCTTTCTGCCTTCTGGTCTGTAGGTTTGGCATCTGGGAACTCAAGATTATAACATATACCGTGAATTATGTATTAATACAGATCACTGTATTTAATTCCTACAGAGGTAGGGATTAGACATGAAATATGGTCTAAAAGTGTGCCTAGCACATAAAGGAGCCTCAAAAAATGGTATATGTGAAAAAATAATGAATGTATTATTTTTTGCTTTACCACCAGTTTACATCTAACTAGATGGAATTTTGAAGAAAAGATAGCTACTTCTCAGAGATTTACAGTCAGTTTTATAGTAAAGTAGGCAGGTGACAAACGGATCCCTCATCTAATGAGTGGCTGAAGGCCACTGGAATGACATCACGAACGGTTAGACCAACACAACAAACTGCGTTTAAGATAATCCTGTCCACAGCAGAGGGCCATAGAAGCAAGACAGTGCGCCTGAGATTTTCTGTGGGGGTGGAAAATCACTTTCAGTGCACTGGGAGGGCTTCATGTCCTCTCATGACTAGGCATGATTTATTATTCATTCATCTCAAATCTTTCTAGCACTATTCTGTGCCAGCATGTGGCGGTAATGACATGGAATAACCATCCACGACTCAGCGCCCCAGGACTGGCCTCGTCACCACAAAAGTCACAGTTGCAGCAAAGGGTGAACAAGCACTAGGCAGGAACGATGAGATTTTAGGCACACGCAACAGGACAGTGAGTGGGGGTAAAGTGTGATTCTCAGGTTTGGCGTTATCCCTTTCTTATTTGGGCCCTGGTTAGGAACGTTAGTTTTCAAGATTCAAGAATACGTTGAATCACATAACCATGCAGACATAGAGATTTCACAAAGAAGTTGCGTTGCAAAACTACCTCTGGAGTCAAGGGGCTAGCATACAAAACCTTGAAAATCATTAACCCCAAATAATATTTACTCTCCTGAGTTGTCGAGGAATAACAGTACATTTCTCACATCCAGGTGTGATGCTGCCTATTTAAACAAGGTAGGACGCCTTCTGCGGTCTGCACAAACACCAGAGAGCCTTTTCTTCGTGGCCTCCGTTTCCAGCAGAGGACAGTCATCCTAGACCTGAGCACCATCTTAGATAAGTGAGAGCCAAGAAGATAATTTTGAACCTGATCCATCCTGGAAATTCGATCGGAGTCTGAGAACAGTGCCTAGGTTGCTCCTGCCCTGTAGCCGGGAGCCAACGCGCCTGGGGTCCTGCCAAGGCTCACTTTCTGCCCAATCACCAGATGTATTCTGGGATGTTTCTGCCCACAAGCAAAACTTTGGCTTGTTTTTCTTCACAGCAACTAATGCCTCAGAAAAAAACTCTTGCTTTGCACTTTCCCTGCTTGTCTTTAAACCTAAAAGCTAATGCCACACCCTTACAATAAAATAAGAAGAAATGCTCTTTTTCTCCTTTTAGTAAGTACCAGTGGCTACGGAATCATTGGTGGTTCTTGTCCAAAAGTCCAGGTGTTCTCTTCTGCTTTCTTTCTCTCTGAGACATACTTGCATTTTAAGACACACACACTCATACGCAGTTGGAAGATAGCTCCAACTTTACTTGACAGCTGCTTGCAAATTTAGCCTTGTCACTGGAAGCACGTCTCTGCAGCTGGCTGGTGACCATGGAAAACCAATAAATACTTAATGAGGCCTGCAATCATGGAGCAAAGGAACATAGATTGATGCTAGAACTTCTGAGTTTTCAGGCTGTCACCAGGCATCTAGTGCAGGACAATTCACAGAAGGGGAAGAGACCAAAAACACACAGGTCAGAATCTCCAGTTCTCTGGATGGTTTTTCCAGAGGGAGTTGCATGCAATGGCAGCTCATCCACAGAGCCTGGATGTATGTTACTATCCAGGACTTCTCTCTTACTGGGCATTATGAGCCTTGTTTCTATTTCTTTGACTGCTTTTTTTTTTTTTTTTTTTTTTTACTTCAAGGCTTACAAACTTGCTCCTTTATATTTCAACTCCTAATCCTGACAGTGACCAAATGTCCTGAGAGATAGCTTGGTTAATAGTGTAAAGAAGCTCACTAGATGTAGGTAAAAATTAGGCATGGTGGGACTGTGGCAATATGTATTACATGAACACAGTAAAGAGAATGTTGAAAATCTAGGTTCTTGTATCATAATTAGAATAATATTGCAATATTCTGGCATCGATATTTTATTTGTGAAATTATGTAAGTCAAGCAAATAGTAGGAATAAATATTACTTACAGAAAAAATGAAGGAGTCTGGGACAACGTATTCCAAACTGAATTCTATGGAATTCTACTGTTTTGTGCATTATTACTGCATGCCATAGGGAAGACACATATCAGAAAATAATGAATTAGAGAAGCTTGGTTGGTTTGTTTTACTTGCAAGACTTAGAAATATCTATGTTATATTGGTGTGCATTATGACTCTTCATTGTTTCTTATACTTATTTGGCCACAGGAACTTGTGTATGGGTGTGTGTGTGTTAGCGAGATTTTCCATATTTCAGGTCGGGATGTATTATACTGAACACAGCTTAGAAATGTTTATCTAAAGAAAAATTTGAAATAGATTAAAAGATGATTAAACCTGGAGTAAATTCACTCAGAAGTTTCTCCATCCAAAACAATGTGTTAGGCACATAAGCCCTAGCCTAAGAAACTCACACACAAGACTCATACATGAGCTTACTCTCATTGCCAGCATTTGCACTTGTTCCATCTGGCTGGAATGCTCTTCCTCATAGCCTACTTCCTTACTTTATATGGGTCTCTCTCTTCCAATGTTGTCATACAGGGAACTTCCCTCATAACTTATCTAAAATGGTACCCCACCACTCTTTAACTCTTTATCTTGCTTAATTCCCTTCAAAGCACCCCACGTAATTGTACATATTTGTTCATTGTTGATCTACTCTATGGGGCTATAACTCCATGAGAGACATGTCTGCTTTGTTCAATCCTGTATTTCCAGAACTTAAAATAGTACCTGTTATTCAGTGGCCGCTCAATAAACAGTTGTTGAATGAGTGAGTGAATGAATGAATGAAAACCATTCCATAAGAGTACTACAGAAAGAATAAAAAAGGAGGGGCTGAGGAATTTAAGTTGAGGCTGCTAAGAAAGACTTCCTGGAGAAGATGGCATTTGAGCTTGGCTTTGAAGATGGGAAGGCTTTGGACATGGGGTGAATAGGATAAATAGGCTAGGATAAACAAAACGCTTAATTAAAGGACCAGCTATAGCCTTGAGATAAAGATGGAAAAGAGATCGTCCCAAATCCTGGGCTAGGAGAAACCACCCTCAAACCAGGGTTCCACTTATCTTGAGTCTGGCCTGTTCCATTCACGTTTTTTGGATTCCACAGTTTACTCATTCATTCTAGTATCTATAATGTGCTAGGTACACTTCAAAGTGATACAGACGGAGCAGTGAGTAAAACATAAAAATCCCTGTGTTCATGGAACTTACATTCTAATGGGAAAAGAACACGATGAACATTATAGTTCATATTAGAAAGTGGTAGGTATTGTGGAAATATGGAGTAAGAGAGATGAGTAGCATTTTTTTTTAAGATTTTATTTATTCATGAGAGACACACACAAACAGAGAGAGGCAGAGACACAGGCAGAGAGAGAAGCAGGCTCCATTTCATGCAGGGAGCCTGATGCGGGACTCGATCCCCTGTCTCCAGGATCACACCCCGGGCTGAAGGCAGCACCAAACCGCTGGGCCACCAGGGCTGCCCGAGAGATGAGTAGTATTGAGGGAAGGGTTGCATTTAAACAAATTTTATTGACGTATAATATACATATGGAAAAGTGGACATATCATTCAGGTGTCTGAATTTTCACACCCTGTGAAACCAGCATGCAAAACAAAACCCGATTATTCCTGGCAGAAGCACTGCCTCTGCCAGAGGTAACCATTACCTTATTTCCAGTGACAGGGCTCAGTGTTGACCCCCCCCCCTTTTTTTTTTGTACTTTACACAAATGGAATTGTGTATTATATCTTCTTTTTTTAATCAGGTGTTTTTCCCTCTGTATTATGTTTATGAGACTCATCCTTGTTTTACATATGATTGTAGACTAATCATTCATTCTGATGGCTGTCTAGTATATTCTAGTGTGTAACCATACACTTTATCCTTTCAATTGCTGATGGGCATCTGGATGTATTTGGGTTGTTGGCTTTGTAGATATCGCTCTTGTGAGCATTCTGATCCATGACTTTGGTGAGGGTATGGATTTTTAGATAGGCTGATCAGGATAGGGCTCATTAAGAAGGGGATATTCAAACAAAAACTTGAAGGATCTAAGGAAGTGAGCCATGGTAATTTGGGGGAAGAGAAGTCTGGGCTGTGAGAACATTCAAGAGGCAAGAGTGTGCCTAATGTGTGAGAAACAGGGAGGAAGCCAAAGTAGCAGAGTGAGTATGAGGGAAAAGGAGTAGAAGATTCATACTTGTTTCCTGAAATGTCTAAGTCTGTCCTTTGTCCTTTCAGTTCCCAGTGTCGTCCTGGATGTGAACCTCTCCTTTTCCCCACGACTGCACTGCCTTCCTGCATTGACTTGGGACCCCCACTGGTCTGCCATGTTGAAGTCAGAATGGCTTCTCAAACTCATATCTAATCACGTCACTCTCTTGCTAAAATCCCAGTGTGGTTCCCTGCTGGATAAAATCCAAGACTTCCACCTAGAAACCAAAATCCTTCCCCCCTGGCTCTCATCATACCCTTTTTATCTCTAAGTCAGGCTTGGGTCTCTGTGAAACCTTCTCTCCATCTCATTGACCCAGAATTACAGAGCAAGAGCAAAGCCCTGCTAATAGTATGCTGGCTACCAGCCAATTCTTAACACTCTCCTAATCCAGATACAGCCTTTCATTTAGGACTGGGTGCCCTTGAGAACCCACGAAGAACACCATTTTTTTCTTAGCTAACTTTTATTACTCTACTTACCTAACTACCTAAGAAGGGAAGGAGAAGCACCTAATGCTGATAGCGTTTTACAGGCAGAAACATG
This sequence comes from Canis lupus dingo, assembly GCF_003254725.2. Taxonomy (NCBI): domain Eukaryota; kingdom Metazoa; phylum Chordata; class Mammalia; order Carnivora; family Canidae; genus Canis; species Canis lupus. The sequence goes on along the minus strand of NC_064263.1, from coordinate 5,289,171 downwards.
AAATATCAGACACGTTAACAAGTGGATTTGGGTTCTAACTAGCAAAACAGGCTTCCTGTCACAGACCAGGGCAATGACGAGAGAGTGTGGGCAGGGCGGTCCAAGCAGAAGGCTGGGTCCTGCTGTCCAGGAACAGAAAAGTACTTGAAAAGAAGGAGCAACATAAAGAAGCCTTATAAAAATCCTCAAGTGGAAATAAGAAGAAAACTTTGCCATCTGGGTTATGGAGAAAGAGCTGCAAGGGCTGCCAAATGTACTTTAATGGTCATTGGTGGGAAACCTGCTTTCTCCATATACAGTGAAAGGATTCCAGAATGTATGCTGCACACAGATGGCAAAGTACTTTACATTTAATATAAAAATTTTCCCATCAGAGGAAGACCAGAATCAGTGAGAAATTCCTGTTAATTTCCTCTGGTTAAAACAACAATGAAAACTAAATGGACAACAGAATATCTGGTTGAATATTTCAACAAAGAAAAACATATTTCAGGGGCAAATATTATGCATCAGGAACTATGCTAAGTAGTAACAGTATTACAGAGGTGACTAAGGCAGAGTATCCTAAGTATTTTGAAGAATACAGAACAGAACAGATCAGAACACAAGGCCTGTCATGACACACAGGTGGTTATAAAGGTTCCTCACCCCCAGTGTTTCCCTTCCCTGGGTGCTGCCTGTTATGATCCCTGACTTCCACCACTCTTTGAGTATAAAATGCTTCCCATTCCTCCCGTTCTTATATACTATTTACTGAGTGTATATTATGCACCAGCGTTGTGCCACACTTGGGAATTTCTATTAAGATATAATTACCCTAGGTAGGGAGAAATCTTAATCTCCACCCATAGTGAGTTCTCAATAAATAGTTTTTGAATGAATGCATGAGGCCATTATCAGCTAACACCTTAGAAAGGATGGTGATCGCAAGCCCAGGAGGGACTGACAGGGCAGGTGGCTGGGAGGACGTACAAGCATCTGGCTGCTGAAAATAGGTGAACAAGAGGAAAAGCAAATTAACAGTCTCTTGGCATGTTTGTACCATTTTGTTCAGAGCTGAATCTGGCTCAGTTGTGTGGAAATGAGAGGTATTAAGAGGAAAAAAAAGAGCCATTTGAGTCCTTGAAGATGAGATTTTTTGCTCTCCATCCTCTGTGATGAGAGGGCTCTTGTTCCAGATGAGAGCATCAGGATGACTTTCTGCAAATTGGGTATGGCTGCCCTGGTGTGATTCTCTTGGTCCATGAGCACCCTCTGGTCAGGACCACTATGCATGCAGTCATAGAAGTTTTGACCACATGAGGGCTGCTGGTGAAGAGAGCAAGTGTGGGCTGAAATAGATCCAGCTTGCACTTTACTAAGCCTTTCACCTAGGATGGAGGGGGAGAGTGATGGATAGGCCCTGAAGATAGGAAGCCTTTTTCTGATTTTCTCAGGGTGGTTTCTCTGGAGGTTTTCTCTTGTCATGTAGATGTCATGGGTCATAACATTGAGCAAAGCCATTTTTGTTCATCAGGTTCTGTATGAACTATTGGATCTAGAACAAAAAGCCACTCTGGATCTGCAGATTGCAGAACTCTGTCTCTCTGTGCGCACAAAAGGACTTGGAGGAGTGGGTGGTGCCCGCCTATTCTGGCAAAAAGAACAGGGCAGGGGCTGAGGACCCCTGGGTGAGTCCCTGCCTCATCACTTCCTCCCTGTATGACAGTGGGTGGTCACCTCTCAGCCCCAGCTTCCTCCTCTGTGTGCTGAAGGGGTTAAGGAATCTCTGAGGTTAGGGAATGGGTTAGGGAATCTCTGAGGTCCCTTCCAACCTCAGATTTCAATGATCCACTTAGAATGCCATCAAAGATGAAGGTCTTTACCCTTTCAACATTCCTTTCTTGCCACGAATAACCAGTTTCAAAAAAGTTGCCCGCCTGTGGCATGAATAAGCTGGGATCAGAGTTGTCCAGTTGTACCGTGCAGACACAGTGAGAGAATTTACCTTCCTAATGCCCTTGGAGAGTAAGCCAAAGATTGAAAGCGTTCATCAAAAGCTACCACACAGGAGGGAAAACAAGAAAAGGATATGGTGTGCCTGTGGAAAGTCTCTTTTGGGCTGATCCAAAAATCTTGATTCGGTCTAAATCCTAATTTATGCACTGGGTCACAGAGGGGACCAGAATTCACCAAGTGGAAGGAGTATTTTGTCACTCAGATAACCGAGTCAAACAGAAAATACCCTTCCAAATGGGTAAAACCTCCTTGTAGAGCCCAGAAGATAAATCAAAACAGAAAACCGGTGACCTAAAGAAACATTTGTCTGCCAAAGTGATGTAATGATGGGATTTTTTTCCCTCGTAACCTTTTGCTGCCCCCCTCTCGTTTTTTCTCCCAGTCAGCAGACTTCTGGGTTTTTATTTTTTTCCCTCATTTCTGTTATTGTGTTTGGTTTTGCCCTTGGCTTTTGCTTTTCCTAAGTCTCATTTCTGAACGAAAGGCTGTTGAACCGCAGAATTTGCTTTCAAAAGAACTGAACGATTTCCTTCTCCTTCCTAGCTTGCCTCTCGCCAGGCCAGCAGGCCGCGCTGCCCGGCCGGAGAAGCTGGCAGGAGCAGGGGTCTGGGGTTGGGGAAGGAGGGGGCGAAGCGAAGGGGGCAGGCAGGGGGCAGGGGAGAGGAGTCTGAGCAGCCCAGGTGAGGCAGAGGCAGAGCTAATGAGAAGCATATGCCGCCAACCATTTTAAAGTCTGGCTTGAGCCAAGGGAAGTGATGAATTGCAAGAATGTGTTGTGTTCATAGCCGGGGAGCTGGCAGAAATAGCCTGGCTAGAGGACTAGGATGGAAGTTTTTTTTTTTTTTTTTTTTTTTTTTTAAGGACTCAGGCTTAAAAATACATTTCTCTTTGTCAGCAAAATGTTCTAGTTTCAGAACTATGAATGGTAGACTACATCTGTCAGACGAATGCATTCCTCACACCTCCAAATTTCTAAGATGCAACTTACCTTCAAATTAAAAGATTAATGCTTGCCCCCCAAAATGGACTTAAGTGACAGCACAGCTCTGAGCTACTTGGAACATTCTGAGTACACAGGACGATCTCAGCCCCTGGATTTGCGTAGGCAAGCTCATCTCTATCTGAGGTCCCTGGGGAGGGCAGGTAAATCCTGAGCACAGGTCTGGGAAGACTTGCTCCTTCCTTTCCTTTTCCTTCCCCCACTAATTATTTGCCAAGTATCTTCTAAAGTGCCAGGGTCTGTTTAGAGGAAGATACGCTGGAGAAATGGAATCCGAGTCATTACCTCCAACACAGATGCCTCTCAGCCCAGCCAGGATGATTACAGAGGCTCCACTTCAGGGGCCAAGGTTAAAGCTCTCTTTAAACATTTAGTCCCCAGAATCACAGCCCCCTACTTGGCAACAATAAGCGTGTTAGGTTGTGCTCTTGAGAAAGAGCTCAGCCCAAGCCCAGGTCAGAACCTCACAGCGGGAAGACTGAATGTCTAAGTTGCAGCTCTCAGGAAATATTTACCTGTTTGCTATGGGCACCTTCCACCTGCCTTCTGATCTCTTTCCTTATTTCTAGCCTGATTGCTTGTGGCTATTCAGTTCTCAGCAATGTGACAGGCATAGGTGTCCACGTACTTACTGTTCACCCCTGTTTCCCCCTGGGGCCTGGTTATGGGGCTGGCACTTAACAGCTAAACAAATAGTTGAATGAAGCAATGAATGTTTTTTCCCCAAATGCCCTAATTCGAAATTTCCTTTCAATTTCTTGCTACTCAACCAACTGACCTCTCACACCAAAATCCAAACAGTTTTATCTCAGATCTTGGATCTGGCATCTAATATTAAGAAGCCTTGGGCCAATCACCTCGTTCTCTGAGCCCATTTCCTTACTTTCAATGGGATTAATTAAATTTACTCTACAGGTATGCTTTAAGGATTCAATAGATAATTGAGAACTTAAAACTCTTTTTTTTTTTTTTTTTAGACTTTATTTATTTATGATAGTCACAGAGAGAGAGAGAGAGGCAGAGACACAGGCAGAGGGAGAAGCAGGCTCCATGCACCGGGAGCCTGACGTGGGATTCGATCCTGCGTCTCCAGGATCGCGCCCTGGGCCAAAGGCAGGCGCCAAACCGCTGCGCCACCCAGGGATCCCGAGAACTTAAAACTCTTAGCCCATCTCTTGGCATGTAGTGAGCATTCAAAAGGTATTGATTAGCTCCTCTTTCATCCATTCCTTCTGATAATCTCCAACAAGTATTAGAAAACACTGGTTAACAGAAGTCACACTAAGGTATGAATGAGGAATGGGTTTAGTTTTTCTAGTCTGTAGGAGAAAAAAATCGAAGTGGGAAGTAGGATAGTTTTGAGAATCTGGGACTTTTCGTGGTTTCTCTCCATTCTGTTCGACCTCTGTTCTCCGCATTTTGCTTGGACACTCCAATTACCCCAGCATTCCAGATCAGGTGTCACAATGGGGTGTCCCACTTTGAAAGGTTGCTAACCTTCATATACACTGCAATTAGTATTATTTAAATTTTATTTAATGGGAGAGCAAATTAACAGAAAACAAAGAAATCTGGATTGCGAAATAAGAATGTGGAAAAATAAAAATGCAGTATCAAATTACATGATTAAAGAAAACAAACAAATAATTTTTCCTTCTCTGTTTTCTTTTGAAGTTCCCAATAAATAAAGCTTACGAGGATGAAACTATTCTTATAAAATCCACCCTGTAATGGATGGATAAAGAAGATATGAGATACACACACACACATACACACACTGGAATATACATAGCCATTGAATGAAATGAAATCCTGCCATTTGCTATGAGGTGGATGGAACTGGAGGGTATAATAGCATAATGCTAAGCAAAAAAAGTCAATCAGAGAAAGACAACTGTCATATGATCTCACTCATATGTGGAATTTAAGAAACAAAACAGAGGAACAACAAGGAAGGGAAGGAAAAATAAAACAAGATGAAATCAGAGAGTGAGATAAACCATAGGAGACTCTTTTTTTTTTTTTTTAATTTTTTTTTTTATTTATTTATGATAGTCACACAGAGAGAGAGAGAGGCAGAGACATAGGCAGAGGGAGAAGCAGGCTCCATGCACCGGGAGACTGACGTGGGATTCAATCCTGGGTCTCCAGGATCGCGCCCTGGGCCAAAGGCAGGCGCTAAACCACTGCGCCACCCAGGGATCCCAGGAGACTCTTAATCATAGGAAATAAACAGGGTCGCTGGAGGGGCAGTGGATAGGGGGACGGGGTAACTGGGTGATGGACATGAAGGAGGGCATGTGATATAATGAGCACTGGGTGTTGTATGTAACTGGTGAATCACTGAACTCTACTCTGAAACTAATGATACACTGTATGTTAATTTTGTTGAATTTAAATAAAAAAATAAAAACAACAACAAAAATCCACCCTGTATTTTCTGTAAAACTAATCATTTGTACTGTGATTCAGACAGGACAAAAATGATTTTAAATAAAAAAATTTTCTTACACATGTAGGCCATTTTATTTATGCAACTGTTTTCTTGGAGAATGTTTTAGGGGGAGTTGAAGCAAAGAAAGTAAATTATACAATTTTATTAAATTTTACCTTCACTAAAAAAATTATATGAGTAAATGGATTTCTTCAAGTTTCCCAAAGAAAAAGTTATGTTATCTGACCAAAGTCTGTCTTTCTTTTTTTCCTTCTCTTAGGTTGGCAAAACCTACAGGAAAATACCCACTTATGGCTTTAAAATGCTGATGTGTCTACATTTCTACCCACTCCCCATGTGAGTTTAAAAATTTATTTGACAATTAAACTGCCCAATTTAGAATTTTTCTTCCCAATTGCAAATTCTTTCATTGCACAGATCTATGAATTAATCAGAGCAAAGTAGGAACATGGTAGCAACAGTGAAAGAAGTTAGGTTAATTTTTTTTCTGGCAGAAATACAGGTTCAAGTACATTATAAGTAGACAAAACATTAGCTGAAATTTTTTGGAAAAGCTATTAAACTTTCCACTATAATGAACCAGTGAGCTTCTAGTATCTCAGGTAGCACTGTATCAACTTAGAACTTGTTCTTATGGTATTTAGTACATCTTCAAGGTAGATAATGAGTTGTAATTATCATTTCTTTAAAAGGGCTCTGACAGGCCCAACCATGGAGTAGCGACTTCAGAGTCTGCATGCAATGCTCTAATATTTTCTTTACTTCCCTTTGTACTTTATGCCCTTTGTGGATCATTCGAATTATAAGCTCCATTTTAGAATAGGTAGTAATATAAAATAGAGGAGAGAAAAGAAATCAAAATAAAATGAGGACTTCCCCTTATATTTTCATCTAAACTTAACTCTCGGGGATCCCTGGATGGCTCAGTGGTTTAGCACCTGCCTTTGGCCCAGGGCGTGATCCTGGAGTCCTGGGATCGAGTCCCGTTTTGGGCTCCCGGTGCATGGAGCCTGCTTCTCCCTCTGCCTGTGTCTCTGCCATTCTCTCTCTCTCTCTCTCTCTCTCTCTCTCTCTTTCTGTGTCTATCATGAGTAAATAAATAAAATCTTTAAAAAAAATAAAAAAATAAACTTAACTCTCTTTTCTATTTTGATTTCTTTTTTTTCCCTTCTGACAAAAGGAGGTAAAAGTACTTTTTTAGAGACATGTAAAATCTCTTCCCACTGCATTCACAGATCGACACAATAGAAATGATGCATAATTGATATACCATCTCCAGGAAGATATCACAGAACACAGAACATGGGATTTGGACTGACACTAAGCATGACCTAGCTCCTGGCTCTGCCCCCTTCTGTTGAGTGACCTTGGGCAAGTCTTGTGATCTCTCTGAGTTTTGGTTTCTGCTGAGATACAGAGTTAGTGATAGTTAATTAAACAAGAGACTATGAGTAAAGCACTCTGCATGGTGCCTGGCATATATATTCATAACTTAATAAATAGAAACTATTATTATCATTCATGGAGTACTTAATCTTTTTTCTAAGGCAAGTTGGTATTAGCCAAATTCTCTACCATCCTGTGGCTGTTTAAAATGTGAAATATTAAAGAGTTTCGTGGTTCCCATTCATTACAAAAAAAATCTCCCTGACCACTTGGAGTAAGGATTATTATCATCACTAATAATTTAAATCAGGGAAGTCAAGACTTCTCTGTGCTTTCCACTTAAGCAGCTGTGATGCCATTCAACTGTGATTGGAATTCACTCCCTTAATGAACAGCCAAACTATCTTAGATGTTTACTATGGTCCTTTTCAACTCTTACCTCTTTGATCTCATTTTATCCTCACACCAACTCTGTAAGGAAGGGCAAAACTCAAGATTCTTAGTGGTATGGTTTTTGGGCTGGGATAATCTTTTCAGATGAGATAGGTCTCCTGTATATTTGTAAAAGTGCGTGTGTATATTAAAGAGCTCCCTATATTTGAGCTTTGAAGGATAAGACTGCTGATTGGGGGTGGTGGGGTTGACACAAAAGGCAGGCATGGTGTCTAGGATCATAGAGCTAGAGGGAGGGGGCAGAGCAGTGGATGTGGCTGTGCTTTTATTAATTCCATTTTGGGAAATATTTGTGGCAGGTGTATGATGTAAGAATGAGCTGGTCACAGGGACACTGGATATGTTTCTTAGGCTCCACTGCAAGTAACTAGATGGTGTTGGCAAAGAGTTAAGAAAAACTCCTTCTCTTTTTGCATGAGAATCTGACCTTTGGTTAACTTCTTAGCTTGGTTGCCCTGGAAACAGATAAAGATGGTATGTGTCAACTATGTTACTAGGCAACATTGCATATGGTAAAAATGACCCCTCATTGGCACACTGCATCTGGACTGGGGGAACTACAAATGAACTGTAAATACCTGATGGGAATGCCATGCTTTGGACTTCCATGAGTGCAGCAATTCTTGTAACTAGAATTTCCCTTGCTAGGACCCTGCAGGCTATATCTTTGGAGTTATTACAAGAGTTATTGACTGCTGTGGGATAGAAGGCTTTTAAGCAAAAGCAGTTCCTTCACCTGCCCAATATGGATTCCATCATCTAGCACCTGAACTGGTAGGGCTCTAATTACAGAAGAATGCTTGATGCTGCTCGCTAGCAAGCTATCGTTCCTATCCTATGAACTTCTGAGTAAACTGATGTCAGATGTGATGTTCAGTAGTTTTGTGAGTCTAAAAGTCTAGTTGAGCTTCAGAAACTGCCTGTTGAATCTTGTAAGTTTGTTTAATGTCATGGTGATATCCTCTGGGTAACCTGTGAGGCATGACTTCTGGGAATGGGTTTGGAACATCCAAATGAAGTCTTTTGTAGAACTTTTATTGATAAACTCATTCATCCAGCCAGCCGTCTAGCCAATCAGCCAATATTGAATCAGGATCTACAATGTGCCAAGCATTGTGCTAGACACAAAAAATATTCAAGATCATTTCTTTCGATCAGCCCTCACATCTTATGTAAAGAAAAGAGGCATATATTGATTATTAGTAGTTGAAGTAATAACCAGCGGCCAATATTTCTTAAATACCAGGTACTTTACATGCATCATCTCATTTAACCTTTGACAAGGATTCTGCAAAGTTGATAGTATCCTACATATTTTATACACATGAAATTAGGCACAGAGAGTTTGCCTCAATGGCTTTGGAATTCAGGCAGCCTGACCCCAGATTATAGTCCTTAACCAGTACATTATTTAATGTGATATGCACCTTAATAGTGATTCTCATCAAGGATTTCATTCAACAAGGCTCAACTGGCTCTTCATCTCCTACAATGCCACCGATCGAAATGTGTTCCAGTTGTGCATCAGGCCCATGCTTCTCTTTCTCTAGAGAAAACTTAAACTACTCTCCTGATACAGCCTACCTAGCTTCGTTTTCCAGTTCTGAAGGCTAGACTCGCCGCTGGGCCGAAGTGAGCACTGTGACATTTTATGCCTTCAATAATTCTCTTTTGAACCTAGATTATGAGACAAAATAATGTATGTAAAGTGACAAATACTGAGTCTGTCACGTCGTAAGCACTCTATAAACCATAGCTATTGTTACTCTTTCTTCTCATGTTGCCTGCAAAATGCCAAAAATTATTGGGGAGGTGGACATTGCAGTGGCTTTAGCATCTTGCGTCCTCTTTAGTCATATATATTCTTTGTGTGTCTGTCAAGAACATTTATGAAGCGCTCAGTGGGTGGGCTGTAGAGTATCAGAGAAAATAGAGCCAGGTCCGTCAGGATGCTTATGACACATTTAACAACACAGACAAGGACACCTGAAAGTGCCTTCGGAACCCTTGCAAAAAGGCTCCAACTACATAAAAATTACCAGTTCTCTAATTCTCTTCCAGGAAAGGGCCTGGTTAGACTATGCAAGACAGTAACCATACTTCCATAGAAATAAACTGAGGACTCAGAAGGCAGTCAATCTCCTCTTTGCCACATCCCACTGCCTCAGATTTATCTACTCCATTTGGCCTCTGCCCAGTCTTTATTAAACATGGCCTTGACCAGCAGCCAACCTGTGTCAATTCTAAACACTTGTCATGAGGAAAAACCTTAACTGGTCTATGGTTCTGTCCACTATAGACTGTCTGGTCTTAGCTGGACTATGGTTCTGTCCACTATAGACTGTCTTGTCTTCTGGCACATTGGTACCTAGTGTCAGAGCCATTTGGGCCCTTTCTGGGCCTGGGATCTCAGACCAATTTCCCACATTATGAGTTTCCTTCATATCCTAAAATAACAGAGACATTCTTCCCACATTCTACATCTGGAGATCTCAGCTGTCTCTGAAGATTCAGTACCTACCCTAGATTTTGAAAACCAAGTTCTTGTGCTTCTGCTTGGGATGAGGCCTAGAGCCAAAATAAATCCAAGATAAAAGATCTCAGTTAAAGGACCCACCTCTGGTGATGAGGCTTGCCTGGCCTGGATGTCTGGGGTGAGATTTAGGTGCTTGTCCGTCCAAATAATTGACACTAAATGGAGAACAAACTAGAATGTCCCTGAGTACTCAACTTGGTTCACTCATCAAACATTTACTGGGTAGGTACGGTGCTATGTTTTGGAAACAGAAAGTTGGTGAAGACGAGGTGCGTTCCCTGAGAAATTCAAAGTCATTTATTGTTCGTGTAACATAGAACATATTCATCAGTTTGTTAGAAAAAACAACAACAACACCAATTCTCAAGCTCTCCTGGAAGAAAGTGTTCACTGCTTCCTCTCGCCTGGAGTTCTAAAATGTCTGACTTGATAAAGAAAAACACCATCAACTGCCACCAGAGCCTCCTCAACTGAGAATTCTGCAGCAGAAGTGATCTTGATCATCTCAGAAATCCCAGACAGAAATGGAAGCAATATAAATAAACATAAAAGAAAACAGAGGTGCCGTAACACAACTATAAATTGCTTTCTCCCCGACTTTCTTCCAATCATCCAGGGCAAAAGAGGGAAGTTGGTCTTTGTGGCAGAGAATAGACCAACAGCTGTTCTATATCCTGCCAAGAGGAGAGAGACTTATTATAAATAATAGCCAACAATATGTCCTTTGGGACTGGAGACTCAGCCAGTTTGTGGGGGAAGCGCGGAGGAAAAAGGAGGGTTAATGGGATGGGGGGGTAACCAATGCAACAGAGGATGAACTAGGAGAAAACCCTATCAAATTTTCCTGTGTACTTATGTTTCTATTACCTCATTAGGGTGATTACATAATGCTACTCCATTTATAAACTAAAAGGGAAATAAGGGGCAATATTCTCATTAGCAGTGGCTGATGCGAGACATTAACATACCAGTAAAGTCATGTGGGTGAACAATTAATATGTTTGGGAACATCTTTTCGTCCTCTCTTCATCTGTTTGGTATTTTGTCTGCCCCTTCTCTTTTAGCCATATATGTGTATCTGTGATTCAGAAGCGGAGATGGAGCTGACAGCTGGGGTGCCCTCATTTTGAGAGCCCTTCATGTAAGACATTTCTGGAGTTTGTTTTTATGGTTTTATATTCTAAAATTGGGAGATACAAGTGAAAGATCTTATAGCCACATACGGTTCTCTTCCTGCCCCCTCTCTGCCAACTGCCCCCCGCCCAGGGCATCCTAGCCAGCTGCAGATCAGTGTTCTGAAATTTCTCATGTCTTAAGATATTTTTCTACTTGTGGAGAAACATCATTGTCTCACATCTCTTACTAGCTAGTGTCCTAATTCTAAGTTGTAACTCTAGGTGGGGAACTCCCCACCCCCCTCGCCTATGGCTGGGGGGCGGGGGAGGGGGAACCTTCTGTTTATGGAAATACTATTAATTTGCATCTCAACGTTAGAAAATAGCTCAGTGGGCCCGTAAAATTCATCAAGTGATATTTAACAAAAGAAGAAACTTTCTCCTAGAGCTGAGAAACCACTTATTCAGATAGTTAGCGGGAGAGTCCAGGTGGGGACCCATACACGACCCATATACGACTGTAATATATAATTTCTAAGGGAGGTTGGGTAATTTAAGGAGTGTCTGTTTTATCCACGGGTCTTCTAATGAGGGCGTGTGGGGAGTGTGGGGGTGTAGGGAGAGATCAATCCTGCTAAAGGGTTCCTCAGAGAAAGAATTAGCTGTTTAGCCTGTATTTATGTCTTACATGTGGTTTTCATTTGATATACTCACCCTTTATTCCTACATAAACTTATTTCATCTCTGTCTCTCCATTTTCTTATATTACCTCTGGTTTTAATTTTGGGGGCTCCCAAATGCATTATCGCTAAGTTATCCTTTCTCTGGACATGAGCACTTACTTTGCATTCGTTCTTATGACTGCAAACTAGATGAAGAGCTTGGGGGATAGCATTGCACATGAATAGGGAGGAATATCTATTCAGATTAGAAAAACAAAAGAAACCTTTAGACCATAGATGGTAAATTAGGGACTGGGCTCTACTTAGGGCCTGGGAATTAGCATTTACCTAAGTTAGCAATTGGTCTGTTCCTTAAAGTATAGGGTTCCATAAGTTTTTCTATTCATATCTTTTTTTTTTTTTTTTTTTTTTTAACAGTATCTTAACTATCCAGCAGATGGCATCTGCTTCAAAACTCAAAAATTCCATTTATGTTTCAGGACAAACAGGATACTGGTGCATTGAAACCTCCCTTAATTGACTCCTACATTTAATACCTAAAAAAAGGCTGCTAGAAACACACCTAAGGGTAGACAATTAATTCCCTTTTTTGAGGTAAGAGTCATTCTTTTTTCTTGCCAAGCCCGTGGCAGCATCATGGATACACAGGAAAACCTCAGTCATTTCAAAGGAAACATAATCAGAATTAAACTCAGAAGCTCACTTTAAAAATCTCTTACTGGAGTTACCTTCAGCATGAAACAAGAGCTGAGTATTAAGGTCAGATTCAGAAAAGCAATGCTAATCTCAAACCTCCTCTAAGGGAGAGAGAGGCAAAAATGTGCGCCAGCTCAAAGAAGTAAGAGATGACTGAATACACAAAGCTTTCTGGATGGTTACCATACAGAGCCCTTTTCCTTCTTATTTCATCTGAAGACATGGGTGTGATTGAATGACTTCTAACATTTAATGACACCTTTGCTCCAGTGCTTTGTAAAGCTCACACATGAATACACAGATCCATTTCCAGATGATCCTGGGGGCCCCATCCTTTTGTGTCAAGCACAAAGAAAAAAGAAAGAGAGGGAGACCCAGAGACAAAGAAACAGCCCATGTAACCAAGCTCCGAACATGATTTAAAAAACCAACTTAGTAAACATCAATCTTTAGACGTGTTATGTGAAATGGAGTCATACTCCAAAAGAAATGTTGGCTACGTTTAAAAGATCACTTTGTCTAAAGAAAATGCCAAGTTGAATTTCCCAGCAGTAAGTCATGTCTACAAGAAACTGACAAGACAAAAGCAACAATGTGAAAAGGTGAAAGATAGATCATGTGAGAAAAGGTAATAATGTTATAACCCTGTTGCTTTTTTTAAGGGTCTAGTCCCCCCCCCTTTTTTTGGTATCATTTTTCAGGGATCAATGTGGCTGTGAAAAGAGCAATGGGTTAGAAATTAAGAGACTTGTGTGACTTGCTGTGTTACTTTGTGTGAATAACGTCACCTCCCCAGACCTCAGTTTCCATCTATGTAATATAAGGAGATGGGACCAAATGACTTTTGGGTTCACTTTGAGCTAATGTTTGTTCTTACGGGGCATCCCTGCAGCCACAGAGCAGCCTCTTAGCACTCAAGTGTGAGTGTGAGTCATAAGGAAGGACAGTGGGAGCTTGGATAGTGGTAGGGTCTGTCGTTAGTTTGCCAAAACTGAGCCATCGGAAAGGTATGTGGTAAGGAAGCATTTTAGAAGACTTTAGTTGCATTTTCCACCTTTCAGTTCCACGGCTCTTTTCTGGGGGCAAAAAAAAAAAGGAGCCCAGGTTTGGAAGCTGTCTTAGAAATGAATCTGCTTGTTCTCACTTTTAGATAAAAACAAATGCATTTGACCATTTGATTCTTTGTGTACAGCGTCACGCATGTCGGTGAATCTTTCTCCAACTTTAGAATTTAAAAATGCCTGACATCTCCACAGTTAATATACACAATGGATTCTTCAGAAATGCAGAGTTAGAACATTTGAAGCAGCTGAATGCTGATTTATATGAAAGCTGAAAGTGTACAGTACTAATAAAATGTATCTTTGACATCTTGGCTTCCAGAGAAACACACTTCCTTTGTTCATTCACAAGTCTACTCTATTTCCACCTCGGATTTAATTATCTTCCCAGTTCTCATTTGCGTATGTGTAGGCTACCATTTACAATACACCAAGCCCTATGTGTGGGAGGCACAAATCCTTTCATTCAAAAAAAAAAAAAAAATGTGGACAAGTCATTTTGACTGCATAATATGAGCTTCAGACAAGGCCAAAAGGATGCTAACTGTATTCCAAGAGTATCAATGTCCTTGAAATGAAATTTGCTGTTTGGTGTATTGATCCACATCATCACTTAGTTGAGACTGTCAATTATGAGTCCCATGCAGAAAAGAATTGATCTCTTTTTTCCCTCTAAAATCATAGGCCATTGGAATTGAGAGGGGCTTTATAAAACAATCTAGTCCAACTTCCTCATTTTATAGATGAGACCAATGAAGCCCAGAGATGTAGAAGGTTTGCCTCAAATACCCAGATGGACAGTAGCAGAAGTGAGATTAGAACTTGGATTTTTTAATTTACACATTGGCATCAGTTACACATCCATTCTTCTCATGCTCCCAGTATCTATCTATCCATTTCCCCATTCAAAAACAAGTAACCTCTGATGCCAGGGCCTAATCTGGACTTGGTAAACAAAATAAAATGTCCCTGATTCTCAAGAAGCTCATAATACTTTGTTTGCCTTTCAACAATCTTTTGGGGGGAAAAGATAAGGCCAACTTTATAGTTCTCAATAAATATAAAAAAAGAGAGAGATTAACATTACTACAGCAAATGTTCCACTTTCCTATTCTTTAAATACAGAGACACTTCATTTATTTGACTTTGGCAGAGAACAAGGTGTTCCACATAAGTAAACCCTGCAGACCACTGAAATACAACCCTTGAACAGAAATCATTCTTAAAGTATATTTCATACTTCCCTGCCTTTGGAAACAAAAGATATTGAACATGACTTGCATGTTTGTTTGTTTGTTTGTTTATTTATTTATTTATTTATTTATTTATTTATTTATTTATTTATTTTATATGACTCAGAGTGATCGCTTAGGAACATCCATTATCATACTGGACAGTGATCCTGTTCTGTGTCTAATTTTCCAGATCACCCCTATAATATCAGGCAGTTAACGATTTTCACTGCAAGTTACCCATACCTCTAGCAGTGATTTCATAATCTCTTAATTTGCAGGGCCAAGAGTCATTTCAGGAAATGAATAAAAAATTATATCTTGAATCTGTGTCATAGTTAGTAAAGCTTCAAGCACAGGTCTGATGTGTGGTATCCATGCCTTTGATGGGTGGATTTGGGGACCAAAATTATACACTTTTTTTTTTTTTCTGATTACTTCTAAGCTTAGGATGATGTCAAGAGGGCTGGGGATGCTGTGCCTCTAGGCAAGCTGGCCAACACCGCAGTCAGCCTCAGACCAGAACTTCCATCTTATCCTCAGAGCAGAGAGCCATGATGGGACCATAGAAGCCCGAGCAATTTCATTCAACAGGAGTGAGACTGTGTCTTTGAGGTACTTGGTTTAAATAGTACCCAACCTTCTCTATTTCTATCATGGGATCCATCAGAATTCTGCCCACCTGCCTGCTAGAATTATCTCCTGCCCCACCAATTTATAGTTCAGAAGTTCCAGATTCTACTTATAGTGTGACCTCCTGACAAGCCCCACGTCCAGCCCTTTACGTAACAGGAATTCAGGTAATCCCTAAAACTGTGTCAAGTAGACATAACTATCTCATTCCACAGGAGGAAACTGAGTCACAGGGAGCTTAGGTGATTTACCTAGGGTAAGCTAGCAAGGAGGGAGGAATTAGGCCTCTTGACTTGACTCCCTTTGTCAGAAACGTTAGCATACCCAAGATGGTGACTCTGCAAAACTATGACTAACATAGTTGATGACGTTTCTTAAATTACTTGAAATTTCTACCTTAATACTACTGGGTCATAGGATGAGGGTGGCATGGTTATGAAAGCAACTTATGAAAAAAAAAAAACCAATCTGGATTTCAGCTCATCGCTTGTCCCTTTGCAGGCATTGATTCAGATTTTCTCATCTCCTACTCGTGTGTTCTTTGTGTGTGCTTTATGGTGAATTATAAGGTCAAGGAAAACATATAGCAGCCCACATTATGCAACATACAAGTGGATAAGACTACCCTCTTTCAAGTATTCCAAAAATATTTGCTGGGAGCTAACCCAGGGGCAGACATTCTCCTAGTCACCAAGGACTTTAAGATGGATAGGAACTGGAGCTTCTGACATTCCATGGGAGAAACAGGATTCTAAGGAAACAACCAGATCAATGTGTTAAGTGCTAAAATAGAAATACACTAAAAGATGTTATGGGAACCTAACACTGGACTCTGCTGAAGGAGATGCTCAATAAGCTGGGACTAGGTGGTTGAGTATAGCCAGGAGGGAAGGGGAACGGTACTTGAGGCAGAGAGAACAGCGAGGATGGATGGAAGAGCTTCACGTGTGCTGTATTTCCATGGCTGAAGCCATGAGCGCAAGTGGCGAAGTGAGGTGGGGACTTTAGGCCCTGAGGATTAAAATAATTCTGTGAAATGATTCAACTCTACTGCGGCCATTGTTATAAGTGCAATGACTAAATATATGTATGACAAAATTTTCAGGCACAATGCTAAATAGACAAAACATGAAGTTAAATTTTTTGGAGAAAGCTAGTACGCTTTACACTACAATGAACTCATACTCTGGTATCCCAGATAGAATACAATCTGTTTGGAGCCCGTTCTCATATTATTTCGCATGTCTTCCTTCAATTCCTTCCTTCCTTCAATCCATCTTCCTTCCTGTGTATCTGTGATTCTTAACTTTTTAGGCCATGTTTCCTGATTTTTTTCTATTTAGAAAGCATTGATATTTATATTATTACACAGCACAAAATCACCTAAATAATCACTTTATAACATTTCAGTGAGAACATGAATGCCTACAGAGAGGCCCTGGATCTAAATGAAAAGAAGTAATGATTGCTTTGTGTCTCGTATTTAGGTGTTTCATCATTTTGAATGTATTTTTGTGTCTGGTGTAAGAAAGTGGTCCAGTTTCATTCTTCTGCACATGGCTGTCCCGTTCTCCCAGCACCAACCACCAGAGTTACCTCTTCTTTTCAGTTTCTTTCATGGAGGCATCTCTATATATTTCAGATCCACAATAACTTGAGAATCTAAAGAGCTGACCTCAGGTCCAACTCATTTCCTCATTTTCCAACTGGAAATTTAAGTGAAAATTACACAGTATTGCACTTCTTTCAAGAGTATAAATGAACTGCAATTCGTTAAAGGTGAGACCCCTTTTTTTATGAATGAAGTGCCATATTCAATGTTACTACTCTCTATTCCCTGGAGAGAATATTAGAGTTCTTTGGGAATAAAATTACCTCTTTCACAATCACCGCTAAGTTTTACTTTACTAATGGTTGTCTTGTGGGTGGGATCTAGACTTATTACTTTCAAAGCACTAGTGCAGAGAATGCATAACCTGAATATCATAATCTGTCTATCAGGAACCAGGTTCCAGTCACATTCTTCGGCGGCATAGTGGGTAACCTTAGAACCCAAGAGGTAGGGTGATTCCTGGGTCTCCTGAGAAGTTGGACCTGAGGTCAGCTCTTTAGATTCTCAAGTTATTGTGGATCTGAAATATATAGAGATGCCTCCATGAAAGAAACTGAAAAGAAGAGGTAACTCTGGTGGTTGGTGCTGGGAGAACGGGACAGCCATGTGCAGAAGAATGAAACTGGACCACTTTCTTACACCAGACACAAAAATACATTCAAAATGATGAAACACCTAAATATGAGACACAAAACAATCAAAATCCTGGAGGAGAACACAGGAAGTAACTTCTTTGACATCAGCCATAGCAACATCTTACTAGACACACGTCTCCAGAGGCAAGAGAAACTAAAGCAAAAGTAAACTATTGGGATTTCACCAAGGTGACAAGCTTCTACACAGCGAAGGAAATAATCAGCAAAACTAAAAGGCAGCCTGTGGAATGGGAGAAGATAGTACTCTATGATAGAGGGCTAGTATTCAAAATTTATAAAGAACTTCTCAAACCCAACAACAAAGACCCAAATAATCCAGTTAAAAAAGGGCAGAAGACATGAATAGACACTTTTCCAAAGAAGACATCCGGATGAAAAGATGAACAGACACATGAAAAGATGCTCAACATCACTCATCATCAGGGAAATACAAATCAGAACCACAATGAGATACCACCTCACACCTGTCAGAATGGCAAAATTCAACAACACAGGAAACAAGTGTTGGAGAGGATGCAGAGAAAGGGAATGCAAACTGGTGCAGCCACTCTGGAAAACAGGATGGAGGTTCCTCAAAAAGTTAAAAATAGATCTGCCCTATGGATCCAGCAATCACTACTGGGTATTTACCTAAAGGATATAAAAATATTTATTTGAAGAGATGCACGTACCCTGATGTTTATAGCTGCATTATCAACAATAGCCAAATTATGGAAAGAGCCTAAATGTCCATTGACTGATCAATGGATAAAGAAGATGTGAGATGTGTATACACAGACACACACACATAAACACACACACACACACACAATCAAATACTACTCAGCCATAAAAAGAAGGAAATGTTCCCATTTGCAATGACATGGATGGAGCTAGAGTGTATTATGCTAAGGAAACATGTCACTCAGGGAAAAACAAATACCATATGATTTCACTCACACGTGGAATTTAAGAAACGAAAAAAATGAACATAGGGAGGAAAAGAGACAAACCCAAAAACAGACTCTTAACTATAGAGAACAAGCTGATGGTTACCAGAGGGAAGGTGCAGGGGTGGGATGGGTGAAATAGGTGATGGAGATGAAGGAGGACACTTGTGATGAGCACCGGGTGTTGTATGGAAGGCATGAATCACTAAATTCTACACCTGAAACTAATATTGTACTGTATGTTAACTAGCTGGAATTTAAACAAAAACTTGAGGGGAAAAAAGAAGAGGTAACTGTGTCCTGTGTGTCTGGCAATTCTGGAACAATGCTTATTTGCTCTATAATTTCTCCTTAAGGAACTCTGCTAGGTTGTCGAATTCCCAAGCAAATCCTCACATCAGGGATTCATTTAGAAATCCTCTGGATTTGTTTTAAGCAGATTGACAGCTATTCTTTTGATTACAAGAAACTATCTGCTTGGACTGTTCTGCCCCTCTGGTTTTTCTGGATGAAGAGATGGTGTGATTTCAACAGTTGGGTGAAGCACAAAAGTTCACACAACAGACTGCATATCTGAAGGGTGATAATGCTTTTTGAAATGACCTGGAGGCAGGAAAGCCATGCAATGTAGGTCTTTTTTTTTTTTTTTTTTCCGGAGCAAAGTCACCAAAGGATGAAATAGAAAAGTGGAAAGCAGGTTTGAAAAGATGAATACAGTTCCCTACTAAGTGCATCGTTTGTTCAAGTAGGAAAAACTGAAAGCACTTTGCTTTCCTGGAACATAGGCATCTACCACTGGGCCAGTTGTGACATCTGGATGTCACAGCCTGAGTAAAGAGTAATGAATCCATAAACCCTACAAGTCAAGCCACTTTCTTTATAAATGAAAGGGATAAAAAAATCTGTAATTCAGAATTTCAAAAGGAATATTTTCAGGTAAATAATATCCATTTCAAACAAAACTTCCCGTCTCTCCTTTTTTTTTTTTTTGTAAAGATTTTATTAACTTTTTTCATGAGAGACACAGAGAGAGAGGCAGAGAGAGAAGCAGGCCTCCTGCGGGGAGCCCAATGCAGGACTCGATTCCAGGACCCCGGAATCACGACCTGAGCGGAAGGCGGATGCTCAACCACTGAGCCACTCGGGTGGACCCCCTTCTATCCTTCCTTTTTTTTTCTTTCTTCCCTCCTGCCCTTGCTTCTCCTCACCCCGTTTCTTAATTTTTCTATGTGTTAGGAGGAAGTGTCTCAAAGTAATCCTGATTCCTATAAATAAAGCCCAAAATAGAAATGAAATGAAATAAAGAAAAACCCCTCTTGATCTCAATGAGCAAAAGCCTTTGGGTTTCACATCATGTGGGGATCCTTTTGTCTAGTGTACTATGAGCTTCATAACTGCATACAAGGAACACTTTCTGATTGACTACTTGATCACCCTTAGTAACAGTAACTCTGAGAACAACAAATCCAAAGTGTGACCTGACCAGTATTTAACCTCTGGAAACAGAGGGCTCTTCAAAGCAGTGTGAGACACATTTACTGAACACCCACCATGTTCCAAGTATGGGGAATCAGATGTTTAACGTGAAAGCTCTGGGCAGCCCAGGTGCTTTGTTGGATGGAAGTCCCATAACAAGATAGGAAACCATCACACTTTGAGAGAGAAGTTCCACTTGGGCCATTATTTAAAGGAAAAATTTTATTTAATAGAAATATAGCTATCTGAGGAATCAGATTAGAACAAAATCCTACAGCTTTGACTTTCTTTTTGTCTATTTAATCAATCAAGATACAGTAAATTAAAAGTTTGTGGGGGGGGGGGTGGAACAGGGGACTTTTTCACCTTGGTTTTGCTACATAGAATGACTCAAAGGAAACAAAAAGTTGCTGCAACTGGGTTGTGGCATTTGTAATAAATGGCTCAGCCTCTGAAGGCCCAGACACTCGGCGATTTAACTGGTAATGCCAGTGGGATGATGTAGTATTTCCTGTACCGTTTTAACTTCTCAATAAGCATGTAGACACTGCAGTGGGGCGCAGGTAAAAAGTTCATAGCTGGAGGGGGTGTACAGGAGGTTCTCAACAAAGCTATAAGCTTACATAGGCCTCCAGCTGGAAATAACCTTGGGAGGATGGAGGAGGGGCTGACACATGGTAATGATTTGAAATTTACAGGACGTGGCCTTCAGGGCTACAGTAAGGGTGTCAGAGTTTTCTCTCAATGCGGTTCTGAAGTCTGGATGAGGGGGAAGGAAGGGCAGTGGGGATCCAGTTTACAAGCCAGGCGCACTTTTAGAGGGTGGCTGCCAATTCGGCTTCTCAGGGTATCTGGGGAGGCCGAGCACCGCTCACCACCACCAGCTCTCCTTACCCCAAAAGTACTCTTTTTGGAGATGGGTTTCAAAAGGCCACCTCCATGAGATGCAGCCACCCCCGGTTTTTAAAAATCTCATCTAGAACTTCGTATTCAATAGTGTTTTTCTTCCTGGATCTTTTTTTTTTTTTTTAATTTTTTAAATTTATTTATGATAGTCACACACACACACAGAGAGAGAGAGAGAGAGAGAGAGAGAGGCAGAGACACAGGCAGAGGGAGAAGCAGGCTCCATGCACCGGGAGCCCGACGTGGGATTCGATCCCGGGTCTCCAGGATCGTGCCCTGGGCCAAAGGCAGGTGCTAAACCGCTGCACCACCCAGGGGTCCCTCTTCCTGGATCTTTAACTGTGTACATGACTTAGTGTCTCCGTACCTCCCCTCAGCCTCTCTCACCTTGACATTCTAAGTGTCTCCATGATCCAGAATCACTCATCTCTATCACCCTGAAGCCAACCTCCACCTCATAAAAGCTTTCCAATGGCTTTATGTGGACTTCCAGATAAAACCCAAACAAACTCTCTAACATGGTCTACAAGCCCTCTACGGTTTGGTTGCAGTCTGAGCCCAACCCTTCGGTCCATCTCTCTGGCACCTCACGATCTTTCCTTCCCAGCATATTTCTGATTGCTTACTTCTCGGCTCTGTGAGCACTCTTCCCTCGCTTGGGACATGCTGTGCCCCGACCACCACCACCCACCATCTGCCTGTGGCTGACTCTTCCCCCAGGGCTCATAACCTGCTCCAGGGACTCCTAACCCTCAGACAAAGTTATACACCCCCATACTTTCCTATGATTCCCCTCTCATAACCCATTCTTCATTTTTATTATTTGTTTAGTATCTGTTTTCTCAGCTAGACTGCCAGTTCTGGGAAGTCAGGGGCTGTCTCTGCCTTTCTAGCATTGTACCTATAGCAGCACCTAGGGCATGAAGCTTGGATGTCTGGTCCTACTATATGAGAACTCAATAAATTTTACTTTTTAAGTAAGTGAATATAGCTACTATAATAATAACTGCCATGGACTGAATGCTAACTACATGCCCAAGTATGTATGCTCAACTTTATATTTTAATAGGTATTATGCCACTTAATCATCACAGTGGCCCCATTATTACCTATAATACATATTATTACTCCTATTTATAGATGAAGAAACCAAACCTTAGAGAGGTTATTAACTACTTAGGTTACCTAGCTCAAAAATGGCATACCTGGGATCTGAGCCCGAAGCTATCTCACCACAAAACCTGTGGCAAATAGCTACCCAGTACATTAAAACACACACACACATAAATACTTGTGAATATATTAGTTTCTTCCAATTTCAGAATCTGTTTGTAATTGTATTTGACTTGAATTCACATGATTAGTTTCTAATTCTAATGAGAGTCTCCAAATTTGACACCCAAGTCCAGCCCTGAATTTTTTTTTTTTTTTTGTCCAAAATACAGTGTCGGTGGAACTAGATAGAGTTCAACCAAGGGCTTTGGTTGTGCTCAGATGCTGCCTGTGTACTTAGAAGTGAGATGAGTTCATGTCTGTACAATCAGCCAAGAGTGGCCGGGACATTTTTACCTAAGGGTTCCAAGGCTCATGATCAGGACACTGCTGTACAGCACCTTGTAACTCTATTTTCCTAAAGATATGTGGTTCCTGTCCTGCCAGGTTGGTACCAAGATACTCTACCAATTAGGAAACATGAAATTAGGTCACAGCAGCTCAATATGTAAGAAAACTCCCAACCAGTGGGGTGATTCAGTAAGGGGCCATCTGTGCTCCTGAAGAATGGATGATGTTAGCAGAAGTTCCATTACCATTGGTCAAGTCCTACCCTAGAATGATGCATACATTGGGTGGTTGGTTATACAAGAGAACTTCTAATGTCCTTTCAAATTCTATAAGAAGGGATGTTTGAGGAAATGTTTATGTAAAGGATTCTTTATTCTTTTTTATAAGACTTTATTTATTTGAGAGAGAGAGAGAGAGAGAGAGCATGTGTGTGTGTGTGCGCACAACCACAAGTGGGGGGAGGGGCCAGAGAGAAGTGAGGCTCGAACCCAGGACCCTGGGCTGAAGTCAGATGCTCAATCAAGTAAGCCACCCAGGGGCCCCTTGTAAAGGATTCTGATGGTTTGTCTGAATGTTGAAAATAATTGTAAACTGTATTTATGAAGAATTCAAGCTTTGGACTTAGACCTTCTTAAGTTCAAGTACTTTCTCTGCCCTGATGAACTGCTACCTTGGGCAAACCTCTGGGCCTCTCAAAGCCTCTCTTTCCTTTTCCATGAATAATAATATTTACTATTATATTTGCAGAAGGCAATATATTCAGAGTGTGGACTAAGCTTCCTAATTGTGTGATCTTATGCCTGTTAACTAACCATCATGCACCTCAGTGTGTGATAAGATGTGGAAGATAATAGCATCTTTCTAGAAAAGTTGTTGTGAGGATTAAATGAATTAACAATGTAAAGTGCTTGGAACAGTGCCTGGCTCTGAAAAAAACCTTTAATTGATTTTAATTATTATTGTTATTATAATCTTGGAAACAACTCACAGGGTTTCACTTTCTATCCAGGAGCCTCTTATTTTATAAATTCCATCACTGTTTGTCATTTTGCTTGAATTCTCAGTGCAGAATAAAAGTTGAAAATTTAGAAATGATTAGAATTCATGCCCTCAACCAGGAAGCCACCATCTCAACAAGGGACTGTATTCTTAAAAAGCTAGAAGGAATGTTTTGTGTCAAAGTGGACAGGAAATCGCTTATTTCCAGAACCTAAAGTATCTGAACAAAACTGATTTTTTTTTTTTTAATTTGGAAAATGTTCTGAATCCACGTCTGGTAGATTTAAAAATGCTCCTCCACATGTTTTTAAAAGAAGATCTGAGAAAAGTTACCAAGAAAATTGCCCTAGATTTTTAGAGTATTTATTCCAAAGTCAAGATAAAGAAATAGTTTTTTTCTAATGAGCCCAAGTTAACAACTGATACTCGTTTTTGTGAGGGTGCAGAGCAACACTGGTCTGGTTTTATTAGTCCTCTCTTGTGTCATGTTGTTATACAGCCCTCTGTCTCTCTCTGTCCTTTTGTCTCTTTCTTTCTTTCTCTGTCTCTGTCCCTCTCTATCTCACACACACACACACACACACACACACACACACACACACACACGAAGGAAGATAAAGAAGCTTAGCCTAGCTGTTTGTTTCCCAAAGTTCTCTGGGATGACAACGTAGAGCTTTTAGCAAGAAGAATCATGATTCACTCCATAAATGTAATATTCCTAAGGATGATCTGGGTCTTTGTTTGGTTCTGGGGAGTTGTCTTTTCTTGTGAACTTTTGTGTGCACACTACCCGGAACTGTGGGAACTGCTTCACATAAATGCCTTCACTTAAACCTTATAGTAATCATGTGTGGTAGGTATTACTTTCATTTTACAGATAACGAGACACAGAGAGTTTAGGTACAGTACTTTGATGACAATCACTCAGCTAGGGATTGGGGTTTGGAAAAAGCCAGGATGCGAACCACGGTCTGTCTGACTGCGAGGTGGGTACTGGTGGTCACGGTCACTCCCTGTGCTGCTGCCAGTGCTGCTGGAATACGGTGGTCTCCCAGCACTCTACCTGCTTTGGTGCTGGGCCCAGCACCACAGAAATTGATTAGACTGGTCTTGGCCCTTCTAGGCTTGTTCCTCTTTCCCTCCCCAACCTTTTCCAAGAGAAGATTGAAAACCTCAATGGAAAGTTCAACTAGTAGTCACCTTGTTACCCCTCCCAGGGAGCTGTACCATTCAACGAATAAAACCAGTGGGTCTTCTTCAGAAATCAACCTCAAAGGGAACAGGGTTATCTTATTCTGCTCTTCTGGCCTGCTTGGATCTTGCAGGGAGGACACCCTGTGCTGCACAATCCTCTCACTAATGGTGACAACAAGTGTGTAAACAGTGTCGTCACGTGACTGAATCTCTGGGACCGGCACACACTGCCTAGGTTCTGAGGGCAAATGCAGAGCCCTGTCTTCACCAAGGGAAGGACAGCATTTCCTGAAGGAGGAGAGAATCAAGTCCTCAGTCCCAAAGGGTTCCCCATCCTCGCTTTGCAGTCACTGAGTAACTGTAGTTACACTATGGCTCCAGATGAAGTAAAGGGTGTGGAAGGGGAAGGGGAACAGGGAAAGAATACGATGTTGTAGACGGACTGGACAAAACATGTAATACTAGCCCCCAACCACCTATCTCTAGACTTTCTATTCTCTTTATTGCTGATGGATCTAACCATGTCTCCCTGCACTTCTAGTCAGATCTTGGAGCACCTTGGGAGGATTTTGGTGTTTGCCCCTAGTGAGATGGGAAACCAAGGGAGGACTCTGAGT
Organism: Canis lupus dingo; assembly: GCF_003254725.2. Classification (NCBI taxonomy): domain Eukaryota; kingdom Metazoa; phylum Chordata; class Mammalia; order Carnivora; family Canidae; genus Canis; species Canis lupus. Next base: position 5,263,971 of record NC_064263.1, on the reverse strand, counting down.
GGGAAAGAGACATGGTGGAACAAACACATGGCCAGACTTCCCAGAGTTCCTCGCAGAGTATCACCAACTAACCCACCTTCCTAAACAGGTGTACTGGCCTTGCCCTTCGGAACTCTTTCTTCTGCCGTAAATTGCCATTTGTATACATTTTTTTCTGGCCATAGCATCTTTGGCATCAGTGCTCATCTGTCCAGGATAGCCTGACACCATTTTAAATGTAACCCTTCAAGACATGGATTGTCTTACAAACTCCCTTTTTCCACACAACAGAACACGCATTTAAAGAAATAACAAGGGACCACTTCTATCTAAGCAAATGTGTATCTTTGTAGCCAACAGCATGGTCCTATAACAGTAATGTTTCTATTCCAGAAAGCAAGTCTATTCTGTCAGCAACAACCCTTTAAGAATCCAAAGTTGTCACATGATCCCCTTACTCTATGCAGGATAAGTCAGGATCCAACAAATGAAACACCTTTCTCACAAATTATATCCCATTTGGATTTTGTTTTTTAAACCATTATTTTATTTTTTTAAAGATTTTATTTATTTATTCATGAGAGACACACACACACAGACACACACACAGAGAGAGAGGCAGAGACACAGGCCGAGGGAGAAGCAGGCTCCATGCAGGGAGCCCAGGACGGGATTCAGTCCCGGGTCTCCAGGATCACGCCCTGGGCCAAAGGCAGGCGCCAAACTGCTTAGCCACCCAGGGATTCCCCTAAACCATCATTTTAAACCTGTCATTGGTAAATAGGATTTAGAATCTAAAATTGCCTCAAAGATATTTTATGAGAATACAAGAAAGGAGAAGAAATAATTATTTATTGGAGTCTACTGAATTCTTTGAATATGATATTTCATGTTCGTATGAATGTTGGAACAGAGACATGAAAATGCACATCCATGAATACCTGTCTTTATTTTTCATTTCAAACCCATATTACTTATACATTCTGAAAGAAGAACTTCAAATGCTGTATTTTGCAAGCTTGTGTTTTCAAGTTGCTGATTTAAGGTCTTGTTGACCTCTGTACAGAATTTTACCATTTTTTTCCTACTTTGTTGGCCTGAGGCTCATGACAGAATCAAACATGCTTATAAATAGTGCCAAATAAATGGAAAATTCTCTTGTAGAAAAGATGCAGTTTTATGAAAAAAAAAAAAAGAAAAAAAAAAACCTGCCAGTCAGTTTTTTTTTTTTTTTTTTTTTTTTTTTTTTTTAACCTCTCACCCACTGACATTTCTGGTCCAACAAGTTTTCTTCTTGATGTAGTTAAATGTCAACAAAAGCGTTACTTCTTAATTATCTAAGTACCCTGAGTCACAATAATAATGCATATATCACTTCATTTAGGAAACATTTTATTCTCAAGTTCATTAGCTGTTTTTATGAGAACCTTTACCAGCCTTTGGGAGGAAGACACTTTTTCTCCCAATGACTCTCTCAACTACAGTAATTTGCCTGGGTTGATTCTCTTCAATATTACATAAAAAAGGCTGACTTTTCAAAGATGGAGGTAAAATAAGTCTGTGAACTTCGCCTCTGCTGGTATTTCCCCTAGAACAGCCATTCCCAATTCTGATGCAAAGCATCAGAGGGAAGCTTTGAGAAAAAAAAAAAATACACACACACACACACACACACACGCACACGCACACACACACACACAGGAGATGCTGAAGCCCAATCTGAAGAGATTCTGGCTTAACTGATCCAGGATGGGCATCGGCATTTTTATCTTATTTTATTTTTTTATATATAGAGAAAGAACATGAGGGGGAGGGGCAGAAGGAGAGAGAGAATCTCCAGCAGACTCTCTGCGGAGAGCAGAGCCTGACGCAGGGGTGGATCTCATGACATTGAGATGAAATCAAGAGTCCGACACTTAACTGAGCCACCCAGGCACCCCTGGCCTGGGCATTTATAAAAATGTGTACCTCAGCTTGAGAACTGGAACTCTAAAAGGAGACTTAACTTACTTTCTCTCCCTCTCTTTCCTTCTTTCCTCTTTCCCTCCACCCCCCCCCCGTTTCTTTCCTTCTTTCTTTTCTTCTCTTCTCTTTTACCTTCCTTTCCCTCTTTCTTTCTATACTGAAGTGACTACCTATTTGAAATCATTCTATTTTTAATTGAAACAAGAAAAGAAACTTCCAAATAAATAATGCTGTAACCATAGAAGACACAAGCACACCATAAAGAGAGGAAATCATATTGCTTAGATCAGTTGTTCTTACTTAATTCAGATTTTCAAATTTATTTTGCAACCACAGGATACTGCACAGCTATACATTCAGTGCAGACAACAGATAAATCTCATTCAGCCTCAGGGACACTGAATACAATAGTCTTTCACTGTTGTCTATTGTTCAGTTCTGTCTTCAATGACTAATTTGTTATTACTTCAGCATCTCTTGTGTAGCTGAGACTTGAATACACCTGCCAGGAAGAAATAGGTGAGCGTGAAGTTTCACGTGGAGGTTAAAGGGGCCTCCACAGTGAATAAGGTGGGTAGAGGTTTGAACTATATCCCTAACTTAGGTTCACTTATTGAGAATGGGTGAAGAGTCTGACAGAAACTGAGCTGTCGAGACAAATTGGAACTTCCTGGAGGGAAAGACATGGTTCATGAAGAAATGTAGAGTCTGGTATAAACAGTGCTTCAGCAGTAGGACTGGAGAATGAATGGTACTGTCAGGATGACCACCAGTATCTGGAAGTGTCCTGAGCCAGCTCTCCTGCTGGGTGTGACCTGGGGAAGGAAGGAGCTATGTGGGAAGGGAAGAGATGCTGCAGCAAACTTGGAATTGCTTTGGGATCCACAGCCCTGGGCATGTGTAGTTCTAGGAGGCCGGGGTGGGGGGAGGGAAGGGGGTCCAAAGTGTAGGCTTTGAGGGGCAGCAGCTAGTATAGAGCAGTTGCTCCTACTGATTCAAAATAAGCATATAAAACAATTATTTTGGACTCATAAGCAACTGGGGTATAGGTGAGGACTAAAAGTAACTTCATACAAGATTAGACTTCTCAGGTGAGAAGGTAAGGTGGGAAGATTGTAGCCTATGAGATTCTAGTTTCGATCTTATGTAACCTTATTTGTATGGATGGGCTGAAAAAAAAACAGGGATATTTGGGCGCATCCTTTAATTTCCTGGTCACCAAACCTCAACTCTCCCATCTGTAGTACCCTAAAGGGCCCATTTTCTCTTTCCACATCAGTCTGTCCTGCATGTGGTTAATACACAGAATTCAACAAGACATATCACCACTGGCCATTTTGAAGATTGATTGTCTTTAAAGACTATCCGTTAATTGGACTAGTCACAGCCGTAGAAAACCACCACTCCAGGCAGCTTTCTCTAATTGCGTCAGTAGACCCTTAGGGAGGAATCCTCCTTTCATTTACCTAGGCCATTAACCAAATACATACACCACAAATCCTCAAAATATATGCTGCATTAAAAAGTAAAGAAAACCACATTAGGTGAAGTGTAAGATTTAGGGGAGACACAGAGATGAATTTAATTAATGTGATCCTGAATATATATATATATATATATATATATATATATATATATATATATGAAAGTTTCAAGTAGCTACAGAATTCCTATGATTCCTCTGGCCTTCACCATTTTCAATTTGCAATGATCTTGCCTACCCACTTGTTGACTGGAGATCTTGTTACAAATGTTACAGGCCACATTTCTGTATAGTTAAAACCTTGCTTCAGGGTATATCTTGAGGGCATATAAGTAGATGGACCTTTGCATGCTTTTTACATAGAATTATCCATGTGCTTGCTCATACTTCAATTCCACATGTTCATGGGGAAATGCAATTGATTACTGGGGTCCAGCATTGACCTGGATGAACTTGGAAAAGCCATTGAATTTCTTTCACATATGTAAAAAGCAAGTCACGATTTTATTAGAAACATCTTGAGGATTCATAGCACCTCTGAACTACTGAACCTAAATTTGAACATTCATGTAGTTGAAATAATGCCTCCTCCTCAGTCAGGGTGGTATGCAGTTGGGGGTGGGGAGGAAGTGGGAGAGAGCCTCCGCAATTGGAAAGAGATCTCTCTCAAAGAAAGGACCATTTTCGAAAAGACCTATCTCATTCTAAAAACAGTTTTACTACAAAATGGACCATGAACAGGACCATGAACAGAATCAGTGATCTCATGCCAGCGTGACTGAGTATTTAAAGTCATGAATGCCAAAGCCAGCCTCTTGCCCCGCACTGCCAAAGGAAACAATAAGGCAAATCCACAATCTTCCCAACATGATAAACTCCTTTTGTCACCTTCTCATATGTGCCTCCAAGACTAAACTTGTTTCTTGGTGGCTCTGTTTCAGTTAAGGATTCTTAGACCTCAGTCCAAACCCCTTTCTCTTAGATTTGGTTCAAAATATTGACCAACGTGAGTTTCCATATTTATATTTCCAATTTTGGAGGACTTTAAAAACTGTTATGGAAACCAAGTGCTATTTTAGGGAATAGATGGTTTGTCTAATTTATACAACGGAACCTGGCTGCAGCATTAACATTGCAATCAGAGTGAATAATTTAGCTGAATTGTATTACATTCTTTGTGCTCCAGGTCCTTTCGTTTACATCCATGTTTTGGGCAAAATCATCAATTTAGCCTTGCAAAAAAGCTTCTGTTTTGCTTTTATACTCATTTGTGCCTTTGGCATCTTCTCCATTTCTTTTTAATCGATTTCCTTATTGCTAGATTCACTCCTAATTAGAGGAGTCACTGCAGCTGAAAACAATGACAATTTAACGGAATGAAGCAGATCTACCATCTTGAGTGGAGTGGTATGATGTGGTGGGCCGTGCCTGGCACATTCTCGTTAGCTGGGTGCTGGAAAACATTAACACCTCCACCAGAACAAAGTAGAAGGGGATACATCTCTAGTTGCCATTTTACTTATTTACTTATTTGTATGTTCCAGGATTATCCTTAAATTGGTACAGATGGAAGAAGCCATGTAGATCATCTGGTCTGATGGTGTTCTATGGACACGTCCACTACCAAGGAACTTTTTATTTGCTAATGGGACCAAAAAATAAGGATCATGTACTAAGTTTATCAAATAGCTAATATTTTTTACTTTAAAGGATGAGCACTTACTCTGCAAGGATGTTCTCAGGTTTTTAAATGGTAAAATGTATTTTTTTCTCATGAAATTATGGTTATTTTTCATTTTTAATATCCTTACACAGGAAAATGAAATATAGCAGATCTGTGTCAGCAACCTCACTGTAAATATGATATTGAAAGATAATAGTCTAGGGGCCACACATCTGGTCTGATCCATTTCATTGTGATTTGGGAAAAATGAGGCAGAGTGGTTATCTGCCTTACATGCAACCATCCAGCTTATTCACCAGCATCAAAGCCTCGTGACCTTGGCTAAGCTCATATTCTCAAACTATGCCTGTGTGTGAAGGAAAGTCCATGCTCTACATACCAAATTCAAAGTTACACAGAGACTACTGAAATACTGTTATGTTTATAACGTTCTCATTTGCAATTTGTTTGGTCACATGAGAGTTAGAGCTGACATTTAAAAAAAATATAATTTCTCTGTAAAAAGAACAAAACCAAAAAGCAACCGAGGCAAATAGCGCCCAAAGATTGACCTCTTCAATAACCTCTACCCCTGGAGAGGTCAGTGTGGAGTCTGTCCACTTTTTGTGCAGACAGATGATGGTGGTTTCCAGGCCATCTGTAGCCATTCACCTTTGCAACAGCATTTGGGTTCTAACTTCGCTGTTGTTAATCCCCTGGACGCTGTGAGAGGGACGAAAGGCGCCGTAACAGATATCCTGATGTGAAAAAGATTTCAAGTCATTTTTGACACTGTTATGAATAACATTCGGTTTCTCTGTCTGAGATGTCAAGTGATCTTTGTTGAGGGTGCTCTGACTGAATCAGCAAACCCTTAGGGAAGAGCCTTCACTTCCTTTCTGCTGTCTGTTTTGCCAGGCACACCAACACTGCTGGCTAAATAGTGCTACACAGAGTACAGGAGGTCGGTGAGTGGGTGTAATATATTTTGCTTTTGATTGTTCCACTGAAAAAAGTGACTTAATGACAGAATAATAGAAGAAATAAGCAACAAAGAAATGTAAGCAAAAACTTAAGCATTACTCTTTACACTCTTTAAAGCCTTCCTACCAAGCCAATTGGCTTTCAATTCTGCAGTTTAGAGATGTAGTGTTAGATACCACAGAGCCAATAGATTTCCCAGGGAAGATATTGATAATATTGCACTTTTTCTCTGATCCTATTCCCCCAAATGAAATCCATTGCCTACTATTATTGATAGCGCATTCTCCCTGCAGCAAACTTGAAATTTAAGGAAATGAGACTCTACTCACTATTTCTTATTAATAAAGTTATTGAATCACAGAAGAAGCTCATATAGTTGTCTGATTTACAACCAGGGTGCTCAAAAGTTCAACCTTCCCTTTGTTCTCCTCAAGAAAAAGTCCCCTTACAGGTATTACCTCTAATACCAAGCTGTGTGATATCTTCTTATTACCTGTCTTCCTTCCAGACAGGGCAGAGATTCTATTTTCATTTTTGTGTCCTCTGAGACCTAACACAATTGTCCAGCAGTCACTGAGCACAAATTTAAGTGCCTACAAAGTGCTGGGGATTGTGCTGCCTACAGGGGGTGATAGGAGGTGAAGACTGTCCAGGGAAGAAGACAAATAATTCTGGAAGGCGTAACATAAAGAGCAAGAAGAGCTGAGTGAGGGGAAGTCAGGTGGGGGCGGATCTGTCTGACCAGCTTCCTAAAGGAAGTGACGTTTAAGGGGAAACCTGACTGATGAGCAGGAGTTTCCCAAATTCTCTTTTTCTTTGTCTTTTCAGGTTACTGGAAAAACGGGTGAGGTCTGTGGCTAGGAAGATACAGTTCAGTGTGTCATCTGCTACCATGGTCGATGTGAAAAATGTTTTTACTTTTAGTGCTCAGTTCTGGTAGTAACTTTCACGTTGATCACATGCTTGTAGGTCTGAGCTATATGGCCTTGTGCAATGTTCGCATGCAACCCTACACTTGGATACTGAAGAGAACCTTGTTGGCCCTGCTATGGGGCTCCCTTATTTCCACTTCTAGGACCTATTTGTGAATAAATTCTCCTCTTTCCTACCCCAAGGCAATGAGGAGGCAAAGAAATTCTTCATTTTAAAAGAGTTACCACTGAAAGTTATTCTGACTCTATTGCTGAGAGATGTGACCCTCACAGTCATCTGAATCACCATCCAAGCAGTCTCAAAGACATTTTGGGGAGAAAGACAAATGTACCAAACCTGGACGTACGAATGGTGTGCCTCTTGTAATGTATGCATGAATAGGAACTCTAGTCTTCCTTGGAGAGGTAAACAAGCTCCCCTCCTTTTCTGTTTACTGTTTTATCTCCCTGAAATTTTAAACTCCACATGTATATAATGCAAACAGTGACAGAGGGCTTATCTCTTTTTGCTGGCATGTGCTTGCGCGCGCACGCGCACCAACACACGCACATACACACACACACATAAGCACAGTCCTTTAGAACTTCCTGCTTAACTTCTCACAGCAACTTCCTCCATTTAAGATGGGCCGTGGTCCCTGAGGGAACCCTTCGGCATCTGAATTTGGCAGAGAATCCCATTCCCATGGAAGTTAGGGCTGCCCTTATACTCCCAAGGAACAGCTTGGCGAGGTTCTCACCCATTTACATCTGGCTTCCTTGGAGAATGTGTGCAGCCAAGATGGACTGTGAGAGGTCTGCAATATTCCCCAAATCACACAGATTAGAAACTTCCTACCTCTGAGTATGGGAAAAATGAGGTTCACCTAAATCTTCACCAGCATATGGCTCAGTTCTCTTGCTGCTCTACATAAATGAATGTTGGCAGTGCATTACATATCAAAACTGTCCAAATGCAGGCTGACATTTAGGCCTTGGGATCCATGCACCCATTTAGATCTGACCCTATCTCAAGCATTCAGAGAAACGTGAAAGAATTTCACAATAGCCACCCCTTTCTCCCCAAAATTGAACGAAACATGAGGAGGAAAAACAAATGGAGAAATTTGTGAGAATGGTTGGCTTCATCTGTATTTGCAAGCAGAAATCGGCAAATTGTCAGAGTTTAAATTGCCTTATAAAGTATCTTTATACAGCAGAAGAGATGGTCAGAAATGCATTTTTTTGGCCCAAATTTCCTTTCATTTCTCCCTTGGGATCACTCTTTCCTACTTTCTATCCCATTTTTCTGACCCTCAGGCTCTCTCTCTGACTTTGACTATGTAGACAATTTCAGTTTCATCACACACATGGTTCAAAACTTTATTTTAGGAATCATCATGGCTGTAATTGCAGTAAAAGGAGCAAATAGTTTTGTGGGCCATATTCACATATGCAAAACACAGCCTCCACTACCAAGTCCTGCCTCCCAAGGCTGGGGTGGAGTCCAGAGCATGGCCTATTAAGGCCACTGGGCCTGGCTGCCCTGCTGGCCAGTCCTTTACTGCCTGATGCTATTTATTTATTTTTTATTTATTTATTTATTTATTTATTTATTTATTTATTTATTTATATTTTTTATTTATTTATTTTTATTTTTAAAAGATTTTATTTATTCACTCATGAGAGAGATAGAGAGGTAGAGGCACAGGCAGAGGGAGAAGCAGGCTCCCTGCAGGGAGCCCAATGCAGGACTCGATCCTGGACCTCAGGATCAGACACTCAACCACTGAGTCACCCAGGCGCCCCTGCCTGGTGCACTTTATAGACTGGAAATGGAACTGATGGCTCACAACCTTTTTATCTTGATAAATCAGAGCAATAAACCTCAGTCCACAAAACTGGTGTGGATAGGCATAAACATGGATAAGTGTGCAGGTGGCCCCCAATCTATAAATACCTATAAATGACCACCGGAAAGGAAGAGTTCTGTACTCCTTAACTGGTGATGTTCAGGTGATTCTCACTTTCCCTTTTTCTTTGGTCTGAAGGCCTGCTTCCCAAGGTCTAGCCAAAAACGCTCCTGGTATTCCCATTCAGGTCCCGGAGCCAGGAGGAAGTGGAAGCCCCTTCTCTGCGGTTTTCATAGCAAAGTGATCTGTGTACATGTGGGACTCACATTTCTTTCTTGCACAGTGATTCTCTGTTTCACTAAATAGGCTGTATTCCTGATTCCACCCCTGGTGGATCAATGTACGCTGAACAGTTCTTTTTTTCCTTGACAGAAATCGCTGTCAGTACTCTCACAGCTCAGTGTCCAGATGAGTCATATAGATTTTGGATAGGCTAGCCCCGAGGACATGATAAACCTTCTTGAAACTGGTCCTATGGACAAAATGTACCGGCAGTGCCAAAGCACCAAATTAGAAATGAACTTTGAGAACCCAGTTCTCCAAAGTAAAGACTGCCCAGAGGACGGTTGCTCACTTCTGATCTCTAACTGTAGGAAAGGGTTTGTGTTTCTGCTTCTGGGAGCAGTGATACTGGGGCCCTAACCAAGACACTACCAGAGAAGGCAGGGGGATGGTTCCCAAGCTGCAGTCTGGCAGCAGGCTACGAAGTTAGCCCCGCTCGCTTACAGAGACGGGTGTCTGATGTGTCAAGGCCCCTGGCTGAGAAAAGCTGTCGGAGGGCTTCAACTGCACTGATGTGAAGGAAATGCATCAATCTTATTTGTTTATTGGCACATTGGTCAGTAATTGATCTATAAAAATACAATAATTTTATCCTCTTTCATTCATTTTTAAATCCTTTTCTATTTTTTTTACCCCTTGGACTTACTGTCTTGTTTTGTTTTGTTTTGTTTTGTTTTGTTTTGTTTTGTTTTGTTTTGGAGAGAGATACCAATACAGATTTCAGGGGAAGAGAGCTTGGAGAAATCTGCTGGTGTATATAGGACACAGCCAGGAGCCATTCCCCACCACTAATCCTGAATGTCCCTAAGGCAGGATCTAAATGTGATAAAAATGTCAGCAAATGAACTGACTGGCATAGAATCCCAAATCCACCAGGGAGAAGGGCAAAACCATGAACACATTTTAAGTTGTAACCAGATCAGACTGTAACTGCCTAATCCCTAATAAATAGAGTGGATCAAGATTCGAAATCTTTTTTGGAAATAGCTCTGTTCCAGAATTTCACAGAAAAATTATAACAAAACTTGATGTACGTACATGGAACTATTAGCCAGAATTAAATTATACACACACACACAGTAAGAGGGTAGTATAGTGGGCTAGAAAGTAGCAAATGTCTGACCTGCTTTAAAAAGTGCATGTCTGATTTGGATTAAAGACATGGTTGAACAAAGTCCTGGGGGCAAGATTGTGCATTTATGCTTTTTGGCTGAGAGAGAGTGTGTGGAGCATGGCTAGAAGCAGACAAACGCGATCTGAATTCCAGTTCTGCCACCTGATAGCTGTGTGATTTAGGCCAATGACTAGGTAATCTGCTCTTGATTTCTTCATAGATCAAGAGGAGATAATGAGGCCTATTTCTTAGGAAAGTCATGGAAAAATCAATTAGCCCATTCATTGTAGGTGCTCAATAAATGAAGCTTCCTTTCTCATCCCTTCTTTGCACACTCTGTAGCACCAAATGGACCTATGAGGGCATTGTGTATGTTTGAGTGTTCTTTCTTGATGCTTTGAGTTTTTTCTTATTGTCTCAAATGAGTTATGATGTCTCTGAAGGTTTCAGCATTTTACCTTTCACATATCCTTTGTCAGGAAGCTCTCAGCAGATCTCGTCCACCAGAATGAGAGGTTAAATAAGCAAACAGAGCAACCCATGGGACCCAGAAACAGGGACTCTGAGAAAGGAAAGAAATGAAAACATGCCCAGGATGGAGGCAGGAAGTCCTAGGATGACAGCACTATCTGTGGGCCTAGACAACTCCATTGGGATGGTTGGTGCAGAGAGAGGGCTCCTGGAGAGATGTGTCCAGGAAAAGAAACAATGAAGAGATGATCTAACAGGAATTACAGGTGTTTCACGGAGCTCTTGGATGGTATGAGAAGACATAGCCAGAGTCAAAGAAACTTCACAAATGAAAGGCAAAGTTAGACACTGAGCTCCTTCAGAGGAATTATGGTTATAGTACTCTGGCTTGTCTTGGCTGTAAACACTACTTACATCTTCGCACTTCTGGAAACACTGATGTGGACTTAGGCAAATTTTTGACATACCTTGTGAGGGTGAAGGGGGAGACAGAAAGACTAAAATCTTCATCTATTGCATAAGATGTAACAGACACTGCTTAAAAGGAACAAATCAAGAGGTCTGAGGCACGCACACGTACATTTAGTGATCAGATGGTAACAATCGGAAGAAGAAATTAAAAATGATGAGCGCGGTTTCCTTTAGGGTGAGGGGTGAAGGTAGGGGGTGCCTATGGAATAAGGAATAGCTTTCACCTTTTAGCACTACTTGGCTTTTTAAATTATTTGTCTGTGCTACTCTGACAAAAATAACAAATTTAAAGATGAGGACAGTAGTTGCATTTTAGAGTCATAAAATTCAGGATTATAGAATAAAATTGTAGCAAAGGGAGCAAGCAAAGCCTAATTACTAAAGGTAAAATACTCTGCAACAAGTCTGTGTCCAGAATCTTTGGCTTCTATTTCTTATTCCCATGCGGCCCCCACCACACAGCACACCCCATTCAGTATATTTCTTACAGCAACTGGCATAGTTTTCTGTGTACAAGAAGTGTTTAAATATTTGTTGATAAATAGCTATACCAATTGCTGAATATTTTCACGGTGATTTTTTAATGAGCTTGGTCTGGTGAACAGAGGTGGTCACAACTGAAGTTTACAGTTTTATTCTATATGGAGGGATAAGATTATAGCTTAAAAGGATTTTTGAAACTCCTTGAAATCTGATTCTGAGGTAGACAGACATTCCACAGGTCTCATCTACTTTACACAATGCACGGGTTTGCCAAAGCCTCATGTAAGACACTGAGATTTGAGTGAGGCAGTTTAATGGGAATTTTCATTGCGCGTATCTGCATAATCTCGAAACTCTCTGTTGGGATAAGCCTCAACCCTGGTTTGAGACTGTCCTGAAGGAATCTAAGTTCCAGGGAGGTGTCTCAGGGAAACCTTGAAAGGGGGAGGGGAGGAGAGACGTATTCTCGCTAAAATGAATTGCAAAAACCATTGATACAGAGCTTCAGAAGACATTACATCTGTATTTCATTATCTCAGCTTCCTAGGGAAAAGTATTCACTGAATTAAAATTCAATATTTTGGCCTCGGATTTTACAATGCAGCTTTAATACCAGAAACTTCAAAGTAAACAGTGTCATGGTGTCTTTGCAAAATTTTCAGTGGAAGATGTCCATCGTGTTACCTAATTCCCCCAGTGATAGATGTACCTTTGAATTCATTTCCAGGAAATAGTTTGCCTCCACTGATGAACTGGCATGCTAAAGAAAAAAAAAAAAAAAAAAAAAAACAACCCTATATCCCCCACATAATTTCTTTTTGCCTTAGTCGCCTGGAAACTCAAAGTTAAATGGAAGCCCAGTTCTTGGAATTCACTGCAACTATCTACTACCATTTAATTTGGATTGTTTTAGTGGATTTGTTTCTGATGGTCCTTACTTTGCAAAGGGAAGCAAACTAACAGCACTTGTGAATTGCCTACAAGGTACAGGCCCTATAATTTGTCCGAAGTCCCATGGGTTATTTCATGGAATTTTTTCAACAATTCTGTGAAATAGGGTCTTAGTTCTTATTATCTGGATAATGCAGCTCAGTTTCAAAAAATTCAAGTAATTTGACCAAGGCTGGCTGATATTAAGGGGCTTACATTTTTGGAAGTAAGCAATGCATAAATTTTCAATAATGAACATTTTATATTCAGATTGATGTCAGAAGTTACTCAACTGTATTTCTTCTCCTTTGATTTCAAGACTGTACAACTGTAACACACACACACACACACACACACACACACACACACACTGAAGCCTCTTTTCCTTTCTTTATTCTCCCCACCTCTCCTGTTTATGTCTCCTTATGTTGGGACTTTGTCTCAGGTACTCTGTTAGCCCTTGGAGGTACAAAGATAAATTATATACAGACTCCAGTCTCCAGGAGCTTGCAGTTTAGTGAAGGGGTTGACATATAGACTTAATTATAATTCAAGGTAGAAAGCAGTGGATGCAATGAGAGATGCAAAATGCTTTGTGAGTTCAGAGAAGAAAAAGAAAGTCCAGGATCCTAACTCTCTAGGAATTCCTGGTTCACTGGACCAAACAGATACCTAAACAAAATTATAATACAATATAAGAATAGTACTGAACTGATAAATTATTGAACACTGCATCTGAAACTAATGATTAGCCAACTACGTTGGCTAATTGGATCAAAGAAAGAAAAAGAATGGTACTGAAAGTGTTGGCACTCTGTTGTAGGCACTAGAGGAGGAAAAAACAAATTTTATTTGTTTCACAGTCTGAGGAGGGGTGATTACAGCAACATGGGCAGTTAGGGCAGAGGCTGGGGTTCCAAGACACTTTGGAACTATCAAAGCAGTTGGGCAGGATGGGAAAAGGTAGTCGCTGGGCAAAAGACATTCATAAGGAGGAGAGCTGATCCTGTGGAGCAGAGCCTCACAGACTGATTGGATCTGGGGTGAAGGTGCATTGCCAGGGAGAAGGCTTGGCCAAAGCAACAGAGATAATTGGAACCCCAGCCACTGGCCTCAGTCCTATGGAGCACAGAACAAGGAAGAATTTCTTAGATACACTGTCTAGCCCATTACTGGACAAGAGAGTTGGAAAGGGAGGCTCGCAATAATGCGAGCACATGGGGAGTAGCAGAGACAGAGGTGAGGAAGAAGTGCGGGTAGCCATCCATGGTATCTGTAGTGGCACCTGGGGGGACAGGCCTAAGGGACAGAGAGCAATTATCCTGACTGCAGACCTTACGAGCCTGATAATTGAAAAAATGGGATTCTGAGGGGCTAGGATTACTGATGGAAAGTTATTTTTTGAAGGATGCTAGGGGTAGGGGGTAAGGAGAGAACAGGAGAGAAATGGGCAGAGACATTCTGGGGTTGGCAAGGGTGGAGCTGCCTGGACTCCCACTGAATGTACCTTCCAAATCCGAAATGTCCCTGGCATTATAGATATTGTCCCTGGCTGGGCCTCCAGAGTGTGTTCTCTGTACTGTAACGAGAGTGAGTTTTCTGAAGACCAAATCTGATTCTTTAACATTCACTATATTTGAATTAAGCAACTACCTTCCAGGAGGTGCAAGTTATGCCTCTGTTTAAAGATGACCCATACTATTTTTTTCTTTACATTTTTCAAAAACCTTCTATAAAACTTTCTATTGCCCTCAAGATGAATTTCCAAACTCCTTACCATGGTCTCTAAGTCTTCTCATGATCTGACTCCATTTACCAGTCTCACCTCTCTCCTCTCTTGACTGAACACCTCATAGTCGAGCCTTCCTAAATCACTTGCAGTCTTCCAAAAGAGCTCAGCCTCTGTCTGGATGGCTTTCTCCCTTCCCACCTCATAAGCTCCTATTCTTCCTCAAGGTGCCTCATCCAGGAAGCCTTTTCTAGTTCCCAAAGCTATAATAGGTGCTTTATCTTTGCATTCTCCAAATATCCTATGGACACGTCTATTAGAAGCCCTGTAATACTATAGAATCAACTGTTTCTGTCCATTACTAATGGGTAGGGATTGTGCTTTGGTCACTATTGGTAAATTATCAATATTCCATGCATGTTTCATAAAAGAAAGAATCATTTGGAATATGAGTGATAAAATTCTCTTAGTTGACTCATGATTCCCCATGATATAGGTCAGTCCAGGCTCCAAGAGTGCCTCTGCAGAATTCCCTTCACAGGTTTAACCCACAGGACAGCTGAGAGTGAATTCTCTGGTTTTCATCCCTGAAAACTAGACCCATTGGTGCAGATCCATGGTCAGTGGTGTTTTAAAGGCAGACTTGTAAAGGGAGAAGGTAGAAATGGTAGGTCCTGTTCCTTCCTTCTTGGGAGGAGAGGGTGGTATGTTGGTGTCCTTAACTCCTCAGAACAGAAGAATGGATGATGGGTCAATGGTATGATTCATTTGTTGATTGTTCAATAAATATGTTTTGGATGCCTCCTGCATAGTAGCCATGTCAAAGATTGGAATACAATGGTGAACAAAATGGCCTCAATCCTTGCCTTCAAGTAGCTTGCAGTCTACTTGAGGAAGACACACAAGAACAAGATATATGAGGGCTGATACCTGCTAAAAGAGAGGAAGTAGAGGTAGCTACCAGAGAATATAGGATGGGAGTTAATCCAGATTGGAAAGCCAGGGAAACCTTTTGGAGGAAATGTCTTAGCTCATACTGAGAAAGTAAAGAGTTAGGTTAGTGTGCAGAGTAGAGAAAAAGAATTTTCTAGGCAGAAGAAACAATGTATTTGAAGACCTGAGTGTAAGGAAAACCATGGTACTTCTCAGGAATCAGAGTTCACTTTTTATGGCAGGAGCCAGAGTGCAGAGTATATATGAATTTGGCAGGTAAAGATGAGTGAACGAGTGGGTGGGAGGCAAGGAATGGAAAAATCTGGGGATGGAGACCAATAAATCTTGTCAGGAGCCAGGTCATGTAGGGCTTTATAAGCTACATAAGGATTCAGATTTTATTCTGAGAAAATGAAGATCCTTTATGGGACTCAGGCAGATGACAGACATGATCACATCCCTATTTTAGAATGCTCACTCCAGCTGCACATTGGCAAGACCAGAGGGAGGCAGGCCAGTTTAGCCAGCACTTGAAGTGAGAAGGGACAGAGGTTAGAAGCTATTGAGGATATGTGTCACCCATGGGTATGTCCATCCAAAATTCATTCCTTTGTGCCAGAGGCCTGTGGGACAGAGAGATGGGCCTGCCAGCCTGTTAGCTTCGTGGCTCTCCCCAGTATGATCCTTTTCCAGAAAAAAGTCTCCCATCCTCGTGGCCGACAAGAACTCCAGTGGCTAAATGTCCTCTCCTCCCCTGACTCCCACTTAAGGCTTGCCATAGAACAGGTCTCAAGGAGTTCAGGGGAAAGATGCAATTTCAAACCTCATCTGTAGGGAAAGGGTAAAAGAGGAGGGTCCAGCCAAGGGGAGGGGTGACGCGGGACAGAGACTGAGAGACATGGAGCAGAAATGTGAGCCCAAGACCAGAATGCAAGGCCCACACATTCGCGTGTGCACCCACATAGATCTGGTTCTACCACGAAGGGCCAGAAAAGTTCCCTGTTTATGAAGTTCATGTTTCCTAAAGGTGGAGCTGAACTTCAGCTCCCTTGAAAAGCAAACTGTGGAAAATGCCAGTGATTCAGAGTGGAGGGAATTAGCAGCAGAAAGAAAGGGAAACAGGTCAACCACCCCCGTTCTTTCTTCCTCGGGGACCTTGGAACTTCATTTTGCAGGATGCACAGGAAAGTAGACACTGGCTTCTCTCTATTATGCTCTACTCAATTTATTGCTTGGAGAATAACGTGCCACTTTATTGTTCAGATTCATCGCATGAAATGCAAATATTCAGCCAGAGTTCTCTAATTAGTATCCAAGAGAGCTGCTGAGGCTCTGTGCGTTTAACTTTGGTCTTCCCTGCTTAAAAGGCAGTGTAAAAGAGTAAGATGATTCACTCACATTACATCTCTCTGATTCTAGCAGTCTAAACATTTGTGCAGTCTTTTGTTTCAAATCGAGAACTCCTTTATAGTAAACACCTTCTGAGTCTCAAGTTCCCAGGCCTGACTTTAATTAACCATTAACGTGAAAATTTACGATTAGTGCACTGGTGAAATGGGTTGCTGCTTCCTTTCGATTTCACAGAAAGAAATCACCACCCCTCCTCTACCAAACTGATAACAACTGACATCTGATTAGAAAAGGCAAAACGAATTAGAATGGGTGCAAAGGGGATTGTTTAAGTCACCTACATTAATGCACATTATAGTTAAATATCTGTCAGATTTTCCATTAACCCTCTTGCATTTCCATCTCTGGGATCAAATCTATTTCTTAACCTCATACCCCTTTTTCCCTACTTGGAAACTTGGTATTCAACAGGCTGAATTACCCACTAATGCTTTAAATGCACAGCTCTTGTTGATGGATGCAACATACTGACAAAGACCTTGGAATGAGAATAATAGAAGTCATTCCCCTAAGTGTGGATTTAAACCTTATGCATTATGATTCCAAGGCTAACATCTTCTTCTTGTTACTGTTTATTTCTTTACTGTGCGATGCAGGAGTTAATTGCTGCTTTTCACCAATTCACTCTCCTGGGTTCTCAGCTATTAACACATTAGAAGGGCAAAACAGATATGAAAGTGGAATATCCAGCAAATAGAGCTCTGTTCTGTAATAGACTAAAACAACACATTCAGAGTTGAACCTATAGACTTATGGGAAAGGTCTGTTTGATTTGGGCTCAGTTATATACAGAGTAGATTGTAGTATACGCACCTAATAAGAATCCAGTAAGTATGAGGGACAGATGTCTCCTTCAGATCAAAAGCTCATTGAGGGGTGGGACCATGATTTCCTGATCTTTTTTAGACGGGTGCAAAGAGGGTCCTTTGAATCATGTAATCTTTCAATCTCCAATTCCTGGCACAATGTAGGTGCTCAATAAACTTTCATCCTATAAATGCACGCACAAATTACGGTTTTATCCTACTATGAAACTCTAACCGTGACCCTGGACAGTTCTTAAATCTTGATGGCTCACGTTGAAGAACAAAAAAAGTGAATGAATTTTCTTCATCATTTAAAAAAGCTAACCAAACCTTTGATTTTCTTCCTCTAAAAGCTAAGTCACACACCACTCCCCTGAGTATCTTCCATCTTTATCTGGGATCAGAAGTATCAAGAAGCCCCGCAGCAAATCAGCCTAGCAACAGAAGCAAGAATAAGCTGAGCCTGCAATATGATGAAAACAGCTCAATTTGAAAATACTCTCTGAGTATTTGATTTTTTAAAACATTTTTAAATTTAATGTTTTCCTTACCATATCTTCTTCACTCTGAGTAGTGGTATCAGTGTCCAAAACTGTGCTTGGCATATAGAAAGCACTTAATAAATATTTTTTTGAATGGATGAATAAAAACTATTGGTAGAGTTCAGGATGGGCCAGTACCCAAGTTAGCCTGAGATCTTTAGTTCATGGCTCTTGGTTGGGCAGACCAGGAGACATAGAGATCTGTGGATTCAGATAAGGCAGCTTTGGTGAATTTGTTTCAAGATCCCTCCCTCAATCAGAATTTGCTTAAATTTTCCCCGAGGTAGAAATAAACTGGGCATGTAGACAATAATGAAATTGCAGATATTCTAGCAAAGGCCCAGTTAGCACAGCCCAAACTGCTTCTACCTAGTTATTTAACTTAGCACAGTAGTTATTAACACTGGGCTTAAAATCAGACCAGGTACTAACTGTAGCTGTGAGCAAGTTATTTAATCTCTCTGAGCCTCAGTGCCCTCACTTTAAAAAAGAAAAGGGGGGTTGATAATATTAACATCTACCATTTGGGCTGTTTATATGTGGCACAGAGCTGGTACTAACGTTAAAGCCAACAAACCAACTAACAGAAACTAACAAGACACATGCAAAATCCCTCCTGCCGATTTTGCCAATCAAGATTCTTCAGTACAAGTCATATTAACACATGTGTCTGGAAATTCACTCGGGATCTTAGCCCTAGCACTAGTCTGGTGAAATATTAAAAACAAATTTGTATTTTCTTTTAAACCGAAAAGATAAATGATGAAATATCAAAGGTGAAACGAAAATGCAAACATGATGTTCCTGGCCTGCCACAGACCATCGTCCGTATGTCTGTGTCAGACCTTGTCCCTCTTGCCAGCAGAGCCCAGCCAAAGTGAGTCATAATGGAAATCACCAAATTGTCGAGGGTCATTTGCAATGATCACCTAGGATCTCTTGAATCTCTATCCTAACTTCACTCTTGGATTCTGAGTATACTGACTGGTTTGGTGCCCTAACTTGTATAGGAAGTGGCTTGGCCTTGTCTTTGGCTCTTCATGCTCCTGACTCCTTTTGACCTGGTTCTGACATTTGAACCCAAACCCTGGAACTACCCTAACTGGCTGACCCTTGAGCCAACCTGTGGCCTCTGGCAAAGGGGTGGTTTGATGTTATATTGTTGCAGAACATTTAATTTATAATTATTTTCCCACTAGAAAAGGCATTCCCAGACAATTCAAGGTTCTATCTCTTCTCTGGCACTTTCACTGGGCAATTATAAGGATTTGTCAGTATATGAGAGGTCCAGTGACTCCTTCACCCTCAAGTGGGTGTTCATCTTTCAGATCAGATATATCTAAAATTACCTTAAAGGAGATGGGGAGGAGAACGTTAGCCTTGCCTGATTTACGCCAAGGGTTGATATGTAGAGTAGTGAAGGATAAACTTGCCTAGGCAGAGAGAGTGGGGTGAGGTTCTTAATATATGATTGAGGAGCTTGGCTTTAAACTAAGAGGAAATGTACAAATTTATGTTTCGGTCATAACAAACCATCCATTCACTGGCTGCGTTCCCTCTCAGCATTTTTAGAGATGGGATAATTCTAAACCAAATATAGAACCCACTTGAGTTTCATGGATCTAATGTTAGAAAAAAAAGTTCACACTTTTAAGTGTCTGATTATACAGCTCTGACAAAGATCACTTCTTGGTTCAAGAAGTTAGAGCTTCTGGATTGAACTCTCACAAGCCCTAGTGAACCAATAACTCTTTCACACCTTAAACAAGTTCAGTGACTTGAAGATAAATCAGAACTGCATGCATTATATCCTTCTTCTGCCCTTTCCCATAACCTTCAAATCAGAAAGGGAAGGAAATTATAGCCAGGAGGTATTTCCATTTTCCAAGCCCCAAACACTAGCAAGACAGAGTCACTGAAGACATTTTGTGAAATACCAAATACCATTTGTCCTCTCAGTATCCAGAGAACAGATTACTTGAAACCACCCCAGGCATGGAACAATAAAGAGATCTCCAACAATTTGATTATGCTGCATCCATCTCTCAGGCACCATTCACATCTAGGAGAACAGAGATGGATATCCAATAAAGAGAGAGGGGCACAGACCTCCCCCAGTATATTCTTGGCCTGAGCATGCAGATCCGTTTGGGTGCAGAGCTCCAAAGGGTGAAGAGAAAGCCATCTTTGCACACTCTGCTGTGTAAACTGTAAGCAACTTGTTGACAAATTCAATCTACCGTCTTATAGCAGAAAGCCAAGATTTCCACCATTTCCAAGGTAGAAGGACTCCTATTAGCCACAGTGAGTCTTCCTATGTTTGACACAAAGTGAGAAAAAAAAAAAAAATCACGAGCAGTGTTTTCATTTAGAACACTCTAGTTGACAAACTTAAGAATTGCTCACTGCCGATCTCTCCCCTCCTATGGTTCTAGTCATGAGTAACAGAGATTTTGCTAATTGGAAATGAGAACGCACATTTGTACTGTCTACTATAAATAGCTGGGTTAAAACTACCTTCTCTGAGCTGAGAATACTTGGCAATATACTAGATGAGAGAATAGGAATTAGAAAAACCTTGAAAATATGCATATCCAAATGAAAGTTGCTTCTCAAAATTATCATCTTGGGAAGCAACTCATTGATTTTCTTTTCTTTATTGCCTTCAGGGAAAGTTCACAAACCAAATTTGAAATCCAGTCCTATCCTATCAATTATTCCTTGTTTTTGACCTAAAACAGCATTACCCATCTTGCCTGTTTTCAAAGATCCCCCAGACAGGATGAATATTACCTCATTGGTAATAATCCACTCCATGTACTAAAAGCTCTGAAGAGAATCCCCAGAGAAAAACTCTGTAACCGTATTGAATAATAGCTCTCTTATTAGCATGAGTCCGGCCCCCCGATGGTGAATGCTTTTAAGAGGGCAACACTTATTTGACCATACAGCTCGGATATACTTGCTTACAACTCAGACACAAGATTTCAGAATCCTCCCCCTCAGAGCTGTTGAGCAGGAAGGAACAATCTGATTCAATCTACAAAGTTAGGATAAAGCTATAAATGAGTAGCTATGTCCAGCCTGTACAGAAGGGGCCTTTGGCTTAAAATGCTGCTGCCACTTTTATAATTTTTAAGGGCTTTCTTGAAAAGATGAAAATTATCTTGGCATCATGTGTCACATGCACTGGAATAAGTTAAATATGGGCTAAGACACTGAAAGATGTTTATTGATTTGGCCATCAGCACCCACTGGTGTGCTTGGGTTCTGGAAGATTCAGTGGGGACAAAGAGATCATGAGTGTATTTGCCAAGCCCCAGTTGTTGACATGAGCAATGGAGCTGGAAACAGGACCGAGGATGTTGGACGCGGCAAGAAGGCTCCCAAAGAATTGTTGATGGGGTGACTGAAGAGATAGATTTCCTGTTGTAAATCATTTATTTTGGTTAGCTCCATGATGTTTACCCTTAGGAACGTCAACCATCACGCAGATCTTTTTCGATTCTTTTCTTTAACAACTCTGAAGGTTAGAGATTTAAGATTTTATTTGTCTCCAAAGGACTTCATCTACCCTGTAGATTATGTAAATATGGCTCAATCTTACAAGAAATATTCTTTTTGAGAATTTCACAATGGTCTATAAGTGGTCATTCATTTCCCAATAAATCCTACCTGTGAGCTGTACAGCCAGTGGCTAAAAGTACAAACTTTAAAATAGACCATCTGTTCTATTTTTTTTAAGATTTTTATTTATTTATTCATGAGAGACAGAGAGAGAGAGAGAGAGGCAGAGACACAGGCAGAGGGAGAAGCAGGCTCCATTCCATGCAGGGAGCCTGACGTGGGACTTGATCCCGGGTCTCCAGGATCACATCCTGGACCGCAGGCAGGTGCTAAACCGCTGAGCCACCGGGCTGCCCTGTTCTGCTATTTCTTATCTGTGTGACTTTGGAAAAATTACTTAACCTATCTGTGCCTCAACTGCTTCACTTGTAAGATGAGAACAATGGTATTTCCTTTGTATGGGTGAAATGAGATACCTTAAGGAAGAGAGACTGAAGTCAAGCCAGTTACAGGGTAAATAATAAACACTACCTCTCATTTATATGTCATATTTGTTATTTCCATTTTTATGATCAGAAGTCTTGGCATAGGGATGGTAAATCACTACCCACTCACCATCCAATAAAAGAATGAAGGATAGTCTTCCTTTATTCCTTCAAAAATATTTATGTTAGAATTCAAGACTTATTCCAGTGTATCTCCTACATAAGAGTAATACTTGTTAAAAATATTCTGGTATCACATATGGTTCTTTCCATGATAATCACAGTAATTGCCAACTTTATTCTAAACTCTGGGTGCAAAATTATCTCATTTTTTATTAGATTTATTTATTTTAGAGCAAGAGAGCAAGTGTGCCCATCAGGGGGAGGGGCAAAGGGAGAGAGGGAGAGAATCTCAAGCCAATTCCCTGCTGAGCACAGAGCCTGAGATGGGGCTCCATCCCAGGACCCTGAGATCATGACCTGAGCTGAAATCAATAGCTGGCCGCTTAACCAACTGAGCCACCCAAGCGCCCCTTGGTTTTATTCTAAAAAAGTCCTAGGATGTATTAATATCACCCCTATTTACAGGTGAGAAAATACAGGCTTAGTGAGGTCCAGTGACTTGCCTGAGGTCACACAGCTAGTGAAGGTCACAGTAAGAATTTGAACCTAGATTTATCCAAACACAAATGCCCACCGATGTCATCAGGAATAAGTTCCACCATGCTGTTTGTTTATAAATGATTCCTAAGTTACCTGTTGAAAAGGTACTCTGTAAAATATACATATGGCTCTACTCAAGTCCATTCTTCATCAACTACAATTAAACCCCCTCCTTTTTTTTTTTTTTAAACCCTCATACTTCTTAAGCAGGTAAGAGCTCAAAGCTCTACTTGGTGCAGAGCTCTCAAATCCTGGTGGAGCCTAGTTTTCTCCTGGCATACATCTAGGGCAAAGGTTAGCTTGGCCATAGTCTGTGGCACTTGTGGCATTCTTCTCCATGCGGCAGCCACGTAAACCTCTCTAGGAATGTGATGGGAATTAGACCGAGTGCCTTCTTAATATCCTGACATATTGTTTTGACGTGTAACGTGCTGACTTTGTGCTTGGCCACTAACGCAGACCTGTCAAATTACACGCACGAAGCAACATTCAGACCTTCCTCCCTCCAGGAAGAGTTTCTGCTCTCAAGTTCCCTGGGGATCAGAGCTTCCTCACTAGCATGTGTTCTGGAGGCAAAGAGCTATCTCTTCATACTATTCATGTCTGGGGCAGAATAAAACTTCTGCTTTATGTTAATCACAGGATATAAGGTAACCACAGATATTCTGTTTGTAGTGATGACAATTTCAACCTTTAACACTTAATGCGGGCGTTACTTTCTCCAGAAGACTTCCCTGACTTCCCCTTGCAGGGTAAGACACCCAGCCTCTGTGCTCTCATGTCATCAGCCTTTCTACTTAGTATTAATACGAGAGTTTGAAAGCCTCTCTCTCTCTCCAGACAGTGACTGTGTCTTATTTAATGCACCAGTGTGGTCACAGCAGGATCTATTATGAGGCATTGGGCATTCGGACATTTCAGTTGGTTGGTGTGGGTGTAGACCAGTCATTAAATACTCTTAATATCATGTCTGGACTTGTTTCATTTGTCAGCATAATCACAACATCTTGTACACGGTAGGTACCAGGATGCACAGGTCGACTTAACGACCGACTTATTGACTGGAGGAATAAACACTGGGTGTATCTTATTGACAACTGGACATGTCACTAAAGGCATGAATTTTAATGCAATGTTTTTAATAAGCAAGAGGCTTTGACCACTGCAGATCCCAATGAGAGGACTGCTCTACAAGGAAATACTAGCTCTTGCCTCCAGATGCCCCCAAGTGAGCCGGACTTTACGAGGCCTTCCGTGAATGGGAATCTGACAGGACCACTACTATCTGGTGGTCTTGCTTCTGTCCCAACACAAACGGCAGCAGCAACCAGAGCAGAAGGACAAGGCTACAAGGTCTCCGGTCCTCTGTGTTTGGAAGAGCAAACTCATGGTCTTACCTGTCTGTGCTGTTGGGAGACTTGATACCCCAGGCCTGTGAGGGGCTGGTTCTGCATTTTCTGAAGCAGGATCTTTTGCTGGAGTGGCAAGGGGGCCCTCAGCAGAGGCTGGCTTGACAGGGGCTGGGCGGGCTGGGTCGGTGGCTGCGGCTGCTGCTGGGCTGAAACGGAGCTCGGCGGCGGCTGTGGCTGTGGCGGTGGCGGTGGCGGTGGCTGTGGCTGTGGCTGTGGCGGCGGCGGCGGCGGCGGCTGCGGCGGCGGCTGCGCAGGCGGCGGCTGCTGCTGGGTGTAGTGGAGGAGAGAAGGCTTGCTCTGGGAAGGCAAAGCAGAAGGCATCTGCTGGCCTGCTTGATCGGAGTTAAAATGGAACAAAGGCTTAGTGTTGCCGTGGCGGGGCTCCAGGGCTGCGTGCGGGCTGGTAATGAAACTTCGGCTGACGTCCTGAGGCTTCGGCTGCATGAGCACGTCCAGGTGCCCGCCCTGGGCGGACGGGCCGGCCTTGTACATGTAGCTGGCCATCACCTTGGACTGGCCGCCGCCCGCCACCCCGGCCATAGGGGAGCCCTGCGGGCTGAACGGCTGCTGCGCAAAAGACGGGCTGGGGATTTTGTCCTGCCCGAAGGGAGCCGGCGATGGCCCGGCGGAAGAGGGCAAGGCAGACCAGGCAGGGGGCTGGTGCTGCTGCTGGTGCTGCTGCTGGTGCTGCTGCTGCTGCTGGTGCTGCTGCTGGTGCTGCTGCATCCGGGCATGCTGCTGCCGGTTGGCCGCGATCTGTTTGAGCTGCTGCGCATGGGACACTTCCTGCCAGCTGGGCAGGGCCCGGCTTGCTCCCGAGGCCGTGGGGGGCTGACCCTGGCTCTGCGGGACAGAAGGGGCTGGGGAGGAAGCCGAGAGGGCCGAAGGGGCCATGGAGAAGGCAGGGCCGGCCGACGGGGGCCTCAACTGAGGAGAGCCCGACGGGCCCTGGGCGAGGCCCGGGGAATACTCGGTCTTGATCACGGTCTTCTCCATGGGCAGCGAGGGCCTGGGTGTGCTCCTCTGGCTCTGCTGACCCAAGTCAATGTTAAAGGGGTCGTCCTGCTTTATGGTGGCATTGATCATGTTCTCCAGCTCCAGGTCACTCATGGGAGGCACGGATATGTTGGTCAGCTCATTGAACAGTTCCTGTAGCTCCGGATCCATCAGCTGTTCTACAGGGTCATCCCCGTACCTACTGGAAAAAATACCCTCCTGGGGCATCTGGCCATCCATGTGCTTACTGCAAGATAGCGTCTCTCCCGGCTCCTTCTTCACTTCCTTTAAGCTCATGTTAAAGATACCATTCCCGGGAGAGTGCGTGTGGGGTGGCAGGGCATTAGTCTTCCGCAGGGGAGCCTGGCCCAGGGGCACGGTCCCCGACACCATCTGATTCTGTCCGTTATTTATCTGGAGACCCCCTTGCCCCGCAGAGAGGTTCTCCCCAACGCGGATTCTTTTGATATCAAGGAATGAGTTGTCGACAAAGCCATTGGGCCTCTTGCTGTTGGCAGGAGACAGGTTCACCACCTGTTTTCTTTTCAAGGAACCCTGGAGCTGGAAACAGAGGGAGAATGAAAAAGAAAAATATGAGATAATAACCAAATGTGACATAATATTTCAATGTTTTCTTTCCATTTACACACAGGAAGGAATTCCAAAAGAAAAGGTACAAATGAAGCACAAGCCTAGAATATAATGAATACAACGAAACTCACAGAAGTGCAGGCCAAACAGAATAAACTGTTTCAGGAGGAGCAGGTTAATTAGTGATTTGAGATCACATTGGTTCCTGTGATCAGCCACAGGTCGGCAGACGGAATATACTTCTCATGACATCGGGAGTTATTGATAATACTGTGATTCATCACCAAATGCACCCTTCTGGTGCAGGAAGAGATCTTGCTCACGCCTGCACACACAGCCCCAAGCAGGGACAGACACTTGCAGTGAGCACAACCTTGACCAAGATGCCAAACGCGGAACAGTCTAAAAGGGGACCCCATCTCTGGTTTCGTTTTTTTTCATGGATTCATCTATGAAACCCTTAATCACTCTTATCCTCTAAGTCAGTCATCAGAACAGTTGTTGTATCCAAGGAGATAGTGTATCTGTTGTTCTGCTATTGTTATTCCTATAATTCTGTGGCTTTGCACCCAAGCCCAGGAGGCAACATCATGTGGGCACACGTGCCATGAGATCACCCTTTATCAAATGAGACACTCTAAGCACAGATTTTCCTGGAGGTTCGTTTCTTATGTTGCCCGTCTCAAAAACTTATAACTAAAACCAAGGTGCAGAGGACCAGTACCGTGCCTTGGTGAAGAACTCAGGCTCTGCAGACGGCACAATTGAGCTGGAATTCCTGTTCTATTACCGGGTGCTAAGTAACCTCACTGCTCTACTTATCTGAACCTCAATTTCCTTATCTGGATAATGGGGACGATAGCACTTAGTTCATAGGAGAAACAAGGCAATGCACGTAGAGTTTAGCACAGTGCTTGCTATCACAAGAACTCAGTAAAGTCTAGTTTATATATATTTTAAAAATGACTTACTACATTCTCAAAGAGGAGAGCCTCTCCAAACAGCAACAGCAACAACAAAATGTTATAGTACTTCGTTCACTAACTCAGTGATTAGATTGTATTATGTGGACTTTCGATAGTATAGGGAGAGAAATGAAGGACCAATAAATTAATGAGAAACAAAACATTCACCACTATCTTGAGATCCTTGTTGGTTTGCCTCTAAAGTAAGAGATTGTATCTATCCAAGTGTGGCTTTCCCAATGTAGCTGACCCATTTAAATTATTTAGCATCTGCTCTGGACAGTTGGAAAATACCTGCGGCAGAATAGTTCCCCAATACAAAATGCTATCACTTTTCCCTGTCTCCCTTTTCACTTACCACCACTCCTCTACCCTTTTGAAGACTTCTAGGTAGCCTAATTAGAAAATGAAATCAACCTAACTGAGCATCTATCATATGCCCAGTATTTTAAATATAGTTACTTTATTTTTCTTAGTCTTACAACGACTCCATTAGATATGTGTTATTTTATAGTGATGGAGACCAAGGCTCAGAGAAGCTAAGTAACTTGTCTAGTGTCACACAGCCAGTAAGGGGCAGACCTGGGTTTTAACTCAAGGTCTGTGTAATTCTACAGCCTGCAGCATTTCCACTATATTATGCTGCAAGCAGCTTGTTTAGGGCTAGGGTCTGCCCAGCACAAAGGGGCTAAGGGCAGTGAGCGGACAGATGTCCTGAATCATTGGTGAAATGAGAGGAGTCTGCGAGTAGACAGGATGCAGTTATAGGGCCAAATATGAACAGTATGTTTCTTGTCATGTAGTTCGTCAACCCCTATTTCAATAATCCTTATCTGTGGTTTTGCTCACTCACAAGTGGCATATAGTGAGGGTGGATGTCCCAACCTATTCTAACAAGTTTTTACCTTTTCCCATTGCTGACTGGTAATCAGGGAAAGGAATATGGCCTAAACTGGTCCAATTAGTTCCCGCCATGGGAATTCTGGAATTGGAGAAAGTGAGACCAGGCTTTCTTGGGATGGCTGCATAGTCATTTACAAATGTTGTGAGTTGTTGTTCCAATGTGTCAACCAAAGCCTCAGAGGAAGTGAGTCTGCAGAAAGAGAGAAGACTAACACAGAGAGGGGAGACATAAGTTTTGGCAAAATTTGAGAGCTGGGTTTCAATCCCAGATCAGTCTGTCTCTTGCCTGGTTCTCCCCAATACACAGTGGAATCTTAGAAGAAATGCCCCTCTTAGCTTGAGCTAATATGAGTTGGGCTTCTGTTATTTTCAGCCAAGAGACCTAACCAAGTGCCATGAAATTTCACACTAAGTGATGAGCAATTTGCAGCAAGGCACAGGTACACTTTGCCCTGGGTGTGGAGCTCCTTGCGTCACCATCTCTGTTGTCTCTGCGTGTTTGCTGACGGCTAAGCTCATTACTCACTGATGGAGGCAACATCATCACAGACCACCGTCAGCCTTCACCACATTCATGAAACCCACAGCAGCCCCGTCTGGGCTCAGGAAGAGCAGACCTGAGGGGCTCAACCATGTTACCTCGGGAGCGGCCATATGTCTTCCTTTCAGCATGTTACATTTTGAAAGTTTTTTCACAACTAGTAAAGAACAAACAAAGGAATACATTCTTTTTCCAGGTTTGGGTTATTGCCTTTGATCTACTTTCCACTGCTTTGAAAGAACTTGTTCTGCCAGCTTCTCCCATGGCTCAGGCCACTCCCTGGGCAGTGCCATGCATAGTTTAGGAAGCAGCACCAGTGTCATCTCTAAGCCATCAGGACTAGAGAGGCTGTAACTAGTGGTGGCAGAAATAATAATAGCAGTGATAATAACAACACGATCGTTCATTGAAGGTTTGCATACCAGGCATCGTGATAAGTTCTTTGCATGGATAGTCTCATTTAATTCTCACACTGACGAAGAATTCTCACAACACCTCTGTGAGGTTGATATTATTTCTACCCAACCACCTTCCCCTCCCCAATTTACATAAGCGAAAATAAAGGTTTGGAGACTGAGACTTCAAGGTCATACAAACAAATAGGCAATAGGCCAGGGGCACCTGGGTGGTGCAGTCGGGTAAGTGTCCAACTCTTGGTTTTGGCTTAGGTCGTGATCTCAGGGTTCTGGGATCAAACCCTGCATCAACCCCCGTGCCCTATGTCAGGCTCCATGCTTGTAGGGAGTCTGCTTGAGACTCTCTCTCTTTCCCTCTCCCCCTGCCCTGCCACTCCTGTCCCCATTCTCTCTTAAAAAAAAAAAAAAAAAAAAAGGGAATAAACCCAGGAACCAAAGCAGGCGTTGGCACTGCAGAGCCCGTGTTGTACAGTAAATGCATCCTTTACAAACAGTGCTACCTCGTAGAACACTTTCCTGCCCAAACCTAGGAAATAACTGGTACAGAGGGAATAAGAATTGTTTCTTAGGTATATGTATGGGGCTGGATGGATGACTTAAGATGGGGAGGCAGAAGTCCTCCCTAAGTGATGTTGTGGAAGACAACCCCATGGATGAAAGGGATTGCATTAGGACTCCATCAGGTATGACACTTTACCAAGAGATTCTGAGACAGTCTTTCCTGCCTCACAGAACTTTCTAATCGAAGTTATATCACCAAGAACCATCAGATGCATAGCTGCAGTAGATATCAGATTACTGGCACAATACAATCAACCATTCGCAAAGTTCAACCTTGACGTTGAAGTATATCCTTGGCGGGACTAAAGTTTCTCCATCAGCTATATGGCTGTGAATTATGATACAGAGTCTCTAAAGGTTCTGTGACAAAATGCAAATATTCTTCAAGGAGTAGAGGAAGAATGCAGTTAGTCACTAATACTTCGGTGAAAAATAGCTTGTCAGAAAACTCAAGGCCATTTGACCAAGCCAAAAGTAGTCCCAGGAAGTGAGACTCAGTCAGAGGAATGATGACCTGGGTTAGTACTGAGATTTGGAGAGAGGGGATCTCCACACTCGGACAGCCTAACTGGCTCGGGTAGCCGGGCTGGGGGAAGGCAGAAGTGCATGTCCTGAGGCCCCAGGTCTATCTGGTCCTCACATCCTTGTTCTTCATCACAGACCTCACTGCTTGCTTTCCCTTCAGCCTTTAGCTGGCCTCATGCTTACACCACCATGTCTGGACACAGTGGACCCAGAGAAGCGAGACCAAAGGATAACAGAATGAAGATGTATTTCAGGGTACACAGGGTAAGGGCAAGGGCACTCGGAACGCACAGGGATGGGTGGCAGGGAGAGACTGGTGACATCACTGGTGAGGGGTTGATGCTGAAAGCTCAGGATGTCACCCTCGAGGTTCCAACAGAAGAAAGCGAAGAGACAAAGGGTCACTTGGTCAGTCAGAAAGATTTAGTAAGCCTCCAGACAGAGTTCTGAACCATGTGCTATCAAATCATCCCTGGCCTTAGGAAACTGTGCCAATGATTAAGCCAGTGGCAGGACGTAAAGGCTTCGAATGGGCACCACATGGGAATATTTACACTTTTCCCATCACCTAGCTGGGCTGAGAAGCAGTTTTCGTTTTGTACCATAAATCTGTACCCAAACTTTTATGTGTAATTTGTGAGATGATGCACATCATATCGCCCTTCCCCTGACTATCCAAGGAAAGGGCTGCTTCTGGGAATGATTTCAACATAGCAAGTCTGGTCTGGTTTGCACACTATGCAGAAATCACTCTACCTTGCTGAGATCCAGCAGATGGTTTCTTTTCATTTTTGTTCTTGTTCTGATTCTCCTATGTGAATACCTCGATGCTATTTGAGGCCTGAGGTCTCTGCTAGGGGAAGGCTTAGGCTTAGGCAGGGTCGGGTCCAGACAGAGTGATCTGCCTGCCCCGAGTGCTGGGGACGGTGGTGC
This sequence comes from Canis lupus dingo, assembly GCF_003254725.2. Lineage (NCBI taxonomy): Eukaryota > Metazoa > Chordata > Mammalia > Carnivora > Canidae > Canis > Canis lupus. The sequence continues at coordinate 5,233,344 of NC_064263.1, read as the reverse complement.
TGGGACAATATGTATGGCCTAGAAAAACCCAGCACACAGCTGAGTCAGGGCTGGGGTCCCTCAGTAAACTCGCCTTTTGAACAGCTGTACTTTGCTCTTCTAAAGGACTGAAACATAAACTTCCTGGAGGGATTTAAAAATGCCATTATTGTGCAATCCTCTGGTTTCTGTTTCTTGCCCTGCTCCCTATCCCTTTCCACAAAATAAATACATTCTTTGTCTCCTGGGCTGCCCTAGAAACAGGGAATATGCCACACAAAGGTAACAATTCAGTCCCTAGGTCACATTTTCTCCCCCAAGTAGATTTCTGTCTTTTCTCCACAGGGCATATGCACAAGAACCAGATTTACCACTGCTGAGATACTCCTGGGGATGACTATCTTGGTCTTATCATCTGTAAACTTTCCTCAGGCCATTTTACTCACAGCTGATTAGTGATAGGGTGGGGATAGACCAACCCTCCAGATAATTTGATTCTTAAATTGATTCCTGACATAAAAGAAGTCTGGTATCCTGGAACAGTAAATTCCAGCTCAGCACAGTACCAGGAGGTAAGTTGATTCCTCCCTGACTTTTGCCCCAAACTAGATGGGATTTTGAGTCTTTTGCTAAAGGCACCTGAATGGGGACGCCTGGGTGGTTCAGCGGTTGAGTGTCTGCCTTGGGCTCAGGGTGTGATCCCGGAGTCCTGGGATGGAGTCCCACATCGGGCTCCCCACAGGGAGCCTGCTTCTCCCTCTGCCCAGGTCTCTGCCTCTCTCTGTGTGTCTCTCATGAATAAATAAATAAAATCTAAAAAAAAAAAAAAAAAAAAAAAAAGGCACCTGAATGCTTGCCACTCCTTGTTTGGCCCTTGTAGAGTTCTGAGCTACCTGGTCTTGTGAGGTATTGTTTGCTGTCCCTATAGTATTTAGGTTTGCCCAACTAGCATTGAAGCTCTTTGATGGTGGGCACCGTGCCTTATGCTTGACTGGGTTCCTCTCACTACCTACCACAGTGCTGGGCAAACTCTAGGTGTTCAAACAGTAGTTGGTGGGTTGATGTGAGAACTCGGAAAGCTGGATCCTTCTAACTGCTGAGCAGTAAAACACTGGTAAGAAGGCTGTGTGGTGGGGACATTTTCACTTCCAATTCCTGAGTAATTTAATGGTTCTACTAGAGTTTGGCTTGAGTGATCCTGTTCTTCTGAACCTGGAAGTCAGAGGAATATGAAGCCCTGAGAACCAGAACCATAACACTGACATCCACATAAGCCAAAAGGGAAGGGGCACATGAGGTTTTGTGACAGACTCTAGTTCGTGTGGGGCCCCCTGAAGGGATTCCAAGTTTGGGGTGCAATGCTTAGCCCCCTCTCGAGTCCATGCCCTAGATTAGTGAATGTATGGGAGCTGAAAAAAAGTCAGGGCATATATCCTGCACGCTCTTCAGCAACTTCCACTCTTTCAAGAAAAAGCAGGAACTTTCTTCTTTCTCTTCTCTTCTCTTCTCTTCTCTTCTCTTCTCTTCTCTTCTCTTCTCTTCTCTCTCTTTCTTTTCTTTCTTTTTGTAAAAGGTGTCAGGGAAGCCCTGTTAGATCTGTTTGGGAAATCTGGTCCATAACTTGTTCCATCAGGTTTGAACTCAGAAAAATTGACTATTTGAGTGAAGAAAATAGCTGTTCTCTAGGAAATCCAAGATAAAGTGTTCTATGGAAGCAAGAACATGGCCAATTCAGGACCTTTGTAGAGAAAGCAAGTTAACACACTGTCCTTCTAAAGACACTAAATGCCAAATGTCCCATATTCAAAATTTCTTTAATGCCTCCCTGTCCCTTTCACCTCTTCCATGGCTGGCTTGTGGAAGAGTAACTTCTAGTTACTTCTGAGCTGGAATTTGCCTCAGAAACACTCCTCATTACTAGTGCAGGGAAAAGGTATTTCATTACAGCATTTTCTCAGTTTGGACAATCTCACCAATTCTGCATGGACAATGTTACAAGTTTATCATCAGCCTACAAAGCACTCATGGAAAGAAAAGGGAAGAGAGGCAGACATCCTATTTTATGGAGGAAAATGGGAGGAGGTGGGATTTTGAAAGAGCATGGAATTCAACTTGCAGTGTACATGCTGTTCTCCTCCAGTTTCTGTATAAGCCTGCACCAGGCACTCACCTACCTACACAGCGGGATGCAACCCCATACAGAAAGCACCATCTGGGCTCCCAGCTTAGAGCAGTGCTCCATTACTGAGCTCTCTTTTAGTAGGAGAGGTAGAACTTGACCACTGGGTGTTATACTGTATGTTGACAAATTGAATTGAAATAAGATATTAAAAAAAGAGAGAGAGAGAGAGAACTTGAAGCCAGGCCTACGAGATACTTCTCACTGTCATCCTGTTACGTGCCCAGCATGTGCCCGAAGAAGGCAAAATGAAGAGAACAAAGGAGGCTTTTCCTCATCCGTGAAATGGAATTTGCTTACTCATCCATTCAACAGGTATTTATTTGGCACCAAGTATATACTCTGGGAGACTGTTGATGTCATAGGGTTGCCATGAGGACCAAATGGTTAAAGCGCAGAAATAGCCTGGAAAATTGGCCTTGGAACATAATGCTCAATAAATGTTAGGATCAAACAACAACAACAAAAACACCCCAGACCCAATAAAAAAACACAGAGACTGACCAGTCTGTCCAGAAGTAGAGCAAAAAGTAATAATGCAGTGTGATGGTTGCTGTGCAGGGTTTCCATGGGATTCTGGCCATGGAGGGGAGCAGAATGCCTCTCCCTTGCCTTCCAATGAGGTGCCTCCTGATATGTAAATAAATATGATGTTTTATGATATTCTGATACTCTGCTAACGACAGTGTAAACAAAACCTGTTGTTTAACAACAGGGGAATGTTTAAATTTTTTTTTTTTTTTTTTTTTTTTTTTTTGGGAATGTTTAAATTAAACCAAAAAGTTCAAAGCAGAATTATTTTCCCACATTGTCTACTATTTTAATGTCATTGCAGATCTACTAAGTGATAAGCAGTGTGGTTATCCTGCTGACTCTATCCTTAGTCATCCTGACGAGTTGCTGCAGTTGTCGTGGGGCAGAAGCCTGCAGGGGCCATCTTTTAGAGATCGACTCTCTGTGCTTATTAGCAGAAAAACGAACAGAGTATTCTCTAAAAGCCTGAAAAACACAACTGCTTTGTTCATGGAATACTTTACTCATGACTCACTTTTTGCCCAAAACATCTCGAAGTGAATCCAAAGTAAATGCTATGTATAAAATGTTGGCAATTCTCTTGAAATCTCTAAATGTCCTCCTCAGCAGAATGTACAGTGTATTAAGCATCGTTAATCAAGGGGCTTCTCCCTCCCCCTTCACTGGAGGGCTCAGTCTGGAAGCTTCCATTCTAAGGGGTCTAGCTCAAGGCCCATCTCATTGGTGAGGCCTTGCCCTCCTACCTCCTTCTTCTGTTCTTTCTTCCTGCTTTCAGGATTTTAGTGCTCTGTGTCTGATGTTTTCTGTAATTGATTCAGATCGTGAGGTGTTTTTTTTTTTTTTAAGATTTTACTTATTTATTCATGAGAGACACAGAGAGAGAAGCAGAGACATGGGCAGAGGGAGAAGTAGGCTCCATGCAGGGAGCCTGATGTGGGACTCGTAGATCGTGAGTTTTTTCATACAACATCATTCCAAGAAGTCAGTGGAAGACAGAACACTTGTGCATCTATCTCATCTACCCCAACGAGCCCAGGCCAGCAGTAGCCCAGGGAAGCACTCACAGACTGGCTGGAGATCTGACTTACTGGGCACTCAGTGGTCTGGAAACATTAGAGGAGTCCGTTTATGGGGCATATATGATTCTCTGTCATGGCCATGAACCATACTCCTTTTATAAGTCCTAGGGCTGATTCTCAGCAACTCTCTGTCCAATTGTAAAGCTGAGAGATCCTGGAGAGGCAGGGAAAGCACAGGTGTTTTAGGAGATTGCTACTCTTTTCTTATGCTGGTGGGACTTGTACTCATTCCAAAGTGTTGGTCAATTTGAGTATCAGGGGAACCCAGTTGGCAGAGAGAGTGCCCGCACACCATTCCAGGGTTGTCTTAATTATTTTGGGATTTGAACACAACTACTAAAGAGCTCTCACCTTTTTCTAAAATAACATAAAACACAGGCACCCCTGATGCCATGGCAGTGTGTCTCCTTCGTCTTCAGTGGCTTCTCTGACTTAACCAGGCAGTAAAGGTCCCTATCCTTCCCAGCCGCGTTCTCTCAGATTCCATTCTTCATTCTTCTTCAGGCTTTGAGCCCAGCAGGCTCCCAAGTATCCTTCAACCACATTCTGAGAATCTGACCCTGCTTTTTGCTTCTCCCTATCCTAATCTGTTTTTCCCATCACAAAAAAGGGATCTCCTTTTCATATCCAAACTTCAGATATATTACTTATTATCATTATTTTTTTAAATTTCTAAAATACAAAAGGTGATTTCAGTTTCAGGGCTTAGCATTTACCGTTCCCTTTCACTGGAATTCTGCACCTCCTCTGACTGGTCCCCTCTTATCAGAGCCAACTTCTTCTTTTCCTCTACATCTTCCCTTAAAGTGACCTGGCTGTAATTTCCCCAGGCTGCCCGGCTAAACTGTGTTCTCACTGTTGCTTTCCATGCCAACCTCTTGATGGTTTCATTTACAGTCCTTATTACGATTTCCAGATAGTTTTATGAATTTGTTTCCGATTTTTAAGTCCATCTTCCATGTTACAAAATAAACCCTAGAGAGGGAGGCTTGAGCCATGTCTGTCCTTCCTGACCACTGTAACTCATCCTTAGTGTAACCCAAACAAATACGAGATCAAAAATATTTTTAAACGATGGCAACATCAAACAACTAGAAGGAAACACTTCAAGATGCTGAAGTACCTTCTGCTGGTGGGACGATGAAGGGTTTTTCCCCCATTTTTTTCCATATGTCTGTGTTCTCTAATTTTTTTTTTTTGCATAGAACATATATCATCTATTTAATTCAGATTGAAGTGAACATGTTATCCAGTACATCTGTCCTTGCTCACCACCTTCCTCTGAGAATCTGACCCCACATCTACTGGTTGAGGGTTTCTGATCATAGGACATCCCATTTCCTCCAGCCTCAGTAGACTGGATCAAAGTAGGCATTTGACTCAAGCTGAACCAATTAAATGCTTTTCTAGTAACTGGGAATTGAAACGAGACCCTCTCGGCAGTCTCCATGCACTTGCCATGGAGATACATAGGCCTGTCTGTACTGGACTTGTTCTCAGCTGTGGACAACAAGAGACAGAGAAAGCAAGTCCACAGAGATGTGAAGCTAGGAGGAGAAACCGCACTGAGAGACAGAGAGAGAGAGAGAGAGATTCCTGAAGCTTTCCAATTCCTGGTTCCAGTACACTGGGAGACTCAATTATATTTCCTGTAATTGAGATACTCCGTACCTTTCAATAAATCTCCTCCTACCTTTTCTCTTCTCTTTCTTTTCTTTCTTTCTTTCTTTCTTTCTTTCTTTCTTTCTTTCTTTCTTTCTTCTTCTTTCTTTCTTTCTCTTTCTTTCTTTCTTTCTTTCTTTCTTTCTTTCTTTCTTTCTTTCTCTTTCTTTCTTTCTTTTTCTTGTCTTGAGATACTTTATAACAGCTTCTGTTACTTTCAACGAACACTTCTCAACTGAAACCAGCATGTAAGGAAGCCAGTCATTACATTCAACCTAAAGTTTTCAGAAGGTAAAGGCGCAGTTTTCTTGATTGATTAAAATCGAAAAGTCGAGCAGAGGCTCAATGCACACGTTTCTTTTGGTTTCTCTTTCAACTTTCCACTTGTGGTCGTTCACCCAGCTCCTCTCTGAAAGAGGAGCCTTATGAATTGTGAGTGAGGCTGCTGTTCCAGGGCAGCAGCGTGCTCACAGGATTTCCATTGTCTCCATGTACCTCTACCGTCCCCCCTTCTCCCAGCCAGGGGAGGTCCAGAGATTACATCTCCACTCGTTCTCCCCCTCCAAGCATCAAAACATCCTGAAACTAAGGCTTCCACCCCAATCGTGTTTAGACAATCCAGGACTGCAGCGTGCTAACCAGTTGGGGCACAGTCACCTGGAGACAGAGGGGGGGATGAGCAGAACTTTTAAGAGATCCTTGAAATTTAGGGCTGTCTTTAACTCCATTACAAAGGAATGTTAAGCAGCATTTAGAGGGAGTTTGGCAAAGTACCTGAAAGCCCCAAACAGCTGCTTTGATGTTCTTGGCATTGATGTCATCATTCTTTTGAAACTTTTGAAGGAATATTTTTCTTCTAGCAACTGTATCTAAGTTCAATATAGAGTGTTGACGTGTGTTTTCTCTGGTCTAACGTTAGCCTGAGTGACTATGAACCATATAGACAGATACTCCTTTGGAGAGGACCTCAGCTTTCACTGCAGCCTGTTTATTTTCACATCAAAGACACATCTCAGGGGAAATTGCTTAACTAGCTCTATGAAACATGAAGAGCTTTACAGAGATATTTGGTTATAATTGAAAAAACCAAAACCAAAACCTACACTCCCAGCAATTTAAGCCTTTCATGCCCGGAAATGAGAATTTATAATGGCAGATACAAAAGTTCCTTTGCTCTCCAGGAAGGTCTGAATGCAGACTTTTTCAAGCAGGAATTAAAATCCCACTCTTTGCCATACATTTATGGCAAATGATTCTTGATGAGTTAAATGATTTGCAAAAGAGGACAAATAAAGCCTTTATATTGTTTGCAGTTTACTCTTTGAAGCAATGTCCTATAGCTATCCAATGCCCCCACTTTGATCTAACTTGTTCAGCCCAGTAATTATATGACTGAGCTGAATTCTCCACCTGACAGGTTCCAATTCTTCATGTGTGGCCATATTCTTTGAAGAGGAAAAAAAAAAACCTACTTATACTGGAAAATAAAACTTTAAGCAAGTCAAAATGGTGTAGCCAGGGTAATTCTCTGTGTCAGAGTAGAAGGCTGGCTAGAAGGCCTTCTCCCATAGGATGAGAACCACTGTTTCTCAGTATATGCTTATGTTTTTCTCGAAATCTTTAACCAAGAATATGTTACAGTTCCTTTCTGTGAGTTTGTTTCATGATAAATCAACATTCATCACCTTAAAAAAAAAAAAAAAAAAAAGAGCAGAATTACTAACCTAGGCCTCAGGTATCTGCTAACTGACTGCTACCTGATAAGAAAGACTGTCTGCCCCATTATGAATGGCCATGGGATAACCAGGCAAGTTTTGCACCGTTCAGCAAAGAAACTGTTTACTGGGTTAATAAGTTTGCTGAAAATATAAAAGCATAGTCTTAATTCAGAAAGCTCCTAATCTTCAAACATATCACTGCTGTTTATTCCATTTGCCTTTTAGCACAATACAGGACAGATCCAGATGAAGAAAGCTCACCAACTGTAACCGTGGAAATTGCTTTTAATCTGGCATGTCAGCAGGAGTGATACCACTTGGACTGTAGCCCCCACCCCAAAACATACATTTCTTCCCGGTACCCCACTCACAGTTAATATCTTGTATCCACTAGTTAGATTTCCAGATGATAAAATACTTCCTTATCCATGACATTCTCTGCATTTGTCATGTCTCCATATACGCCATTCCAATCTCAAAATGGAATTTTCTCTTCGACTGGTGTATTTTCTTCATTATCCTTAAATCCCAACTCAAACTTATACTCCTTCTCAGAGCCTCGTCGTGATCACTGTTCTATTGTTTCTAGTCCTATAGGTTACTCTATCCACGGTTTGCTTTCCTCATGTATTTAGTGCTTGTGGCTTATAACTGTTATGATACCTCTTCAGTATCTCCAACAAGATTCAAGCAATGTCATGTGTCTCCTAATGCCTTTTGAGGCAACATATTGCTGTGGTCAAAGTGTGAGCTTTGGTGTCAAAGCTCAGATGTAAGTCCTGGCTCTGTACTCCACCAGACAGGAGGTTCTGGGTAGTTTATCTAATGTTCTTGGCCTTAGTTTCCTTCTCTGTATAATGGATATAATAGTTCCACTTCAGATGTTGTACTGAGTCTCAGATGAGACAATGTATATAATACCTGGACTCAAAAGGCAGCAAATAATGTTTTAATAAATACTAGCCATTTTTTATTTAGTTTTCAGGGTCCTTTCACAAGATTTAGATGACAGTTAAGCATATAGCAGGAAAGGAAGGGATCAAACAGCATTCATTCATCCAGTGACTGCTCCATAGGAGGCACTTTATATACATTTTCCCTTGGAATCCCTGCTTTCCTACTTACTAGCAGTGTAACCCTGGGAAAGTAACCCAACTTCTGTGCTTTCACTTTATCAACTGTAAAAGAGACATTACAACTGTACTTATATCATAAAGTTGGTGCACAGATTAAATGAATACATGTAGAGTGCTTAAAACAGTCCCAACACCCAGAAAGTGCCTAATGATACCAGCTTTTATTATTATTACTATTAAATTCTTACAACAACCTTGAGAGAATATATAAAGAACCTCATTTTATAGATGAGATAAATGAGACTACAAAAGGTTGCCCAGCTACCAATGGAACCAGATTTGCCTGACTGTGAAAACCCAGGCCTTTTATGAAATGTATTCTCTGGAGGAAACTCCCATTTTATGCTAGGGAATCATTCCAGAGAAGCACTTCAGTGACAACTAGGTCCTCAGGGAACTGTACATCACAGGTGAGGCTGACAGTGAAGCAGGCCTGGCAAGAGCAGTTAAGAGGTGAGGCTCAGTAAGATGTAGGACATGGCTTCTCTGGCTCAGTCACCATACCAACGAATGTGGTCCTAATCTTGAAGACCATAGGCAGACATCAAAGCATTTTAAGTAAGGAAGTGACTTGATCTGTAATGTAGTCTAGAAAAAAAACACTCTTAACAACCAAACAGTTGTGGGTGGATTGGAGATGGGACAGCATAAGCCAGAAGACTAATGAAGATGTCTCAGCATCAATAAAAGACAGTGAGAACTAGATGTGTGCTTAGGTGGTAGAAGTAGAAATGGCGATGATGGGAAAGAACTCAAGAAGCAGAAAGCAAATGAACTTTGATTAATTCCATGGGGGGAAGGAGTGAGGGCCAAATACAGATTTCTAGAGTCATGACCAAGTGGATGATGGAATCACTTGATGGGAAAAAGAATGTGGGGGGAGGAACATGTTTCCTAATGGAATGGTGGGGAAGCAAATGAGGGGTCTGAGTTTGAATCTGTTGGATTTGAGATGTTGTGGGGCATGGAAGTGGAGACATCCCCTTGCTAGCTTCAGAGTGAGAGGTGCAGACCAATCTCCATAGGTGGGGACAAATGCACAAAGTATTAGTTGAACGGATGTCATTGTGAGTGTCCAAATAGAGAGTGAGGAGTGAGAAGGGAAGGGACGGAAATGGAACTCAGGGATCTACTGAAATTTAAGGAGAGAGGAAGAGAGGAATAAAGTCAGGAGATGAGCAGCTCAAGGGCAGAAGAAGAAAGCCTCAGGAAAGGAGGCTACCTGGACAATCCCATATGTGACCTTAATTTAGCAAGTGATTAGACCCAATCCTGATGCTTTGAAATATCTTCAAATAAGCAAATAAGCAGAGGCTACCTGGACAAAGGCAGAGCTGTATCTCTTCCTTGGCATTTGATGATGGTTGGAGGAAGATGCCCAACTACAGTGTGTGCTGAGGATGGAATGGGAGGTCACTGGAAAGGGAAACAAGGTGGGTAGGTCATTTTCCCTAAATGCTAAGGAGAGAGAAGTTAGCAGCCATGGGGAGTCACAAAGAAAGCTGCCTTATCATTTTTGGTGTCCTTTATAGCAGCAGGTACAATACTTTGTATTTTGTAGGTACACAGTTAAACACTTTTGAATGGATGATTCTATCACCTGGCCTTATTTTTTCATTTTATCTCATTCATTTCTTCCATATTTTCTTCTTTTCCTTATCCCAGTAAGGGATGCAGTGAGGCTGCAGTTCCTTCTTTAAATACTAAATGGAAGGCCTGGAGTCTGCCTGTTTCTTCTGAAGTGGTTAAATAAATTATGTGTAATAGGAACTCTGGTGAATTTTCACAGCCAGCCAAGACATGAGGGGAACCAGGCCATGAGAAACATAGGTGTCATTGAGAAAGCAGAGGCATTGCATCTGGGTATTCTTCTGGTTGAGTTTCACATCCAAATGAATATGGGTAGGTAGGAAAATCCCACTCCGGGAACAGAAAAACTCTCCCAAGAGAGATGTAAAAAAAAGAGATGGATAGCATTGGGTGGCTTGAAGGAAACTTCCAGCAGTGTAGATTTTCAGGAAGTCTAAGGATGGTAAAAGCCTATTTAAAATGTTATCCTGCTTGATCTTGATATCCGAAGATATTTCAAAGCATCAGGATTGGGTCTAATCACTTGTTAAATTAAGGTCACATATGGGATTGCTTTTGACCAGACAGTTTCATGCTACCGAATACAAAGGATCTAATGAAGTTTGATCTTTGGATGCCTATCATTATGTATTATCAAGCCTATCATTTTCTCCATCAAAGAAAATAGAGTCAGAAAATAGGAGGAGGAGGTAGAGGAGGAGGAGGAGGGCGAGAACAATCCAACAACCCTTGATCCCACAATGCATCAATTGAGGCCATTCTCCATTCTCTGTGTTCACCTAGCAAGCGCACATCATTTCATTTCTTGCTTTGGCTTCCCATATTTTTAAACTTTCAATATCATTTAGTAATGTTCTTTCTCCCTTCATGATATGTAGTGTCACAGGTGCCTTTTTCTTTCTTTTTATTACTTTTGGCAGTAGAAAAGGAGATTTTTTTTCTCTCTCTCCCATTGACCTTTACCTATCCCTAGCAAATTCATTGCTTTATGACAGGAGCTAACACGGTCATACGCAGATGCAATTTATCTTTGCACACAGTTGGTCTGCGTGCATGTGTCTGTGCGGGGGTGCTTCTCTTCCATTGTTTGACTCCTTTTAACTCCACTCAGATCTCTCTAATCACAGTTTGGAATTCACCTGAATTTCCCTGCTGGGAGAGCTGAAAAAGCTGACATCAAGTTGCAAAGACCACAGCTCTGAAAAGGAAATAGCACATCTTTATCAGTGGGATACATTAAAAGATATGAATGTGAGGTTTTTAAGTAAGCTGCTGCATACGCATAACCTCTAGGTGCTTGACAGTGACACTGTTCCACATGTTGGCCATCTCCTCCATAATTAAAGAAATGCTTTGTGAGAGAATAGAGCTATTTGATTTGCACACTGCAACATTATTCTGAGAATGCAGAGCCCACAGCTTGCTATGCCCAATCCAAAGCGTGGAAATCGTTCATACAGATCTTTTCATGAGGCTGAGAAAGGTTCTGGCATTCTAGCTTCATTCGTCTCTGAGGGAGGAAATTTAATTTCTCATAATTTCTTACATGTCCATTCTCAAGGTTAGTCTTTTTTATTCCTTAAAAAAAAGTTGCTATAGCAACAACGACCTGTCACAGGTACTTCTTGAGTACTTACAAATGCTACTTTTAACAAGAGATACCTGGGCACATGGAAGTCTAAAGAGAAACATCAGCATATCAGTTGGAAAAGATTAACTAAACGGTGTAAAGAAAAATTTTTTGAAATGGAAACAAAAGCACGGATACTTGCATCAGATGGGGCACTGTGTACGTATCATGGCTGTTTCTCTACAAAAACACAAAGCAAACAATTCCACGGTGATCAGGCTCAGCAGGGCCTTGAGTGGGGGTGATGAAGGAGGAGGGACTTGAGTGGGAGGGACTCATTCAGGACATTCCCAAAGAGGGCCTGAAGTTCTGGTTTCTGATATGAACTCAGTGGCCATGTTGTGTGACATGTGGCATGACCTGAAGCAATGTTTAACTCAAGAGGGTGGTCTTGGGCCTGCTGCTCTGCGTTCTGGGAGTGCTAGTAGGGATCTGTGTCTCTCCTGCGGACAGTTGGACCAAAAAGCTGAGCCACTGGGTATGCTCTCTGACCTACCTTAAATGTCACCAGTTGTATCTGTGCTGACATCATTACAGTCTATGAAGTGTTATCAGGATACAGAAGCCAGCTGCAGAACCAAAAGAAGACTTGTTTTGATACACTTCTCTCCCCTCTGTGATTCTCATCCCTAGGCAGGAGGGGAGGCCTCTGGTCTTTCCCCTCGTGCCCAACCTTCACTCCCTATGATCATGTGTTTGATATCTATGCATCAGCCAAAATAATAATAATAATCCTTCCATAATCTTCTTGGCTTGAAGGAATAACTGACAAGACATTCCAAGGCTTAACCTATTGCTTTCTGTGGAGTATGACACATACCTGGCCTCATGGAAAGTGTCCTCTGAAAAAGCCAGAAAAGCAGAAGCCAAGTGTGTGAAAGCCACCAGGGCAACTGCTGAGAAGAAATGTTCAGCATTTCCCTCTGATTTTCCTCTGTGGGTTTGTCAGCAAAGGATCTGCCCTCCGCACTGGGGGCCCACTCTATGTTTGAGTCATGGAAAATCGTAGAGCAATAGGCAAGAATGCAGAAATATGTTTGGCTTCATCTTTTATGAACAATCTGAATTCAGTTTGCATTTTGCTGGGCAAAAACAAGCATAGTTTTTCCAGAAGATAAATAAGAAGGAGGAAGAAAAAGAGGAAAATAGAACCCAACAGAAAAGTCTTTTAAAAGACAAAAAGAAAACCAGTCTCTAGTTTTTTTCCTTCTCAGTGACAACCAAGGGATACTCACATTTAATCATGCTGTTAAGAAGAAAATATGCCAAGCCAAAATTTATATGAGGAGAATTTCACTGTTCTGCATTGTTTTATTTCAGACTACTAGTTACTTTGAATCTGTATTTTCAAATTCTTTCTTCAAGTATCTATGCCCTTAGGCAGACAAATTAACTCATTTTATACTGAGAATCTCATTACATCAAGTACAAATCCTAAGCCTGATAAAATGATTTACCCCCTCAATTTAACTTTTATTTTAGTCTCCTACCAGCTTTCCTGAAGTGGGTTTGCTGCCAAGCTATAATACTATTTTAGACTGAGTCATCCAGGCACACTGAACAGCTTTTACTCTGCCTCTAATGTTTCCCCAGCCCCGGTGTTTGAATAAAGAGAAAGTGTTCTATGGGTTTGCACTTAAATGGTTACAAATGATAAAAGAAAAGAAAAAGTGGAGGCTTGGATCCAGGTGTTTGGCCCTGAGGGAACACAGACTCTCCTTTCTCCCCATCTCTCTGGCCCCTGAAAGGGAGATGTAGCACCACTCTACTGATGCACTGGAACCACTGAAAGCACACGAAGGCGGCTGTGTACCTAAGTACACAATGTTTCATTTACTCATGGGGAGAAAATATTTGTAGTCACTGATAGAAGGTGTAGTTAGAGACAACTCCTGGAAAAACTTAAAATAAAAATAAAAGATAGGGCCAAGTCTTGTTCTAGCAAGTTGACATAACAGCACCAGACTTGCAGGATTTTGAAAAAAAGAATTAAAAGAAATCATATCTTCAGAGGGAAACACAGCTCATTTCTTAATCACACATACTTTGTGACAGGGCAAAAGCTATTCCAGACTGAGCTACATACCATAACTCTTGGTGAGGCAACAGTTGTAGACATACCAGATTTTAACTTCTGTGAGTAGTCACCATTTTATTCTGAACTTCTCAACTCCTGTTCCTTTTTACCTCTTTCTCCTTCCCCACTCAGAACCTCAGTATCAAATGAAGGCATGCAAGCCAATCCCCAGTATCTCTAGTTTTGCATGTCCCTTCTCTGTGTTTGGCTTCTGTAGATTGTGATCTCATATACTCAAATCCTCCCTAGACTCCTATTGATTTTTATTGTTGACTATGTGCATGGGAAAACCCAAAATATTTTTGGAAATAAAGAAGTAGCATCTAAAGTTTCAGAGAGAGGCACCTGGGGGGGGGGGGGCTCAGTTGGTTAAGCATCTGCCTTCGGCTCAGGTCCTGATCCTGGGGTCCTGGGATGGAGCCCCACATTGTGTGCCCTGCTCAGCAAGGAATCTGCTTCTCCCTCTCCCTCTGCCTCTCCCCCTGGCTTGTGCTCTCTCACTCTCTCTTGCTCCATCCCTCCTCAAACAAATAAATACAATCTTTAAAAAAATAAAGTTTCAGAGAGACCCCCACCATGAAAGGGAAATGTAAATATTTGAAAGTTTGACTGTCTTGCTACTGAATGGACTTCTCCAAGAGCTAGTTAAATGGCAGACTGGAGGGCCCTACTTAGGTGTCCTTGGCAGCAGAGGGGTTCAGGCCCCATCTATGGAGCTACTGTGGCTAGGAGTCAGTATGGCTGGAATGTGGAATGAGCCAATAATTCCAATCCCAACAAGAAAAGAAGTAAATTGGACTGGGGAGGATGGAGACGGGAAGAGGTAAGCACCTGGGATTAAGAAGACAGTGACCAGGGGATCCCTGGGTGGCTCAGCGGTTTGGTGCCTGCCTTTGGCCCAGGGCGCGATCCTGGAGTCCCGGGATGGAGTCCCACGTCGGGCTCCCAGCATGGAGCCTGCTTCTCCCTCCTCCTGTGTCTCTGCCTCTCTCTCTCTCTCTATGTCTATCATAAATAAATGAATACATAAAACTTAAAAAAAAAAAAGAAGAAGAAGACAGTGACCAGGATCTCCAGTGAAGCAGAGACAGAGAATGTGGAGCATCATTAGAGACCCACGTTGTCAGAGTTGTGTTTCTGCTGAGGTTCTGAATCAGGAAAACCAGGGGCAGGAGAGGACATTTAGGTTCATATGCTGGCATCGGCCACGACTGGGAATTTCATAGAGAGAGAAGAGTAGTAAGGCAGAGAGGGGTATATGGAATGTTTCATGGTGTGAGGTGAAGTTTCTTTCCTTTTCTTTTTTTCTTTTTTTTTTTTTTTTTTTTTTGTTATTTCACAAAACCTCCAAGTAGGCTCAGAAATTAAATTAATTAAGCTAATTAAGTTGGCCAATCTATGCCTCATCTGTAACCTCCTGTGGGGTGTGGTCAATACAATCATTGAGTCCCTATGTGTCAGGCTCTGTCCCACACATAGGAGATTTGGCTGTGAGCAAGCAGACAACATAGTCTCTTCCTTCAAAGACTCATTGTTGTCTAGTGGGAGAGACGTTGACACTGGGAGAGTAATTAGAAAAAGTCAGGAAGTAACAAATGCGCTGAAGAAATACGAAGCTGAGCAAGAGAAGAGGGTGTGTTATGTCAAACGGGATGGTCAGGGAAGACTGTTCTGAGGCCCCGATGGGAGCAGATGCCTGAATAAGAGGAGCGTGCCTCCAACCATTTCAATTCCCAGGGTCTCAAGTTGGGCCACTGAGAGGAAGGATGGACCAGATATTGAGACCTGAGCAGCATTTTTAGAAGCCCTGGAGAAACTGGCTTTGATGAATCCTCAGAGCTACCTCAG
The DNA here is from genome assembly GCF_003254725.2 of Canis lupus dingo. Lineage (NCBI taxonomy): Eukaryota > Metazoa > Chordata > Mammalia > Carnivora > Canidae > Canis > Canis lupus. The sequence continues at coordinate 5,217,912 of NC_064263.1, read as the reverse complement.
CAAACCATGCAAGTCAGACCTTGGGCCTGAGTGGTCTCCTGAAGGCTGATAAACTTTCCTTCCCACCCTGACAAGTCTGAGGCCAGGAAGCCAGGTGCCCACTGGGATTCCAATACAGCAACACAGGCAACAGAGAGGCACCACGCTCCCATAAAGAACATATGCTTTTTCAGTTGGAGAGGGCAGTGCCTCTTCGTCTCCCTTTACACTGCTGTTTAAAGCCTGCATAACACACTTCCACCTGCCATTCTACAGGCTTTTTATTCCTCGTCAGATGCTCACTGAATTATAGGGCCCACTGGATGGGTTCCTAAAGGGGACTCGAGGAACTACATCTTCACCCTCTGGGATGATAGGCCTGAGATGACAAAGATGCTGCTCAGATATTCCAACCTGAGCTGCAGAAGGGACACGTTGTGACCCTGAGGATTCTGATTCAGTTGGCCTCCCCAGATGGCCATGGGACCCAAACAGAGTCAGCCTGTAGCATAATGTACCTTTCCTGTGTTCATGTTGTACCCTCATCTGACATCATGGCAAGTGGGAGGGCCTGGCTTATGTATATGATTTAGAGACAGGTTTTGTGCTCAACTGTTAGGCTTTCTGGTGTTCAGCCACTGGGGCATATGGAACCAAGCTCTCATAATCTTTGCAGGATTAGGAGGATGAAGGTGGGAAAATGAAATAGGTTTCCAAAGTGTTTTTACCAAGCAAGTGATTCTTCTAGCTTGGACGTGCACTCCTATGTGGAAAACAGTGCTGATTCACATGTGTGGCAAAGAGGATGAGGATTTCAATTCTCAGTTTTTCAAGGGATCGCTAAGTAAGGGATCTGTTGAGTACCTCCTGAATGCAAGGTATTACGGTCACCATAAGAAAGATGCAGAGAAAAAAATATAATGCTGAGCACATTAAAATAGCAATAACAAAACCAGAGCTAAGTTACATTTTCTTTTTCCTTTTTTTAAAAAAGATTGTATTTATTTGATAAGGAGAGTAAGCAAGTGAAAAAGAAACAGAGCACAAGAAGAGGGAGAAGCAGCCTCCCCACTAAGCAGGAAGCCTGACATGGGACTTGATCTCAGGACCCTGGGACTATAACCAGAGCCAAAGACAGGCACTTAACCAACTGAGCCACCCAGGCACCCCATTGCATTTTCTCTTTAACAAACAAAGGCAAAGATGTCAGTAAGCAGTTAAGTAAGAGTTAATAAGAGGTAATAATAAATGGTGAATTGAACTGACCATCATGTCATCACTTGAGGTATCTGAATGAACTGGATTGACCCAGAAGGTCGAAGCCCGCCCTCTTTTTATGGGACTAAACAGAGACGATTTAAGATGAATGGGATTTTGCTAAGTGGAGATGTGAGAGGATGACATTCCAAGGGAAGTGAATCTGATGAGCAAATGTGGGGAGGTCAACACAATCTATGAAAGCTGCTAAGGCACGGGCACAGGACTAGCCTTGCTGTTCCATAATTGGATTGCCTTCAGAGAGTGACATGGCCTCGGACTCCTTGATGTTCTCAGTACCTGTCACACTACAGAAGCATTCTCGCACAGAGAGGGAGTTGTGGACTACTGTCCCGAGAATGAAATGGGCAAATAAGCAATCCTAAACATTTCCCCCACCACTGCCTTGACCATACATCATCTTCTGCTTACATCAGACTAGAAGAGTTTCAGCACAATGATGCTATGTAATCTGCCAAAAGCCCACCACACCCCAATGAGTAAATACTTAAAAATCCTATTTAACTGACCATGAATAAACTTGTGGAATCAGGGAACAACAGGAGGTATAACAAGTCTGGAAAGGACCTGAGAAATAATTTGGTCCAAGGCCCTGCCTTTTAATAAACAGGGAGCACCAAACCATCCCAGAGAGACTTCTCTTTTTAAATAGACACAGATCAAAGACTTCCACAACCTCCCTCATTCTGGCAAGAAAGAAATTTGATGGCTAAGGAAATGTCCTCTGTTTAACTTGACCAACATCTGTTAAAGCCACAATCATAAGTCACTGGCCCGGGCCACAGCAGACACAAAGTTGAGTTGTGTGCGATTCCTGTATTCAGGGAGTTAGTGTTCTGGCAGAAGAGGCAAGCGTATGCACGATTAACTTGAACTCAAGCCCACCAGGGGTAAGGGATCGGGAGAGTATGCTAAGCTCCAGGCTCTGAGAGGACAAAGTCCTTTTCAACTTTAAACTCCCTAGAGCCCAGGACAGTGCTTGGCATATAGGAACTCCTCAAAAAACGTTGGTTAAGCTGAGGAGACATACAAAAGACTAAAAAGAAATAAGAGGGAAAGATGGACTTACAGCAATGGCTCTGGAGCCAACTTCCTGGTCTGATTGAAATCTTACAGGGTGGCAAGAAACAAAGTGAGTCAAGAAGTGAGCAGGAAAAGCTGCCTCTTTCTTGCCCTTTAGTGGAATGTGTATGTCTGAGGAGTATCCTCATCATGATATTCCTGCATAATCAAAAAGAACAAAAAAATTCCCTTTTTGATTTGTTTCCTCCAATGCAAATGCATCCTCCTCCTTCAATTCTTCCTCATTGTTTCATTCCGTGTCTCTGCTTTTTCTCTGATCCCATGGATGCTCCGTATTAAAACAATTAGAAAACTTCTCATAACTCTGTTGACTCTTACAACTTGTAAAAATACTTCCAGTGGCTGTTAGGATATTTGACTTTTATGATAGCCCTAGGAGGTGGGTGAAGAAAGTAATAGTATTGTATCAGAAAGAGGAAGGAAGGTGTGACATTGTGGCAGACAGAACAATGTACCCCCTCCCCAATGTCTATGTCCTAATTGGTAGGACCTTTGACTATATTACCTTGTATGGTGAAAGGATCTTGAGATGTGGAGAGTATCCTGGATTATCCAGGTGGACTTGGTGTATCACAGTGGTCCATATAAGGGAAAATGGGAGAATCAGAGTGACGTGTGAAGATGCGACCCAGCTGGCTTTGAAGATGGAAGAGAGCCATGAGCTGAGAAGTGCTGGCAGCCTATAGAGGCTGGGAAGACCCAGGAACGGATGCTACCCTAGAACCTTCAGAAAGAACGCAGCCCTGCCAACACACTGATTTTGCCCATTGAGACCCATGTTGGACTTCTGATCTCCAGAACTGCAGTGTAATCAATCTGAGTTTTACATTTTTGGCCATCAACCTGTGGCAATGTGTCACGGCAGCGATAGGAAAAATAACATAGACGTAGTTTGATACCTCGCTGAAGTTCTCAGCAGAGCATACAATTATCAGAGCTGCATCTGGAACCCAGGCTTTATCAGCACCTAGCTCTGTCTTTTTTGGAGCTACCACATTTTCCTCTAATTACCCTTTTCTACCCAACCCCCCACTCTCTTCTTGATCCTGGCGCTTTGTTTCTTTTGGATCACTTATTGCAATTCATAATGATTTTCTTTTCTTGAGAAGTAGTTTCTGTATGTCCTCTCCCACCAGAATGCAAGCCCCATGAGAGGCCCTAAGTCTGTTCATCACTGAGTGCCTCATGCCTTCAGTAGACCCTGGCAAACAGTAAGTGGTCATTAATTATGTAGGGGAAAGGCATGCCCCCAAGCTACGGGAGGACAGCAACTGAACAGATGCACAGAAGCTGAGATGGTGGCCAGGGTCTGTTGCACTTGAAAGGTCAAGAGTGACCTGTGTGTGCTGGCTTCTCTATGAGGGAGATGAAAGTTATGTCATCAGTGGTGGTCCCAGATGGCCCACGTCGAGGCCCGCTCCACGAGCTCGGGCCTGAAGCCAGAAGCCCTCTTTTGGGTAGATCACACACTGGCCCTCCTCTTCAAAAAGCCTGCTTCCCAGTCCCTTACACATTTCGTTTCTACTCTGTGTCTAATTGTCTAATTGCTTTGGGATAATTATACCATTAACTCTTTGAAATGAATTAAAAAAAAACAAATCACACTTACGTAGGACTGGGGAGCCAGATGCCCAGGTGAGCAATTTTCAGCTACTTACATCTTCTCCTTCCTCTTCTTGCCTTTGTCCTCATTCTTTTCCTCCCTCTGACCTTCTGCATTAGAATCTCAGCTAAGTGTGGCCTAAGCATGCATACTTTTACAAGGGTCCTTAGGTGATTATGATGATCAGTGAGGTTTGGAAACCACTAACCTAGAGGATCAGGATCCTCAGAGACTAGAGGAGAAACCGAAGAATAAAGTGAAACAAATTACAAAGACCCCCGCGTTTGCTTAGTTCTTTCTTGCAAATTGCTCAAGGGATAGTGCCTTGCTTTCCTCAGTAATTCCAGGGCAAGTGCTGTGATTTTGAATCTATAAAATGGAAAAATGGTGCAAACAGAAGTCCCCGAGGCAACTAGCCAGATTCACCACTAATGAATATGCACTCATCTAAAGAAGGCCAGAGACAGAAGGGGGTGAAGGACAATTTGGATGCTAATCCAGGTCTCAGGCCCATTTCTGGAAGGAGAGAGAGGGCAAGAAGTATTGAAGCTATCTCTTTCACTCTGGTCCCAACAGAGCCCCCACTTCTGCACACCAGCCAGCCTGCAGAGAATGCAAATCCTCTCCTCCGCCCCAGGATGGCCTGGCTTCCTAGGAGGCTCCTGGATCATGATAAAATTGCCTCCATGGCAAATGGAAGCCAGGGCTCTCAGGTCCTGTGAGAAATAAGCAGACTCCTAGAGCTATCAGGAATATTCGTGACAGTGTATTTCCATCGATACGGAGAAGATGGTCAATACTTGTTCAATTATGAATTGAACTGCCTGCTCTGGGGGAGGCCATTAGTGCACATGGGCATGATGCCCCACTGCCAGGAAGGCAAGCCTTGTGTTCATGTAGCGTGTTACTAGCTGATGGCCAAAAGCAGTTAGCAGACACGTCCTTTGGTGCAGTGTGCATAAGCCCTCCATAAACAGGTTCTAAAGAAACATCGTATTATTTTTCACTTTACTTCGAATCTAAATTTCAGCTTCCCAAACCATTTCCTGTTAATCATAATGAACTCATCCGGCATTAACATAGAGTTGTGATTAATGGGCTAGTTCCCTGGTGGCCTTTCAATATCACAGCATGAGGCAGTCTTTCTGGCAACGTTAAGAACAGAGGAGAGGGACGCCTGGGTGGCTGAGTGGTTGAGCATCTGCATTCCGCTCAAGTCATGATCCCAGGGGTCCCCGGATCGAGTCCCGCATCGGGGTCCTCACAGGGAGCCTGCTTCTCCCTCTCCCTGTGTCTCTACCTTTCTCTGTGTATCTCTCATGAATAAATAAATCTTAAAAAAAAAAAAAAAGAACAGAGGAGAGAAGATTGTAAAAGAAGAGGTGGGAAACCAAGCCACTCTTAATTCTGTGCCTGTCCCGTATTCCTGTCTGCAGTGATTTTAACTGCTCTGATAGCTGACCTGGTAGTGGTACCCTGGGGCGACAGCACGGACAACCAAACATTTCTCCAGACGTGTACATACAGCCATCTTCCGCCTCCTGACTTGCAGATAATCTCTCTGGATTTCTAATGCAAGATCCTCTACTGGAGGGGAGAAATCCTATGGGTCTTTTATTTTTCCCCCTCGGAGCTCTCAAAACTCACCTGCTTTCTCCCCAGGTCACAGAAAGTCGTCAAGTCTACTTAAGAGCCCCACTGAGTATGGGTCTATGGAGCAGCCATGGATGGAGGGAAAGAAAATCAGGCAAAGGGGAGTGTCACGTAATTAACAAAGGTAGGATCCAGCAAATCTTTCAGGCAGGTGTGTGTGTGTGTGTGTGTGTGTGTGTGTGTGTGTATGGTTTTTGTTTTTCCAGAGAAAATATAAGTCAGTCATAAGAAATTCTATCTCCTTGGCTGCAGTAAACCATCACACCTGTAGGCTTTTACTTCTCACAGCAGACCCTGTAAAACTCAAGGCAGCAAATTGGAATTCTGTGTGGTTTAGAGGGAATGCAACCACAGATTCCAGCCAGGAGGGAAAAGATCAATTATCCCATTCTTTACATGCCTGGTCTCGTACCCAGAAAGCCCCGTGTAGGTGAAACGTGAGCCACAATCACGGCCAGGGCAGGAGAAACATAAACACAAATGCACATTATGCACAGCGGATGCCCTTTGTGGTGTTGGAGCTGGAACAGCGGGTCTAATATCCATTGCCTGATGGGCAGGATGAGCAAGAATTTCTGACAGATGCCATTCCCTTCCAGGGACCTGAGCTGACCCATGTATGGGCTTAACCCATCTGTTCAAACCCATTCATTGCTGGGGGTCCAGGCTTTTACTCCAGGATACATTTATGCATTGGATAACCAAGGAGGTGTCAGAGTCTGAGATGGGGAGATGCCCATCTCTGTCTCTCGCAGGATCTATAACTGCCCTCACTGTTCTATTTTTTCTCTCGACCCCTCCATGCCACTGACTGCAGTTGTTAGTAGCTCCTGAGTGGGCCCCTGAAGCCAGGAACCGCCAGATCTCTGAAAAGTGTCACCAGCATTCACCTGGGCGAGGTGTGGCCGAGAGATGTTTAAAATCTTTTTTTCCTGGTAATCACACATGTGCCCATTGCTACAGTTAGCTGAGTTCCTCCAGGTCAGGGAGCTTGTCTGATTGGTCCCTGTGTCCCAGCACTTCACATCATGTCTGGCACCTAGTAAGAGCTCAATAATGCCTGTTGACTAAAGAGGCTGGCAATCTGCCATTTGCCCTGGACATGTTTAATAGTCCACATGCAACTGGTTTTGTGGTCACATGCAGTGCCCCTCAAACGTGCTAGGAGACTTCTGTCCTCTGGAGGGGAGACAGATTCAGATATGACATTTTTAGGTTCAGCTCTAAGACAAACCTTGCAAGAGTCATTCAGGGTCTGTGTGGGATCACCAGGTGCTGGGGTGGCAAATAGGGGGAGAAGAAGCCGTTGTGGCCTTTACGCAGAGGAGGACCATCTAAGCCGAGGGACCGTGTGCAAAGAGAAGAAGGGAGGCAGAAAGACACAGGCTTCACAGGCAGGGATTAGGAGTCACCATAGGAAACAACAGGGCATAGAAAGGACTGTCCCAGCTCTGTTGGGCCACTGGTTCCCTCCTGCTTCCCCTGAGGCCCTGCTTGTACCAGGATTCCAGAGGGCATTCGTCCCTCCTCCCACACCCAATAGTCCTGTGCTCGGTGTATGCCTGCGTGGAGGCCTGGCCCTGCCCTTAGCACTCACAGTGAGGCTGGAAGGGCGGCATGCAAGCTGATTAGGACACCAAGAGCTCCACGAGTTGCCTCAGATGGGGTCTGGCAGGAGGACCACCTGAGGAGGAGAAAGGACGGAGTCTAAATCCTGGCTTTATTACACCCTCTTAGCAAATCAACCCCAGGTTCCCCATCTGTAAAACGTCCATCACAGCACCTGCTCTGCCGAGCACACATGGTTAAGGACATTTAAAAGGCTAAAATGCTGTAGGCGCCAGGTCTTCTCATCATCACAATGATTTTGTCTATTCTAAGTCAAACACGTGTGTGAATGAGAGCAAGGGGGAAGGAGGGGGAATCAGAGAGGGAAGAGGCTGCGCACGCGTACATGTGCATACATTTAGTGAAAGGACCTGAGGGGTGGGGGGAAGGAGGGGGGGTTGCAGGACTTAGAAGAGTAAATGTGAAACCAGAAAACAAACACTAAACCTTCCATGGTTTGCTAAAAGCAGCTGCTGTGTGTGAAGCTCAGATGTAGCTTTCTAAAGATACTCTCGATCCTGGGCTTCTTTTCCTTCCTTGTTTCCTCTTCTGCCACCCCTGGCCAAGAATTTGGATCCATGATTACGTATCACAGGAGCCCCATTTTATTATTCAACGATTGCCTCTTGATAAAGCATTATCTGCCTGTGGCCATTAAGCCACCACTTAGGAAGAAGAAATGTCATTGCTGGCTTTTCCTAAGGGGGTTAATGAGCTGCCCTTGGATGACCTGGAAAGTTCATTATTTATCCAGATTCCTTGGGGAGCGGGGGGGGGGGGGGGGGAGGACAGGGAAGCGAATAAACAGAGAGGAGAGATAGACACTGAACAGGGACTGTTTATGGCTCTTGGAGCAGCAGCACATTGCCTTATACAGGATGACCTTTAGGCTGTGAGGCCCCTGAGTCACAAGGCACAGACACGGTGCAGAAATACTTCTGTTGTCCAAGTCTTGGGCTCTGGGGAGTTGATGGAAGAAGAGGCAGGACAGGTAGGAAGGCCGCTTCTAACATGATGGGCAGCTGCAGGTGGTGGCAGGTTCCAACCCCAACTGGGCCAATGCCCATTTCCTGCAAGAAAGCTCTCACCTCTGCATGTCCGGTCTCCCTGGGCTCCAGGCTGTGCACAGGGGAGGCCCCAGCAGGTTCCCCAGGACACATGCTGCCTTGGCACACACATTTTGAAATCCTAAATGAATCAGTACTATCTGTCTATTCTCTGTGTCATGAACAGTTTGTGTTATTTATGACCTCCAGCAGCCCTTGACATGTTACTAATGGTGAAGTGAGAGGCAATGAGTAAAGGTCCTTCAGCGAGAGAAGCATAAAATGAGGCCCTTAATCATCTCCTCCTTCCTTTCCTTGTCATATTCCAGATTGGCTTTTTTCTTATACTCTATGAGGCCAGGCAATGATGGGAGGCAGGCCATGAGGCTGAAGAGAAAAATAAGGGATTGAGGTGTTTTTTTTAAAAGGATGATTACCTGCTAGGAAGCAAGGGGCATAGGTTCTAGTTTGGCTGTGCTGGTGCACAGAGGCCCACGGCCATCTCCAGCCTACAGAGACTTCTAGCTCATGTGCAGAGATGGGGCTCAGACTTCAGGTAGAGCCCTTCACGGGACACCAGGAAAAGCCTTCCTTCAGAGAGGAATGTTTCTACTGAGAGATGGACTTGTGAGCCCTACAGGAGCATCTGTGGGGGCCAGGCTCTTATGTAGGGAGGTCCGAGGGGCCCAGCACGTGAGCCCTGGTCAGCGGCAACCTAGAGGCTAGGTGAATTGATTAACTGTGTGGGAATAGAGGTAAAATGTTATGAGAGAAGTGAAACCAGCTAAAAGGAGCAGGAGAGAAAGCAAGTACCGTGTCAGGGTTTTGGGCCGAGAAGTTATTTTAGACTGAAAATTAGAGAAGGCATCTGACAGTTATATTGTGCTTGAGTTACACCCTGGAGACTGGGAAGCACTTGGAAAGTGTGGAGAAGAATATATAATCCCTGCAGGGATACAATATAAACCTAATTTACACATTCACTCATTCATTCATTCATTCGGCAGATACTAACCAAGTGGCCCTTGTGCACTGGCCCCCCACGTGAGGCCCTGAAGATGGCACAACACAGACCCAGTCCCTATCCCTATGGCCCTCACAGCCTCACCCCCACAGAAGTCAGCTCACAGCCAATGCTGCAACAGAGGCATAAACCCCATGTACCTGGAAGACAGGGCAAGGACCTAATTCTGATGAGGGTGATTAGGAAGAGCTTCCCAGAGGCCAATCCCATTTGGGCTGAGCCAGAAGGATTCCAGTCTGGGGGACCAAGAGATCAGCTCAAGGTAAGGATGGGCACAAGTGACTCACAGAGGAATGAGGATGCCGGGAATATGTGAGAATCAGTAAAACCAGGTTATGGGGTATATGGTCCCTGTGCTAGGGCACCAGGTAGGCAGAGGGCAGACCATGCCTTGCATGCCACGTGGACATTGTATTGTGGGGCAATGGGGAGCCACCGAGCAGGTGGCTGAGCCTGACGATGGTGTGCATGGGTAAGGACACAGGGAAGTGAATGGTGGCCAGGGGCGGAAAGGGCTTGAGGAGGAAGGTCAGTGCAGTGATTTCAAACCCGGTTCCTATGTGCCGCCAGAGAGCAAGCAGCCTCCTCATCTCTCTCTCTTTTTTTAAAGATTTTATTCATCCATTCATGAAAGACAGAGAGAGGGAAGAGAGAGGCAGAGACACAGGCAGAGAAGCAGGCTCCATGCAGGGAGCCCGACGCGGAACTCAATCCCAGGTCCCCAGGATCACACCCCAGGCCAAAGGCAGGCGCTAAACCGCTGAGCCACCTGGGATGCGGGCTGCCTGCCTCCTAATCTCTTGCTGACTCTCAGCGTCCATGGGCAAATTAGGGAAGCCACACCCACTGTTTCCTGAAACCTTTTTTTTTTTTAGTCTTTACTTTGTTGTTTTTTTTAAATAATAAATTTATTTTTTATTGGTGTTCAATTTACCAACATACAGAATAACACCCAATGCTCATCCCATCAAGTGTCCCCCTCAGTGCCTGTCACCCACTCACCCCCACCCCCCCGCCCTCCTCCCCTTCCACCACCCCTAGTTCGTTTCCCAGGGTTAGGAGTCTACGTCTGTCTCCCTTTCTGATATTTCCCACACATTTCTTCTCCCTTCCCTTCTATTCCCTTTCACTATTATTTATATTCCCCACATGAATGAGAACATACACTGTTTGTCCTTCTCCGATTGACTCATTTCACTCAGCATAATACCCTCCAGTTCCATCCACGTTGAAGCAAATGGTGGGTATTTGTCGTGTCTAATGGCCGAGGAATATTCCATTGTATACATAGACCACATCTTCTTTATCCATTCATCTTTCGATGGACACCGAGGCTCCTCCCACAGTTTGGCTGTTGAAACCTTTTTTAAGGCTCACTTGAATGGAATAGAATACAGGTGTGCAGAATTACCTGCGCAGTTACATGTGCTTTCTCTTCATCTGTTTCTTTTTTTAAATTATTTATTTATTTATTCATGAGAGATACAGAGAGAGAGAGAGAGTCAGAGACACAGGCAAAGGGAGAAGCAGGCTCCACGCAGGGAGCCCAACGTGGGACTGACTCAATCCCAGGTCTCCAGGATCACACCCTGGGCTAAAGTTGGCGCTAAACCGCTGAGCCACCTGAGCTACCCCTCTTCATCTGTTTAAAGTGGATGGGTTAGGGGTGCCCGGTGGCTCAGTCGGTTAAGCATCTGCCTTTGGCTCATGTGGTGATCCTGGGGTCCTGGGATTGAGCCTCACGTCTTGCCCCTTAGTGGGGAGCCTGCTTCTTCCTCTGCCTCTCCCACTGTCTGCTGCTCCCCCTGCTTGTGCTCTCTCCCTCTCCCTCTCTTTGTCAAATAAAATCTTTAAAAAAAGAAATAAAGTAGATGGGTTCTTTGTTGAACAACACACAGGGAAATCATGCTAATGGGCTGGCCAATAATGTTAAGACTACAGCTCTCCCTGCTTGGTGCCATTTCAATTATTGCTCAGTTAAGAGAAAGCCTTTTCTCTGGGTTGAATGGTCCACTATTATTGGATTACTTATTAAAGAGGACTGATAGGTTGAAGCTGTTTTCACTTAGGATTTGTATGACATGTTCATAACTGAAATGGAGAGTTGCCATAGTTACCTGTGTGAGCTGTTAAACAGAGCACAATCTCTGCTAAAATCTCTCCATCAAGGTCAACTAGACATTTTCAATCAGCACCAAATAATTTGCTGCCTAATGAAAGTTAATGAAATTATTAGAAGAGCAGAAGAAATTGAAAATAAAGTTAATATAGATGTATTTTATATTTAAATGTATTTTAGGGAACAGCCACTTCTGTGGGGTTCTTACCAGCTGGAAATTCTGCAATATAACTGGACATCTGGAGGGAAGTTTAGAGTAAAAACACATTTGGATTTTGGCACAGGTTACTGCCTTCGAATCCAGCCCATCATTAACAGCTTCTGTACAGTATTGTTCTTCCTCTAGGGGCTATAAAAATGAACCAAACCTTTATTCAACCTAAACTTCCTTCCTTGGTCAGCTATTCCTGCTGATTTCCCCTCCCAGTGACCCTTATTGTTTCCACTGGAAACGTCAGAATGGTGGAGGAGGACAAGCTGCCTGCTTTAGAAGCAGGGTGTTCTCTTCTCATAGGCCAAGAAGAAGAAAAGTGACATCATTACATGAAATAACCTCCCGTGCTTCTCAAATTGTCATGCCACACGAGTCACCTGGAGCTCTTGCTGGCCTGCAGATTCTATTCAGCAGCGGGGAGATGGGCCCGAGATTCTGGGTTTCTAGAGAGCTCCCAGGTCCAACCAGGGCTGCCGGTCCGCACATCACATCTTGAGTAGTAAGATCCTAGTTTGCTTCATCATTTTTTTTTTTTTTTGAATCACCATATACATCAACTCTGAAGTGCTTCTGCACCATCTTCTTGCTTGACAGGCAAAAGATCGGTCTTGCTCACACAGGCTTGAGAGTGGGCGGATGCTAAGATTTTATGCAGCTTCCTTCCCATTCATCAGGCACATCGGCCTGCTGCTCCTAGCCTCCTCCAATACCTTTTGTAGGATTGTGGTTTCAAGTGACAATTCCCACAAGGCAAACAACAGAAGACAAATAATAAACAAGTAAATAACTCAGATGTGGAGTTCATGAAATGTCTTCATCCCAGGGCAAAATAGCATTAGACTCATCTTTATTTACTCTTTAAGAATGAATGAAGCACAAATCAAAACCAAATCAGTCAGCTCAGGGAAAACCAGAATTCCACTGGTTTGAGTAGGTATGAGGTCTGAAATTGTTATTTATGTAAAACATGGGGCCTCCTTCTCAAATGGTGCCAGCTGACATTTTACATTATGGTGTATTTTTTTTTTTAAGACTTTATTTGAGAGAGAGAAGCAGACTCCCACTGAGCAGGAAGTCCAATGTGGAGTTCCATCCCAGGACCCTGGGATCATGACCTGAGCTGAAGGCAGATGCTTAACCAACTGAGCCACCCAGGCACCTCTTTAGTGTATTTTTTATTTTTTAGGACAATCCATTGCTGGGAATTTTTTTTCTTTTTTGGTGGGGTGAAGTGCTATACATTATTTAGATTAACTATCTACATGGTACAAATACACAGTATTTAATTCAAGACTTACCAATTGTTATACGTGGAGAAAGGGAATGTAAGGAAACCACTATGTGAGAACTATAGATTTACATTACTCTCTACCAGCCTGTAAAATGGAACACAACCCCCACCTCACACACTGAGTTGATTCAATTCCCACTTACCCTTTCCAAAAAAACATTCTTGAAATGAGTAAAGAGGAGTCTCTTCATTCTAGACCAGTGGTTCTCAAACTTTAGAGTACATCAAAATCACCCACAGGGCTTTTTAAGCAGGGTGCTGGGCCCCAGCCCAGAGTTTCTGATTTAGTGTCTAGGGTGAGGCCTGGGCACTGGCCTTTCTAACAAGTTTTTTGGTGATGCTGATGCTGGCCCACACAATGAGAACCACTGTTCTAGATCATTATTCTCATCCTTTGTTGTGCATTAGAATCATCTAGGGGAACTTTTGAAAATCCTCACAGGTGTGTTGCCATCCAGATAAACTACACTAAGATTCCTGGGGGTGGGACCCAGCTATTAGTAATTTTTAAAGTTCCCCAGATGGTTTTAATGATTAGCCAAGGCTAAGAACTACTGAGTGTAATAGATGTTATCTTCTTAGATAACATCGCCACTGAAGAGTATGAAGCGATTATCTCAAGCTCATAATATCCCAGATAATTTATAATGATTCCAAGAGCATAAGTGAGCAAGATAATGGGCAGATCAAATGTCCTATGGTTATAGGAGACATAAGCTTGTGGAATATTGCAATTTTGGACTATCTGGACTCCAAATAGGAGGATGGCTGCCAATTCTCCCGTGTAGGGATTATTGTGCAGAAGGCTAAGCCCAAGGAGCCACCTACATCATTAAGCCACAGACCCCTTTTTAAAGAGGACTTCCAATAGAATGTCATTTTTCTCTAGTGAAATCATAACTTGGTTCAGAAACCCAAGAGGGATATGCAACACTTTTTTCTTCTTCCTCACTCAACAGCTTTCTCTACTTCATGCCTCATCACAATCTTGCATTTGGCCAGAAGTTAGAGAGGGGAAAGTAAGAGGATTCCAAAATGCTCTAAGTTTGCCAAGCCATGATATGTACCATAGCTTGCTGTTTTAATCTTGGAGAAAGAGTCCAATCCAGGGACATGAAAAATGAAGTAAGATCTCTAACTTGGATTTCAGTTGCGTTTAAGGATAATTTGCTGAGGTTAGAACATCTGCCATCCCTCCATTCAAAGCTTGAGATTCCTCTACAAGGGGAAAAAAATCTTAAGGTTCTTTAAAATATAGTTCTTTAAAATATACTTCCTTGTGACTTTTATCCACTATCTTACACCAATCATCAGGATCACTCAAACAAGGCTACTCTCTTTTTGATGTTAGAAATATTTAGTAGGGGTCCCAGGGTGGCTCAGTTGGTTAAGCATCTGCCCTTGGCTCAGGTCAGGATCCCAGGAACCTGGAATTAAGTCCTACATTGGGCTCCTTGCTCAGCGGGCAATCTGCTTCTCCCTCTCCCACTCCCCCTGCTTGTACTCTCTCTCTCTCTCTGTCAAATAAATAAATAAAATCTTTTTAAAAAATAAATATGTATTAAATACCTACTATAATAGGTATGGAATAGATACAAAGTTAGAACAGTCTCTTTAATTAGGAATAGAGAAACAAAAACAGATTCCATAACAGGGGTAAAGATACATGAAAATAGGAGTGAGCAGAACTACCAGAAAGACTTAGAACTACTTCAGAATAAACAGCATCCAAGATGCGTCTTGGAGAATGGTAAAATTTCAGCAGAGTAGAGATGAAAAGGTATTCCTAGGACATGCCTGGAAAAGAGACCAGCATAAGTAAAGGCAAAGGCAAAGAATGATAAAAGGTTCCCTCTGTCTAGAAGTCCTAACAATTATAAATATATATACACCTAAAAAACAGACTCAAGATAGACAATAGAAAAACCAACAGTAGGGTGAAACAGACAACCCAATGACAATAGTTTGAAACTTCATTACCCCACTTTTAATGATGGATAGAATAAACAGATGACCAACCAGAGAGCAGCATACTTGAATAAAACTGGCAACCAACCAAACTGAATTGATGTATGCACAACACCCCGCACAACAGCAGAACACATCTTCTTCTCAAGTGTACATGGAACACTCTCCAAGATAAACTATGCATTTATGATTGCATTTATATGAAATCCTCAGAATAAGCAAATTCACCGAACGAGAAAGTAGATTAGTAATTGCAAGAATCCAAAGAAAGGGGACATGGGAAGTGCCTCCTACAGGGCATGGGGTTTCAAATACTCTGGAATTAGATGGCGGTGATAGTGGCACCATTTTTAAAATATACTAAAAACCAACCAATTGTACACTTTAAGGTTAAAGTTTCCTGGTAGGCAAGAATCACATATCTGGCAAAGGAATGGAATGTGTAGTTAATAGCACTCACACATACATATTTTTCTCTCAGTCATGTCATTTATAGAAAATGAGCTCCAAAAAGTTAGCTTCTGAGCAGGAAATTAGGTAAAAAATGAATATACAGAATGGGGTCAGGCATTTGTAATAGTAACTTACCTATTCATTCATTTCTTCTATAGCTATTTATTGAGAATCTATCGTGTGACCGAATTTCTGCAAGGTGCCAGGGATTCAGAGGTGAGCAAGAT
The DNA here is from genome assembly GCF_003254725.2 of Canis lupus dingo. NCBI lineage: Eukaryota > Metazoa > Chordata > Mammalia > Carnivora > Canidae > Canis > Canis lupus. Next base: position 5,202,366 of record NC_064263.1, on the reverse strand, counting down.
GGACAGTAGTTTGCCAGAGTCTATGCCCTAGTGACTCTACTTCAGCATCAACCACATTTCAATTTAGAGATCAGGTATAAGCAGGAGAGCACAGTCACTTTTGTACATATAAAGCTACTGCCTAGTTATTTGATTTTACCTGCTTCGAAGAGACAACACATGAATGACGGTCAGCATGACAACAACAAAAAAGGGGGCTCTCAAAGAATAGTGACCTGTTACTGTGTCCCAGCACTGTCCATAGATAGTTGCTACCCCCACACTGCACACAAAAACCTATAGGAGAGATGGAGATGGCATACTTTTAGCTTTCCGACAAGAGACACGGCAATGTTTCTACCAAATACCTTGGTTCAGATTCCTTATGACAAGCAACTTAGCTTGTAATTTGTCTCCCTACGTGTAGGAAAGGATAAATTCATCAGTGCATTTGGGTATTCTGGCCTGCTAAATGTGACCGTTCTCACTGTAAAGTTCCAAACTGGTATTTGGGTTTATACATCAGTCTCTTCTGTGTTTGGTAGTGTGTATCAGTTCTGAAAGCCTGACAGCACTTCCATTAAATGCTGAGACATGATGATCATGCCCAAGATACTGCTACTCTGCGATGCCTGTGGAAAAGATCTTAGAGTAAAAATTGAAATCTGACTACTGAAGGATTACATATGATCCAATCATATGTAGTGAGTGCCTTCTATACGCATGACGTCCTGTCAGGAGGTATAAGATCTGTAAGACAAAACAGCCTCAAGTGGGCTCTCCTGGATAAAGATGTTCCGTAATCATTTTCATCCAATGTACTTAAAGCATTTCACAGACATTAATTAAGCTCCGTGAATATGCGATTACACTCAGAATTTTAAATGAAGAGGAGTGAAGATATGTATGTATTTGATGTTTAATGGAATATTTCCTATCAAATGGAAGAACTTTTAAGTTCAGTATTGAGCATGTGAAAAAAACCGTAAGAGAGCCATTATAAGGAACAGTTCTATTAATAATGAGATAACTATGTTGTTGTCTCAGTTTCCTAGAGGTCTATATTCTGATTTCAATTTTTGTGGAGTACCACCTGTGCAAAAGCAGCTCAATACATTTTAAAAGGAAAATATTTGTTGCATTTTCTAATTTTTTTGTATTCATCTTCATTATTATATTCTTGTTGATTTTAATGTTTCAGAAGCACCTAAATCTGTTATTCTTCAACCATTTGCCTATGAGGGCTGGCCCATACACCCATTAAACACCTTGATTCTTTTCCCTACAAAAGACTAGCTCAGTCCACTTGGCAGAAAAACAGTTTTAAATTATGAAAATGTTAAAATATAGAATATCTAATGAAATGGGTTTTATGTTTTTTATGGGATGTATTGCACTTCAAATGAGAAATATGAGTGTTTAATAGAAGTCTTTAAAGGCTGCTTACATTACCAGGTAAGAATAGTTTATAATTTGGTATTATGGTATTTATCAATAATCATCTGTTTGTTTAGTATTTTGTAGTCCATCAAGCCTTTGTAATGTATCTCTAAGATGACTTCAAATTCTATTATTCTATGGATCTGTGACTTAAGATCATATAGCTAGTAAGTGGCAGGACACAAGGCCCAATTTACCCTCTTGAGAGCCCTTATTACAAACTATAAATACTTTATTTATTTATCATCCTCCTCTACTACCAGGTTAAAGGTTCCAAGTACTTTAAGGTTCTGGAATTATTTGCATAGAAAATCATGCTTATTATATATTTAAAGTCAGCCAAACTCTTGTCCAAATATTATAGTGAAATAAAAACTGAGTCAACAAAGTTTTGCTATATGTAAATTAATCTATCCTTCTTTTCCCCAAATTCTGTTTGACATTTCCAAGTACTTGATACATAGAAGTTTTATAATCATATTCCCTATTCTTACCACATTGTGGTAAAAACTGAATGGCATGTTCCAACTAATTCAGCCAATACTGCTTTCATTTCCTCCAGCTAAGAGGGGTAAACAGAAATGGTTACCATGGAAAGTCACAAATACCGCTGACTGCTGTTTCCTTATTTGCCACTATATCGTGTATTAGAATAAACAGCAAGGGTTTCTTCTATAATCTGGGTTTCAGGCATGTGCAAGGCATTAGGTCCATAGGCTCTGCAGCCTGTCGGGTTGCCCTGCCCAAGTTAGAAGTAGGGGTGATAATAATGGTTAGCACTTAATGAACATTTACCTGATGCCAGATATTGCCACAAAAATGTATGCATGCAATCTCATTTCATCCTCACACCAGGCCTATGAGTTAGGTTTTACTATTACTACACCTTTAAAGGGAGCTGATACTTAGAGATGTCAAATAATTGTCTCAAGTTCACTCAGCGAGTAGGTGGCAGAAACGAGGTTTTAATCCACGTCCTTTTAACTTTTTAAAATAATGGCAATGGTTCTATGGTGTGTGCTGGGGATAAAAAGGTAACTGCATACTTACTTAAAGGTCAGCTTTTTAAATGATGTGTGTAGCTCTCTTTCCAATGGGAACTGGCAAGTTCTTTCCAACCCTGAAGGAGTGATTTTTCTGGCTTGCTGCTTAGGATGGTGCACTTAATTCCTTATCTTGACATACATGTCTGAATCAGAGCACCCATCCTCTGAACAATGTGATCCTCCTTCTGTGATGTCCAGGGCTGGGGTTTGGGGAAGAAGGGATGAAAGATGCAGACCTTGTAACCCAAGTCTTCTTGATCCTTACACTTCAGTGTTCAGTCACCATGGGACAGTGTTTTTCTGCCACAGGACCTTGGAGAATCCTTTCCTTTTTTTTTTTTTCTTTTTTATTAGCAAGCCCAGCCTGCAGCTCCCCTCCCTCTAGCCCAGCCCAGCCCAGCGAGTTGGGGTCTCTGTGTAGGGCACATTTAAGTCCCAGTGGTTCTCCTCAAAACGTATGCACCAGCTGGACTGCGGGCAGAGTCTGGACAATCTGGATGGAGGGTAGGCCCTGTGGGGTCATACCTCCAGGTGCAGCGCCAGTGGGTACCACTTGTACCATCTGGGAGGTGGGAGCTGTGGAGATGCCCACTGGGGCGGAGGCTTGGCCAGGTGGGGGGTGTGCAGACCAGATAAGGTCTGTTGGCCAAATTAATCCCACCATGCTCACCTGATCTCAGAAGACCCTGGTGTCAGGCAACGGAATGTATAAGCCAGAGGTCTTGTACTGCATTTTACCTTTCTGTTACTACTTTGGGCATCAGACTAGGGGATCATTTTAATAAGAAAACACTTTACAGGTTATATCGAAATGAAGTGTGAACCCCCTGCAGCTCTCCAAGGGTCTGGGACACAGTAGGTACTTAGAGGATACCTGTATGAACTAAACTTTGGTAAGTAATCTCATTAAGTGAGGGCGAACAGGGAACTGGGAAGTCCTGCACTAAGGTGCCAGTTAAACTCACTTATGTGACCATCTGAACACAGCTAGGAATCCATTGCTGAGGTAGGAAGGAGTCCAAGACTCACAGTCCAAGACATATCATTTGAGGAAGTCCAAACTACCTCTAAATATAAATCTATGCGGTAAGTTACAATTTTCTCAATTTTCCTTTCCCTCATCATCGGATTTCTCCTCTTCCTCCTTTGTCCCTGCAGAATGAGCCACCTAATTGCTTCAATTTGCCACTTCCCTCTGACAGATCTAGTTATATGTGTATATGGAGTACATACACACTTACATAAACATGAGTTGAAGTCAATTTAGATAACAACTGACAAGAAATTAAATATTTAAAGATGTTGTTGATTATGTAGTTATCACAAATGTCTAGTTAGCATCCCATACTGGGGGGAAAAAAAAAGCCCGTGATGATTATCTCTTCTTGGCAGTCTTCCCCATCTCCCCCCAAACTACAACTGCTACATATTTACTTAGAGCCTTAATTCACACTTGTTTATTTCCTGCTTGCACATGCAAAGTTGAGGAAAACAGACGTCGGTGAATTTAAAATTTCAGAGTTACTAGCATACTTCTGGTATGGTAGGTGTTTATTTAATAATATAAGAAGGTAGGCATTTGTTTTTCTTTGGACTGATGACACAGTTCATTTTCTCCTAAATAATAGAGACATTTCAAAATGCGTGAAAGCCTGCTTTCTGCTTCATTTCCTGTAAATAACTTTATACTTACTTCAAAGCTGACCTTTCACTTAGATGGATATCCTTGTTACTACAGACTTGAGGAGAGGAGAACTGCATCCAGAGGATGAACATTCAAATAATTGTGTCTTGCTCTATTTACTCCACCCTGAACACCTTTGAGGGTTTATAATTTCTGGGGATACCCTGAGCAGCTTGGGTGAAGTGTCTGCCAAAAATCACATCTGACTGGTGCCCGGTTATTTTTTTCCACTGCTGTTTTTAAAAAGTGCCATCAGCGAAGCTCAACTACAACAATTGTCGTTCAGAGCCATCAATTTTCCATGTGAGTTCAGGCAGGCCATGGTGCAGATCGCAGATACACAGAACACTGTTAAGTGGAAACCGGGTTAAAAGGAAAGGAAATGTTGTATATACTCTAATATCATAGAAATCAAGTCTAAAGGACGTACTACTGAATTGCAGGGTGAAATCAAATTAACCGTTTTCACTGGAAACAATTCCAATTACCTCTCAGTTACTGGAGAGGAATGAGAAGACTTCACAGACACCACTGTTTTGGGCCTTTGTTTAAAATAGTAATTCTGCAAACTAAATTTCTCTTGCTCTCTCTAATATGCCTGGATCAAAAGGAGTAAATCTGACTGGTTTAGGAAAATCTTTAGGGAAAACCTAATTCCTTTGTTTTCCCAGCAGACTTTGGATAAAAGTCTACGTTTACTTTAGCCTGTGCATTTTGAGAACTAGAGGACACATTTACTGGGAGCCAGAAAGAGTTCCCTCACTTGATCTAAGCTCTGGAATTCCTTTGTTTCTGGCCTCTCAGATAGAAGAAGAATAACAAGTATTGTACTGGCCATAAACTCACTGACCACTCAGTCTCCATTTTAACATGCAGCCTGTACAACACATGCATCTGTGCGCGTGCGTGTGCAGGGCCAAGAAGGGAGGTGGAAACTGTGTGGGTGTTTACAGTATATTAATATTAATCACCTGGATAATGTGTATTATTGTGAGCAAATTAGAAAATCTGAATTGGGTTAAATCTGCAAATTATTAACTATATTGGCCTTTGATAGCTGGTTATTCTATTTTTTAACCATCTTTTTTATGAGCCAATCAAAAGGCAGTCTCTTTCCATGAAATAACTCCCTTTTCCATCCTTTCCCCCAGAGTATTCCTACGTTCATCAAGGTAGTGTCTATGGAACTGCTCTTTGGTCTCTGTCATTTCTGTTTTGAATAGAACAATTAGGAAATGACCATGCTACATGTTACCCAACTTGGATTTATTAGGATCAAAAGAAGCCCTTAATCTAGGTTAATAAAAACACAAGAGTCTTCTTTTTATATGACTTAAGGTCCTTCTGTTGCAATCAAAGATGTCACCCCCCTTCAAAGTGGTAAAGTGAATCAAAATGGAATTCATAAAAATGAAGAAAAATATACTTTTCCCATGCTGATACCCCTATTAGCTTGCTCTATCCCTGAAACCTGCTCCTCAGTCTCTTCAAGTGCTAATTTCCAGGAAGCCACCTGAGCTCATGTTACTGTCCCTGGACCAGGAGATTTTTGTTCCATTCCTGACTCTAACGCTTATGGCCAAGGAAGTTATTTATGCCATCTGTAAAAAAGGGAGCAAAATAACCACTCTTTATCTTGGGTTCCACAAGGCTACTCAGGAAATTTATGAAAAATCTATTTCAGTGGCTGCTGAGCTATGAATGTGGAACTCCTAATGGCTGCTAATGGGAGATCTTATTTCAGTCTTCCTGTTTTCTTTCCTCCCACGTGGTCAGCCAGTGTTCAGGGGAGGTTGAGAAAGATGGGGGAGTTGGTGAATAATGTTGCTGGCTGAACTACCAGGGGATGGGGTGGATAATGCATCCTCACTAGGAGATGCCTGAGCTAGAATAACCTCTGAACCAAAGTCTAGGGAGGCCCCAAGGAGTTTTCCTGTTAGAGACCAGTGGGACCAGCGAATCCTCCTGAAAATTTTACACTATTCTAGGTGCTTGATCTGAATCTCAGAGTCCCCTCCTTACTCTTCTCAAACACTTGGGGAAGAGTCTTGGCCTCTACCATAAAATGCTCATAGCAAGGAGACTGCACAACTCGTTCTAAAATTTAAATAGTTTTCTCTTCAGTCTCCCAAGGAAGTGAAAAGTAGTTGGTAACATTTTTTTTTTTTTTACATAGTACTTCCAGTGTGATTGAAAATAATTATTTAGTTATTCTGTAACTTCTGTTGCTTAGAGTAAGTCATTTGATGCTTATAGATCCTTAAAAGGGAAATATGCCAGAACCATGTTCCTGCAAAACTTTCTTTCATATCTGTTTATAATGTACTATGGACCAAATTAGTTTTGTGTTAGCAGAACACAGAACTAATTAGCTAACACAGAACTAATTTGTACACAGATCAGATACATTAGGCCTATCGCCCACCACCAGTGGTTAAAAGACAGCGGTATCTAGTGACCACTATCCCAAATATTGAATAAATAACAATTCCTTTGTCTTGGTATGTAAAAGAGAATGATAAATCTCCAATTATGTTACTTTTTAAAATATTTTATTCATTTATTCAGGAGAGACACAGAGAGAGAGGCAGAGACACAGGCAGACAGAGAAGCAGGCTCCCTGCGTGAAGCCTAGAGCAGGACTTGATCCCGCGCTCCAGGATCACAACCTGAGCCATAGGCAGGTGCCCAACCACTGAATGACCCAACCATGTTAAATTCTTTACCAAGGGGGATTGCTGGGTGGCTCAGCGGTTTAGCACCTGCCTTTGGCCCAGGGCGCGAACCTGGAGTCCCGGGATCGAGTCCCAGGATCGAGTCCCACGTCAGGCTCCCGGCATGGAGCCTGCTTCTCCCTCCTCCTGTGTCTCTGCCTCTCTCTTTCTCTATGTCTATCATGAATAAATAAATAAATCTTAAAAAAAAATCTTTACCAAGAATCGCAAGAATTATCAACTACAGTTAAAGAAAAAAAAAGAATCACAAGATTATTTTTTTTTTAAAGAGAGAGAGAGGGTGCAGGAAAGGGGTAGGGAGGGGCAGAGGGAAAGAGAGAGAATCTTTATTTTTAGAGAAAGCATACGTGAGTGGGGGTGGGGGTGGGGGTTGTGGAGGAGGGGCAGAGGGAGAGAGAATCTCCCATACTGAGGGATCCACCTCATGACTCTGAGATCATGACCTGAGCTAAAATCAAGAGTTGGATGCTTAACTGACTGAGCCACTCTGGTGCCCCACAAGAATCTCTGGACCCAAGAGAAAGGTAACTTGACAGCAGGGAGTAGCCCACATCTTCCCTTCACCTAAGCATAATCATGTTGGTCAGCAGCAACTATTGTCTTTCAGAACAACCAGAAGTTCAGTCTCAGGCCAATTCCAGATGATGGCAAAAAGCAAAATAATATGAAATGCTCAAGCAGAGGCCACCATCAAGGGCCTTTGAAATTTCTGTCTCTGTTGCCTATTCCCTTTCTTTCAACCCATATCTAATTTCTATGATGCAAGAAAGTCCTGGGTATGTGGGCAGTAATGCTTGCATAATTCTGTCTTTAAAAAAAGACATTCTAGGGATCCCTGGGTGGCGCAGCGGTTTGGCGCCTGCCTTTGGCCCAGGGCGCGATCCTAGAGACCCAGGATCGAATCCCACATCGGGCTCCCGGTGCATGGAGCCTGCTTCTCCCTCTGCCTGTGTCTCTGCCTCTCTCTCTCTCTGTAACTATCATAAATAAATAAAAATTAAAAAAATAAAAAAATAAAAAAAGACATTCTATTGAATGAAGGAAGCTGCAGAAAACTAGGAAAACTTACTAATAATCTTCAGAACAAAAAGTTCCCAAACCTGAGTAAATTGCTGCTGAGGCTTATCATTGAGGATGTTTCACCTTCTTCATGTGGTTAATTGCTCCTTGCCTCCACAGATGACTTCATCCCTCTTAATCTCCCCTTGTTTTGTTACAAGTGCTCAGGCATTGGCATGGTTCATCCGGGACTCCATTAGACTCGTGGCAGGCACAAAAGCCAGGACTGAGGGAAGGAAATGAAGAGTCTACCCTGTTAATGTGAACTGATTTTCAAGTCCTTGTCCTGGCTTGGTTTCACCATACTGTTGACAATTTGTATTTTTCTTGTTCGTTATTCAAACCTCAATAGTTTATTTTTAAAAAGATTTTATCTATTTATTAGAAAGAGAGAGAGAGACAGACAGACAGACAGCATGAGTGGGAAGGGAGGAGCAGAGAGAGGGAAAGAGGCAAACTCCCCGCTGAGGAGGGAGCCTGACATGGGGCTCAATTCCAGGACCCTGTAATCACGACTTGAGCCAAAGGAAGATGCTTAACCAACTGAGCCACCCAGGTGCCCCCAATCCACAATGGTTTAAAATAAGCCCAGGTAGATGAGGAATAAGGGATGAAATGAAAATCCCCTCATTGCCCTCCATGAGAGCCTTAGTCTGGGGCTGAAGTGCCCATACAAACAGGCTGAGATGGTTCCAAGCCAATCCTGAGGGCAGAATGGATAGCAAAAGACAAGACTATGGCTTTGGGACTCTCTCTGAGCACAGTCTCAGAAGCTACTCCCTGAGTTTTTCCGATTTTAAACCAGACCTCATTTGTAAAGTAACGGTTCTCAACTCCACTCCAAGGCAGCCTGAAGAAGGGCTGCCAGATGGAACCTCTGGACTTTTCTCACTCTTGCAGTTCAGTATTTCTCCAAAGACCTTTCACTTAAGATACCCATGTAAGATATCCAGTGTGCAGAAATTGCTTATTTGGTGACTTGTCCTCCCTCTAAGATCTAGAGAGACGTCTCTATCAGGGTAAGTCTGTGGATCCAAGAGGCCACATGCACTCGATAGTTCCATCTGTTCCATCAAGGGTCACCCTAGGAACTGCCATTTTAGGAACACACTGGGAACATCGCTGTCTCAGTCCTTCAAATGGCTGTTTAATGCCTTTGACTCTGGCCTAGGGTTGCTAGATGTAGCAAAGAAAAATACAGGCCATCCAGTTAAATTTGAATTACACATAAACAACGTGTGATTTTTTTTAAGTATAAATATGACTCAGAACATCCAGCTTGATTTAACCGTACTGTTGACAATTTATTAAAATATAAATAATTTCAGTTTGGGGCTGAAATGTGGCGCTTTCTTAGTACAGGACATCCTGTGCAATATTTGGGACATACTTGTTCTTTTCTTTGCTCATCAGGTATTCAAATTTAGTTGCGTGCCCTGCGGTTTATATGGAAATCCTACCAGAACCCTTGACATTTCTCCTGAAATGCAAGGGAGCAAAAGTTTGCTGATAGACAGTTCTTCAGAGTAGGAGAGGCTCCAGCTAGAGCTGCCATTGTGCTTCACCTCACAATTGGATATATTTGGGTATATCAAATGGACATAGGGAATGGAGATCTCACTAAGGTCCATTTAAATGAGGAGCCAAAGAGTACCGTGAGAAAAAACTCATTCTCCAGGATGAGAACCAAGGTACAGGAGTCTGAGCCTACTAATAGAGGAAGGGGTGATTCTGAGTATGGCACACCTCTGAGCCTCAGATTGCCTTCCCTACCACCACCTGAGGGTCATGCCTAAAATGTTCTAGAAATGAGGACTGTAATGCAACCTCTGGTACAGCCACTCTGGAAAACAGTATGGATGTTCCTCAAGAAGTTAAAAATAGAACCACCCTATGACCCAGCAATTGCATTACTAGGTATTTACCCCAAAGATACAAATGCAGTGATCCGAAGGGGCACCTGCACCCCAATGTTCACAGCAGCAATGTCCACAATAGCCAAACTGTGGAAGGAGGCACAATGGCCTTCAACAGATGAATGGGTAAACAAGATGTGCTCTCTATATACAATGGAATATTACTCAGGCATCAGAACGGATGAATACCTGCTATTTACATTGATGTGGACGGAACTGGCGGGTATCATGCTGAGTGAAATGTCAATCAGAGAAAGGCAATTATCATATGGCTTCACTCATACGTGGAATATAAGAAATAGTGCAGAGGATAAGAGAAGGGAGGGAAAAATGAATGGGAAGAAATCAGAGAGGGAGACCAATCGTGAGAGACTCAACTCTAGAAAACAAACTGAGGGTCACTGGAGGGGAGGTAGATGGGGGACAGGGGAACTGGGAACTGGGTAATGGGCATTAAGGGGGACATGTGATGGGATGAGCACCTGGTATTATATGCAACTGGTAAATTACTGAACTCTACCCCTGAAACTAAAGATGTTGGCTGAGTTTAAATAAAAAAAAGAAATGAGGGTTGTGGTACAAAGACACAGGAAATAAGCAAAAGAACAAAATGATGCATCTTCAGGATGAGGGCTTGGGCATCAGCAGGGGGTGCATCATCAACACAGAGCACGGGCCATCTTGATGACGAGGTGGCCCTCTGGCCAATGTCACCAATGGGGCCGCCGCTTGGGCAGGGGTAGCCATCATTACAGCAATCTGCGGCAGAAATGGAGGAAAGTGGCAAGGCCAATGGAACAACCAAGAAAGCTGACATGAGGAGATATTAATTTCATCAACATTTACTAAGCACCTGGGACGTGGCATGCAGCAGGCTTGCTGTGGCAAATAGAGACGTGAAAAACAATACGATTCCTCACATCATGCTGCTCATGGTCCAGGGTGAGAAACCACCAAGTCCAAGAGATGATCACAATATGGTATGATGAGGAGTATTATAGTTTACAAGCACATGGGAGGGGCCACCTCACTTCTCTTTGGTAGGCTGGGGTAGGTGTCCTGGAGAGATGACTTCTAAGTTAAGGCCCAATGGACCAGTAAGAATAAGGAGGAAGAGTCCACGTGAGATGCCCAATGTATTAGAAGATTTCTGCTCTACTAGGGAGAAATCAGAAGTGGCCCAGGTTTCTATTTAAACAGTCAGTTCTGATTGGTGACTGCTAACTTGACTTCTTTTTCCCATTAGGCTACTGAGGCTACCCCTCACTTTGCTGATGGCGCAGTCAGTGACATGTTGAGTAAACACCAGGCCAACTAGAAGTAACATGGAGATGGAAAGACCTCATGACCCTTGTGCCTGAGTGGCATTTTATTGCGGATCCTCAGGGGTACCTTACCAGGATGCTGAATAAATTATGTAGGCGAACATTGTCTTTTGCCCTATGCTTTGCACTTTGAAAATCCTCTCGTAATAAAGTATTGCAAACTCAAAGAATTAAATTATTCCTCTTTCCCAGGCTCAGTACAAGGAAGGGACTGCATATACAAAAGCAACTTAAATGCAGCAGGGATGAGGTTAGGTTGCTCTCTTGAAGTATCTCTCTGTCAGGGTTTGCAAAGCTGATTTATTTTCCTCTGGTCAGAGTAGCCTCAAAATAATAGGTTTTAGAATAAGAAAACAACTATTTTTTTGTTTAATCTTAATAATAGGGTATTTCAGGTTTGTCTAATGAAAACCAGAAGCTGATGATCTAACGCCATCAAATACTAGCCTTTGTGCAAAAAGAAATAGTAAAATAACGTAGGACCTTGTCTAAATAGGACTTATAAATGATGCCAGCTAAGTGGGAAAAAATAGCAATAACCTTTTAAAACATTAATTTAGACTTTTATTGGAATACAAAGGATTTCTAGCGTCTGAAAGCAGGCATTGTCTCTCTTTTTTATTTCAATAGAACTGTGGCTTGAATACAACACAGCAGGGTGTGTGTTTTCTAAAGTTGGGTCATTATCAGAGTGTTCGCTGCCGTTTGCCAATAAGCCTTTATTTAGCAAAGTTTAAAACTGCTGACAAATGGGATTCTTCCTGTAGCAGTATAACATGGTACAGCTAAATATGCCTAATTACAAAAGCCCTCCAAGGGCAGTAGGGAAATTCACAGTTTGGAGAGGATTCACAGGGACAGTCCTCAAAATAGGAAAGCCTAGGAGCCCTCAGCCACCTCACTTCTACTCCTGTTACTATGGATTTTAAGTTGCAGGGACCTGTGAGATTATTCAAAACAATGTCTAATTTTATCCAAAGCTGCGGGGTTTCTCGTTTAGGCTGGGCAGGCATTGAAGAGACGGTTTTTACTTCTGCACGCTCTGGTCTGTGAGTTTCTGTGGATGTCTTTCCTTCCTTGCTCTAATCTGTCCCCCCTGTTCAGAGACAAATACATCCAAAAACTATTATCCCAAACTCCAAACCTTAGTTCCTTGTATGTATTTTGTCCTGGAGGTTCCATGAAGGCTAATGGACAGTCTCTTTTGAATTGGGAAGGGGGCTGAGGTGGTACCATTCATTACAGTCTCCACTTCCAGGAGTCTCTCTCTAAGAGCAGAGGTCTAACTTGAACTGACTTTCATGGGAAAATGTGCACTGCAAACCTTGCTCTCTAATTATAGCCAGGGGAACGTGAGGTTTGTTTGGAATCAGATGGAGCTTTCCACTCCCATAATTACACATTTTATTTCAAACACCTTACGGCAGTGTTTGAAGAGGTTGGCACAATCGTCCTAAATAAATATCATCCTGAAGTTCTCCCTCAGGAGGGCTGGAGGGAGTGAAGGAACAGGACCAAACAGAGCGATGTGCTTGTGAGGGTCTCATAATTCCAGGGCAGAAAGTGTGATGAGAAGATAGGGGCACTGGGATTTTTATGTCTGGAGCTCAGCCTTCTTCTCAATCCTGTAGCCTAACTGATATGGCCTTTCACTGACCAGGTAAAGGGATTAGTAACTGAAGTCATGCTGTTGGGTGGATGCTGAGCAACCATAATTAAGGCTTCCAGGGACCTAAACCAAACATATACAGCCAGAGAAGAATTCTCATAACATGGTTAAGAAGAATACTTGGGGTGAGGGGAGGAGTGGGGAGAGAATCTGTGTTTATATCCCAGTGCTGGCTGGCATGCTTAGTTCTGGGCAAGTCTTCCAGGAAGTCCAGGACGAGGGACATGTGTGGGGAAGGAGGCTGGGAATGTAGGTTGGGACCCGTAATGTGGTGGCAGTGGGACCCATGGAGGAAATAAATGAATCAGCTCAGTTCCAGTGATATAGGGCCCTCCATCACTAAATAATTCCCCAAATATTTGTGCCACCGCCCCCATGTAGCTGACCTTTGGAGAGAGGGAGCCATGGGCTTGCTCTCTGATGAATAGCTCTACTGTTCCTGTGGGCTTACAGGAAGTGGAGGAAACCTAGAATGACAGAAATAGTAACAAATAAGTAGAACCCTTGCTATCCTCTCCGGGGTCACCCGACAGGCTCTCTGATGAGGTGGGTTTCATCATAGAAAGTTCTGGAAAAGTGGCCAGATGTTTACTGAGTACCACTCTAGGTCCTTCACTGACATTTCATTTTATATTATCTTTTCCTCCTACAGGCCTGTAGAATAAATATTTCCCTCATTTTTGATTTAAGAGAATAGGGAAAAGCCAATGTAATTTAGAGTAAAGGCTGCCCTAACCAACTCCCCGTGTAGCACGTTCTTCCAATTCTATTATTTTCTCGGTGCCATGGAATCTGTGAGGCATTAATAATATTAATATTAATCCCTTATGTTGGTATGGCATGTCATATGAATGGTTTTCAAGGAATCTTCAATATATTGCCTCTCTGGAGTCTCAAAAACAGCTCTGTGAGATGGGCAAAATAGGAATTACTACCTACATTTCCAAGCTAGTACAGCTCAAGGCTGAGGGGGCCAAGAACCAGGACCAGAACGCAGCTTCTACCAGCACCCAGCTCTCCTCCCTGTTACTCCCTGGGGACCTTGATGGAGACTGGGCCCGCCAAACAGCTAGCAGCTCCTTGCTGAGCCGTGTACCAACTTGTGGACAATAGCCTTATTAAATGCTGAAGATCTTTGGATGGAGACCAAGAACTCTATCTCTGCAAAACATCTCTACGGAAACATTTTCTCTCTTCATTTCTCCTTCTCATTTAAATGCTAAAATATTTACAGCGATAGGCCAGATAGCATCATGCTACCTTGTGATTTTTCAGGGAAAAGATGAGAAGCACATGATATGGTTGAGAATTTTCAACTGCCTGGCATAAGCGGAAGGAACACTTGTCTAGGGGTTAAGTGATGGGGTCCTGCTCCTGCCCCCTCCATTTACCAGCCGTGTAACCCATCACTTGTCACTTGCTAGGGCTCAGTCTTCTGGTCTCTAAAAGGGACCATCCTGACAAAATCATGATGTGTACAGGCTTTTTAAAAAATAACCATGTCCTTACATATAAATGTGAGGGAAACATGGTGACGTGGCAGTATGATCACATCGAATATGGATGATTTTCAACACACTCCTGTAATAACCAAGGGGAAGGAAAAGTGATTTTCAAATCATTGTGTTAGGGTGGCGTCTGACACAGGAGCACAGTCAGTGTACAACTTTCAAGTTATTGGTGGGAGAAACTTCAACACGATTTGAAGGAAGCCAGACAGGTTTCTTATAGGGAATCTTATGTCTTGGGATTGTCAGACAAGATATGGCATCTGGCTGCTTCTGTTGGGAGAAAATGGGAATCCATCCTCCAGGCTGGTCTGGCTACCTGCACTTGCTCCTGGCTCAGAGTTAAAATCACTTTGAAGAGCTAGATACGATATTGCTATTAGCAGTGGCTCTGAGAGGCAGAATAAGGGCAAACCATGGATTTTGGAGCCAGGGCTGAGTCCAGATCTAAGTTCTTACCAGCTAGCTGTGTGATTCTGTCACCTGAGCTTTCAGGATCCCTCGGGTCTTTAGCCATGGGGTAGGCACAGCCCACATGGCAGTGCCATTCTGAAGATCAGATGAGACACATGGATCAAGTATCTCACATGAGTACCTGCCATGAGGCAGGCACTCAGGAAATGGCAGCATCTAGATTTTATACACACCTCATCATACCTCAGGGATACCTTAAATGCTGCAGTGAGGCAGGACTGTGTCAGCCAAACTTGAAGAATCCCTCCTGGTCACCAGTTATTCATTTGTGTGTAAGAGAGAGAAGCAGCTCTGTTTGAAATGCTGTTGGTTACTGATTGTTTTTTTTTTTTTTTTCCCCTGAGAGTCTTGTCTTTACAGGCTAAAAGATGCAGTTGGCAGCCCTTTTTAACGTAGAAGCTTTAGGAAACGTGGTGCCAGGCTGTCAGCCTGTTTCAGCATACTCTTTGCTCAAAATGAAAGGCTGTGTCGTTTCTTGAAGATCATGACACTTTGGGTCGCCACTCAGTGAGTTCAGGGTAGGGATCATGTCCTCTCTATTATGTATTTATTCAAAGACCATTTGCAGAATACACATATATGAGTTAATGTCAAACTCACTAAAGCTACAAAATTTAAAAAGGGGAAATTAAAAAAAAAGAAATTTAAAAAGTTTTAAAGAATTTAATAATAGGAAGTACAAAGGAAGGATAACGTATATGGCATATAGCTAAACTTTTTTTGTCAATACTTCCTTTCCTATAAAATGAGAGACACTACTTTTCCAGGTAACCCCCAACCCCAGTATTTTTTATATAAAATATTCACACGGCTTAGGACACAAGCGAGGTCCTCACATGGCGGTAACACAGAGGCAAAAAAGTTTATGGCGTAAGCCTTAGTCTCACACTTCCTGACCTTACCATTATTAAAAATCTTTACCTTTGAATTCATAATAGGCTTAGAAAGTGATTCATGGATGCATTAAACCTTCCCTTAATCAGATACGTGAAAAATTATACTGTTTGGGTTTTTTTTTCCCCTCCCATTTAACACAGATCCCATTTATTGCTTCTGTTGCTCAAAGTCAGAATCTGGTGGATTCAACTCTTCCATGAGCAAAGGCTGTGTGTTCTAGGTAGGAAAAGTTTATCTTTTGCACACAAGTGAAGAAACAAAGCCAACTGAGCTAAAACTCTCCTTCTTTTACTCCCTTGAGTTTTGGCTGGGACTCTCCTTTCGAGCAAGTTATGCATACACACACAAAAAAACAAAAACAAAAAAACAAAACAAAACCCCACAATATAACTGAGTCACAAGGAAGGGAAAATGAACTCCAGAACGCTGTAGGTTTCTTGCACTTCAGGTCGATCTCCAAATCTCTCACGTACACATTTGGGAGTATTGTTAGGAGGAAAACATTTTGTGTCTTGAAAAGGGGACTGTTTTTGCTATAGGACATAGAAAAGAAAGGTCTGATGCATGCTAGTCACATTACCTGTCACTCGGAGAGAACAGCAAGGGGCGTTAAGCATAATGAAAATGAGGAGTTAAACGCCTGGTGTTTATCTCCAGTGTTCCAGATAGAAATATATCTCCGCACAGTGTGCACCATCTCCTTCAACAAGACTGCCCTGCATTCATCTCTCTTGCATACGCATGACGAGCACACCTCATCCGTCACGTTGAGACATGTTAAAAGGAACCTTCTTCCCCTGTTCCTTTCTACTCTGAATAAGTAATTATGAAAAACAAATCATTGCCATGTCTCTTCCTTTCTTTAGTTTTATTGGGTTTTGTCTGCCTGTCTCCCACAGACATAAAGAATTGTTCTGTTCGTTTAGATCCAGTGATTTTCTTTAGGGGGTTGTTTCAGATAAAACAGAAGGTCTGATTTTGTCAGGAATGTAGCTCTGAACGTCTCTAAGAGCAACTATGCATATGAATTTGAGGGCAAAATGTCACCCTCAAAGTGAACTGAATGGAAAAAACCACAATAGAAGTCTGTTAAAATGCTGCTTTGGGCAACAAGAAAAAAAAAAGCCTAGATGCGATCATTCTTTCTAAAGGCCTTGTAGGTGCTGGCCCATACTATGATTGGAGGGGTGTCCACCAGCCTGCATTTGGATATTTCTTTCTTTTTGATGTACTGCTCTGGATGAAATGTTGGGGGTCATATTTGAACGGAGGTGAATGGCCTTCTAGCCTGAAAAGTCTTATAATTCTTAAATGCCACACAGGCTTCCTGACAGAAGGCAGATCGTGTGTGTATATATATGTGGACCGATTAGATTATCTCATCAAGTGATTCAGAAAGCGAGCGATAGAGAGCTGGGGCCAAGCTTTAAGGTTATCTACATTGTGATGAACAGGATCCTGCATAGGCGGAAGGCTAGAAAGGCATAAAGCAGGCCTGGATAGCATGATATGAATTCAGTTTTTGAATCCTGACCTCACATACAGGCCTAACTCTTAGGGCTGGGCATCTCAAACCTCTTCCTTTTTAAATTCTCCCTCTTGCAGGCTCCTAAAGGACTCCACTGCCCCTGTGCTGTGACACACAGCGCAATGTGGGCCTCATGTTGGGTCTAACAAAAGGAAGGCTTTCAAAAGTGAATGATAAAGTTGTTGCCTTCAATCTATCTCTGTCTACCCCTTTCTTGTTCTCTGTCTCTATTTCTCTCTTCACTGTCTCTCTCCCTTTGTCTCCCTTTGTGTCTGACGGGCTCTCTATCCCCCTCTATCTTGACCTGATCCTCTACCATGTTCTTTACTGTCACCTCTATGCATAAGACTCCCAGGCCATCACAGCCAGTTCAGAATTGTCTTCTCAGCTGTATGCTGAAATTTCTTACTGCCTGTTAGACATCTTTACCTGGAAACTCTGCATCCTTGATAGTGCCATGGACCAAACTAAGTTAAATTCAACGTCTACCCAACTTCCTATTTTGCTACCTTATCAATGATGACAAAGACAAAAGCCATTGCCACTGTGGCTAGAAAAGCTTTGCTCTTTCTTATGACTCACCTATTCACTCACTAAACACTGATTGGGTCTCCACTGTGCTGGAATACTGGGGTCATAAAGCTGAAAAAGATAGCCCTTGCTCTCAAGAAACCCAGAGTCAATGACAGGTAGGGAACCTAAGCACACAGTGCTTTGATATGAGACCTCACAGGGTGTCATGGGAGCGCAGAGGGGTACCTAATCCAAATGGAGAAAAGAGGGGCTTTAGGGCACCAGGAAGACTTCCAGGAAGAGGTAACAGCTGACTTAAGTCCTGTGGGTTCTGTAAGAACTAGCCTGGTGAGGGGACAGAGGAGGAGAGATGGTACCATTTTTTTCAGGTTCAGCAAAATTACTCAGGCCAGGCCAGACAGCTTGCCAACTCTTTGTAGGTAGTACAGTACAAGGCGTTACAGTACACCTTGAGTACAAGGGATGAGTACAGTACAAGGTGTTAGGGAAGGGGGGTACTTACAGCACCCATCCCCATAGTCTAGGGGTACTAGGGTCATATATGATGGACCCCACTCCCCCCTCTCTCCATAAGGCAGCTGTTAAGCCCTCCAAATTGACTTCCATTAGATGTTCCTCTTCTCTAATGCAGACCTGCTCTGCCTCTTGTGGGGCCACTGTGATAAGCCCTGTCTCAACTGGCCAGGCTTCCTCCACTCCGGTTTATCACCCAGTACAACATATTTCTAAAGCCTCCCTGCTAAAAGCGTGTTTTGTAGTCCAGCAGCACTCGTATCACCTGGGAATTTATTAGATATGCAGACTCTCAAGCCCTTCCTTACACCTACCGAATCTAACAAAATCCCTTGGCGATGGGAATGCATGCAAAGATCTGGAAAGCACTGCTCAACAGCAATAGCTCTATGCCTACCCCATAGTTGCTGAAAAATAAAACCTTCACTGGCTCCCTGGTACCTACTGAATATAGTTTAGAATTTCTCATCTAATTTCTACTTCCTTCCTCACCTAATGGGACACTTGTCTTTTCTAGAACTTGTCCCATCTATCCTTCCTCATCCCCGTGCCTTTGCTGTGCTCACTTAGAACATTTCCCTTACGATCTTCCTTCTGATCCATGGCCTAGCTGAAACGCAGCTTCCTTCTAGAATGTCCAAAGAATTTAGACTATTTCTTCTTACTCTGTCCTACCTTGCAGTGGAGTTGCCAGTTATATCTCCTGACTGTTGGTAGTCTGCAAACCCCTGAAGAGCAGAGACTGTAGCTTACCCATATAATTGTCTCCCATGATTTGAATTAATAGATGCTCAATACATATTTGTAAGGTAAACAAATTGAGGAAATAAAATGTTTGTGCTCAAAAGGTGAAAAAGAGTGAGCACCTACTGCTGCCAACCACATAAGAAGTATAAACTCATTCAGTATTTACTTTGTCACCAAAAAAATGACATCCATTGGGTTGAAATTCTGAGAACCAAGTCTGAGAAACAACTTACTTCACTACGACAGCTCCCCAAAAATACAGTGGACAGAGAAGCTAACTAGCTGTCTGAAGTTCTGTCCCAATGTGTGAAACTGTGTAACTCTCACCTTAAATATCACAGAGCAGGTGGCCGGCAAAAATTCTAGGTGTAGGAAAAACTCACTCTCTTCTCTATTCCAACTAGAAAGAGAGAAAGTAGGAGCCAGCCTTAAACCCTTTGATGCTTTCTTCAACATATGGAAAATTTGTAACTGTGTTTCGGCCTCCTGATATATGAACACATTTAACAGAAATATTCTTTTAAGTCAATTTATATAAAGCAGGGAAGACGCATGGCGGGAGCAGCCGAAATGTACAATGTTTTCAGGCTAGGAAATATCATGTTCACAGAGTGCTGATTTGGTAAAAGAGGGAGAGCAGTTTTGCTGGGAGAATACCAATGTAGTTTAACAATGCAGCTCAAACATGTTGGGGCATTCTAGGTGACCAGCTCTCAATGACAAGCCCTCAAGACAAGCAGCCTGTCTGCCTGCCAGAGTCTCATAGTTTGGAAGTAAGCAAGAAAAATGGTGAGGCTAGCTCTCCAGAGGTGGAGGGACCAAGGAGGGCTCCTCGGTTATATGAAGTGATCTTAATTATCACATTTCTCGAGCCAGAATGCACGGACACCCTACTCACTGATTCTCCCAGCAGGAGCCAGCCAGAGGAAAACTGGGGGGAAAGCTTTGGAAATCTTCCTTGTTCATACCAAAGTTCATGCATGGCCACGCTGTGAAATTTAGGCCCCATTTGAATTTGTGATATTAGTTGATAGGAGGTCCATAGCGTAGGGGGTGAGTATGTGGTCTCTGGAGCTAACCTACCTGGGTTCACGTCCTTTTTTTTTTTCTTTTTTTTAAGATTTTATGTATTTATTCATGAGAGACACAGAGAGAGAGAGAGAGAGAGAGAGAGGGAGAGAGACAGGCAGAGGGAGAAGCAGGCTCCCCAAGGGGGCCTGATGTGGGACTCGATCCCAGGACCTTGGGATCATGACCTGAGCCAAAGGCAGACACTCAACCACTGAGCCCTCCAGGCACCCCGGGTTCACATCTTCAGTCTACTTCTGACTAACCTGTCATCTTGGCAAGTTATTATAACTGTTCTGCCCATTGGATCTTCACTGATATTCTGCTCACAATGAATGTAGTAGCATTAATTTTGATTTAAAAAAATACACATTAAAATATTACTAATCTTGCTTCTTGAGTTTTTGGGTGCCCTTTGAAATTTCTCTCCTAAGGAAAGTGTCTCACTCACAGCATCCTAGCCCTGCAGGGCCCTTGTCTTTGCTCATCTACAAAATGAAATGAAACACAGAAACCACTTTCCTGGATTCCTGCAAGAAATAAAGAAGATAGTACACTTAAAGCAAAATAGCACCTTGCAAAGATGGGTGCTCTCACTTTGACTCTGCAAGTCTGTTCCACCCAGGCCTAAGACTCACCCTGAGAGCTTGCTAAAACACAGATTCCTGGACACCACCCTCAGAAGTCCTGGTCCGGTAGGTCTGGGGCAGGTGAGAATCTGCATTTGTGGCCAGCTCCCGGGGGTGGCTGGTGCCCTGGTGGTCAGACTGTTGAGCGATCCTGCGCCACAGAGGAGCAGAGGGCTCCCTGTAAGTGCTGGACTGATCCACCACCAGCCACATGGTTGTCATTAATCACCAGCACATTGGGGCTCATTCCAAACACGGCCACTGGCTCAAGCGCCCTCTGACTCCCTCACGCCAGTTCTTTGATGAATAGAATCAGCTGCCAACTGCCTCTGCAGCTTTTATTTACATATTATGGTTTGTCTTCCTTTAGAACTTGCAGCACTGTGCCTTAACGGTGCTCATGCTGACTTTGTAGATGAATGGACCCCGGACAGTTGCTCTGAGGGCACAGTCTTTGGAGGTGAGAGAGCACATGAACATGAACTTATAACACAGGGTGACGCGTAACAAGATGGCCACAGGCAGAGGATGCTGCATGGAGAGGGAAGGGCACCTTACCTCTTCTGCAGGATCCAGGTCAGCTATCCTGGAGGAAGCTGGTGAAGTGACTCTTCAGTCCTGAAGGTTACTGCCAGGTAGCCATGAAGCCCCAAGAGCTGAAAGGCTTTGGCCTCTTGGCCCTTTGATCCTCTCTGCCACAGGTGTGTGGATCCTGATCTGCCCTCTCCGGTGCGGCCTGTGTGCACAGAGCAGTTCTCTGCTTCTCCACGAAGGAAGACTCACTGAACAGGTGCCCTTTTGCGCCCAAGACTGGGTACCTAGGTCTACCTAACTTGGGAGTCCAGTTGGCCGGCAACCTCTCCCACCTTAGTCCTTTTTTAATAATGGTAATGTCAGGGCACCTGGGTGGCTCAGTCAGCTAAGAGTCTGCCTTCGGCTCAGGTCATGATCCCTGGTTCCTGGGATCAAAAGAATCCCAAGTCAGGCTCCCTGCTCAGTGGGGAGTCTGCTTCTCCCTCTCCCTCTGCCTGCTGCTTCCCCTGCTTGTGTTCTCTTGCTCGCTCTCTATCAAATAAATAAATAAAATCTTGAAAAAAATAATGTAATGTTTCTCAGTTTGTTTGCAACTCAGGTGGGAAAGAGGGATCTTGTCTATGCTTAGAAACTCCAGCAAAGGTTAGTACCCAAGTTGACTCAGAAAGGGTGTACAGAGGGTAGTCAGATGAGTTCCTGCAGAGGAAGTGGTCCTGGGAGTGCTGACAGAGCCCAGAGTACTCTACAGTTCCATCCTGCCTTCCTTTTGGTTATGCTCCTTCAAATGGTCCTTCGGAACAGGGTCAGACGGTTTTATGACCCTGCAAGCATCCTCTAAACCACATTTTCCTCTAAACAATAACACCGACCTCACAGGGTTGTAACAATTCAATGAGAAAATATACGAGGAAAATCTCTGGCTCATAGAACACTCTGGTCCCATGTTTAGAAGTTACCTCCATGTTATTTGAGAACACAGCTCTCTGCCTTTCTCAATGAAGAATGCTGACTGAATGTGCAGTCGCTTCTCTAGAGCAAAGGAAAGAAAAGGGACCATCCCTGCCCCGCCCCCTCTTCTTCTCCTTCAACGTGTGCATTCAAGAATCAACTCCTGATATAAAACATATCTAGCCACATGGCTGGCCAAAATGATTGCAGCCTGAATATGGCTCCTGGCTGATGCATGCCCGAGATGTGCCTGCAGTGTGGCCTCTGTGGGTTGAGTACCATCAAGTATTACAAGAGGAAACATAAAAGAAAACATGGCACTTGGGCACATAAACAAGCTCTTGGGATCACTGACCTAACAAGCTCTTTCACTTCACGATGTAAAACCCACAGAGAAAAAGGGTTATGCTGACCACCCCCCACTGGTTCCTATTTCCAGCTCATCGAAGAATTGGCCCTCTGCCTGTCTGCAGACAGGAAATGGTCCTGGTTTGCTGACATGCTTCGCCTCCGTAACCCAGGGCTTCCATCTGTCCACATGGTCAGGCTCTCTTCCTTAACCACACAGAGAAGCCTGTTTTCTCCTGACCTCTTCTGTCCTTATCTCACACTCAACCCTCCCCTCTCCCCACCCCCATGGTTAGAGATGGCTCATGCTGGCCTTTGGCCCAGGCAGCCTCCCAGCTGCCCCACTCCCCCGCTCCTCCCCTCACACACCAAAGGTTCATTAAATTAGTCACTTGGACTTTCCACAGTTGAGCCGAAGGTCACTTGCTTTAACTGTCAGCCAGGAAAGAGACATCCCTGGGGGTAGTTTGAGAGCCGCCATCTCCCTGAGTGGGAGGTTGGCTCTTACTACCTGTATGGCTGCCCCGGACGGTGCATGTTACCACCCTACATGGTACAAGGTAGAGGGCAAGGGCACCCCCCAAGACACCAAGAGGAAATCAGTTCCCCAGCGACAAGTCATGCTTCAGCTTCTGAAAGGCTAAGGCAATTGCCTAAGCTTTCTATGCTTCATTTTTTCCAACCAGAAAAACAAGGATACTTTACTTCCTCACGGGGGTGATCTGAGGACATAATAGCCAATTCTGAAAACCACCTTAAGCGTTTGGCCAAAGGAGGTAAGGAATGGTCACTGTCCGTCCAGAAGTACTAAGATTAACATCAACCACTCTACCTACTTTGTTGGGGCTGGGAATCAAATCACAGGTGAAAGCAAACCTAAGTTTCCATATAATGCTTCTTCTCTGAGTCGAAACTTTGGTATTACAAGGCAATAAAAACTACACACGATAGAATCCCAAACTTGATGTTCTATTGGCCCTGCAGTGGTGGGTGGACTCCATAATTACGGTGGTGGTAACGTCCCCAGCCACGTCTCAACTGGACAGTCGGGGCAGACTTGGCACATCGTATTAGCGACGGCAGTCACTGGGGAGAGGGTTCCAATTGTTTCCCTGGCAACATTGTTACGATTCAGCAGAGGAAGAAAGTGCCAGAAAGCCAGACATCACAAGCAGAGATTAGGTTGATAAAGATTCTGTGTTTCTTACGTCTCTTGAAGCTGGCATTTGGGGAATGCAGTGAAGTTTTCAGAGCTCCAGAAGCAAAGACGCATGTGGGGAATGGTCAGACCTATGAGGCACAAGCGCAGTTCTGACGGGGAGTGGTACCTACCCAGCTGAGAGAGCTGCTGTTCTACTTGACATTCTAATGTCCAAAGTCAAGGACTTCTTCAGAACATCTTGATACAACATCATGGAGCTTTGTCCATGAAATCACATCAAGAATACAAAGCATTGCTTATCAGCCTGGGTCGAGTCACTGGTGGTCTGCGGAAGAACAGTGTGTGCTATGGTAGGGGAATAATTGTCATCACGAACCTTCCTGGGACTTTGGCAAAATGCCATCAGTCTTTCGCAGCTAAATGTTAGCTCCCCCCACCACCACTGGTCCACCAACCGACCCAGATAACATGCTCATGCAGCGTGCATGAAAATACTAGAAATAACTCCCTTTTAAGCTATCCCGTATTATACAAAATTTGACTCTTGAAAGTAACTGAATATTTTATTTACCTCTATGATCTGATCTGAGATATAAACCTATTGTGTGTGCTTCATGAAAGATTTAAAAGAATCTAAATAAAGAAAACGCTTAGAACCTATATATTTGCTGTCTATATGCCTTCTGTGGGTAATAACTTCTGTAAGCTTACTGCCTGATAGTTTACATTCGCATTTTGTTTTTTCTTTCCTGTCCTTTATTTGTTTCCCTTAAAATTACCTATTTCAAACTTCAAGAGGTGGTCCCCAATTCTTGAATCCTATTCTGTTTTAATTCAATTCAAGGAGAATTATCTATTGTGTTTTCAGGGCTGTGGTTTTAGCACTCAAAAGACATATAAATCACATTTCCTGTTCTCAAGGTATTCCAAGTCCTGCGGGGAAGGCAAGGCTAATGAGAAAACGTGTTTTTCTGAGAGAGAGGATATGATTACTGCTAAAATGAATCACATGGATAAAAGGTGCTACAGAGTCGCATATATGCCAAGATTGGGAGAAAAAAATCATAGTTTATTTGCCAACGGAAGAGTCCTAATTCTTTTTTTTTTTTTTTAAGAGTCCTAATTCTTATAGTTGGTTGACATGTGTTGGTTTCCCTAACATGGGAGGCCACCCAGTTGGTTGTCCTTCTCGAGGTTTGTTTGTAGGTCCTGACGTGACCAGGCCCACAGATGGATATAGGCTCAGAAAGCAAGATGCTGCCCAGGTTGGCCATCTGTCTAGGTTCTCTTGAGCAGCATAGGGCAAGTCCAGGGTGATCATGGATGCTCTCAAAGGTTGGCTCGTTGAGATGCTGCTAGGACAGAGTCCAGAGCTGGCACAAACCTCCACTCCTTGTGCCTTTTGAAAACTCTAACAATGGAGAGACAAGACTATTCCTGAAATCAGAGCAGATTTCTTTTGGCTGGGTAGAAGCTGGAACTGGCAAATCCTAATTTATATACGCAGTTTATTTTTCAATCTCACAGGGTTCTAGGTAGGATGGGGGAGCCAGCTGACCCTGTGGAGAATTAGCCAGAGGCATCACTCCCTAGTGACCCTCCAGCTCTTATTCAAATTCTGACTTACAACAAATTTTATTCAAATGCCCTGGTTAAGGGATGTGAGCAAGGCATCATTTTCTCAATCTTGACCTTCCTGGAGAAAAAAATTAAGATTGGCTGTGTTAGGAGAATAAAGTCTTTGAGAGAAGGAGCAGACAGTAGAGGAGAAATGTGAACATTCCAGAAGGTGTGCCACTGAGCCTTTCTAATTAACACAGGAGCAGAATTTTCCTTCTGTTTCCTGTGGGCAAAGGGTTGCTGTTGTTTCCCATGATCCGCAGATGTGAAAAATATTGATTTGTAAGCAATCCCTGAGGCTCTGGTGAAATTAATTTTTCATAAATGCAAATTGTATCGGAGCAGTTGTCATAGAAACTTGAGTGGAGAGAATGGCAGGGGCATGAAAAAGAGGAGGAATCCATGGTCAGTTTTGGTTTAGACTGTCCGGCTTCCTGAATCTTCCCGCCAGGCGGTGGTCTTCCTACATGGAAACCTCAGCAAATGGCTGGCCGTCTACATTTCATCCACACAACGAAGTCTCCACAGCAAGAAGCTTAACGCTTTTAAATCAGCCTCAAATCACCTACCCAGAGGAATCTGCTGTCAGCCCCAGACCCCATCTCCTGTCAAGCCAAGTTCAATTACTCGCCAAGTGCCCGAATCAGTGTTTCTCAAACTTCAGTGAATGGAACACCTGGGGAGGTGTTCCCTCCTGGGAATGTGTGTTGCTCATAAATCCCTGGGTGACTGTGGGTCCAGAGGCCACCCTTAAGACAATCCCTGTCCCAAGCTTCTGCTGTGCAGCCCTCATTCACTATCCACAAAATAATATCATGGCCTGAGTTTATTATAGTGAGTTGCCTGTCCTGCACTATAGCGTTTATTGTCTTGAGGGAGAAAGAAGGTCCGTTTTAATGAGCTTTGTGTCTCTCTTGCTTACCCGGGTGCTTTTCCACTACAGAGAGAGATCAATAAGCACTTGTTAAATCCGGAGGAAACCAGGCACAAGAGAGGCCAGCCTTCTGCATCTCCAAAAGTCCTGGGATGTTTGTATTTCCAGGATCCCTCAGAGCTGTTTACATCTAGGGGAGGAGCCCTTGACTCTTTCTCCACAAGGCACCCTTCTATTTCTGTGCTCCCTTCAAAGATATTCTTCATTGTCCTCCGAGCCTGGTTGATAGGAAGGACTTCTGGATCAGAACGCCCTGGATTTGAACTCAGTTGTGGTACTTACAAACTCCATGGCCTTCAGGAAGTTCTGGTTGACCGAGGTCTCAGTTCCTCGGTCTCTGAAAAGGGGACTAAGCATCCCCAGCTTACGGTTCTGTTCTGAGGAGTAGATAAAATAGTGCGTGGATCTGCATAGCTCCGTGCTCGCCACCCAGTAGGTGCGCTCTTGTACACGATGGATTAGGTGCGACATGCAGATCAGGGTGGGTGCTCAGAGTGCGGTTTGTCCGCGCCCTCTAGGAGTGACCTCCATGCAAACACTTGCCCATAAGTCACCAGGTTTGACAAATGGCTGCAGGATAACCTGAGAGGCCCTGCACCTTTCCCCGAATACCAGTGACCCCATTTATGCCAGGGGGATAAATCTTCTTCCAGTTTAATATAATTTCTCAAGAGTCAGCGGGAGGTAGCAAGCAATGTCCCCACAAGGAGAGTCTGGAAATGGCAGAACCGAAAGTGGTGAGAGCATCCCTGAGGACTAGTCTGAGAAGATGCCTGTGTACGGTGACTGGGGACATTTAGAACCAGAAACACTAGGAATGTGATGGGGAAGGCAAGGAAATGAAATCTCCTCAGCCTCCCCCACACAAATCAATCACAAAGGAAATAGGCATTTGAGGGAAAAGTTCCTTCAGCATGTATTTCTATTTGTATTTCTATTACCTCATCTCATAAATCTCATTCCCTCCTAGTATGATTCCTTGGGCAGCACGGCCCAGATCTTTTTCAGTCTCTTAATGAGTTCATTTTTGACTCTGTAGGACAGACAAAGGAGTCTTGGAACCCACCAGATGGGGACAGGAGCAGGTTAGAGGACTGATGACAGGGTCACTTCAGACTGAGAAGGGGGAATGTGAAGCTGACCCTCCAAATATCTTCCAGTTACTAGAATTTTTCTACTCCATACTGAAGGAAGAATTTGAGGCGATGAACATATAATCACAGAGTCTCAAACTGCAACTTGTTGAAGATCCTGCTGTTTCATGTTCATATGTCCAGAATTTTATTCAACAAGCATGGATGTTTGCATCCTATTCCACTGTTGGCGTGTCATCGATGTGTCCAGGAACTTCTGACATTTTAGCTTTCTTATTATGTCACCCTATTTGCCTCCTGTCCCCTACATCCTAAGAAACTGGACATTTTTTTTTTTTTTTGGTTTGGGAGATATAACCATTGCAACATCTACTCTTTTTTTTTTTTTTTTTTTTTTTGCAAATGAGGAAAGTTGGATCTTACTATAGTTTGGTGTCAGCACTGGGGAGCTGAAATCCAGCTTTTCTGGCCCTCAATACATTTACATTCCTCCCTTCTACTTACAGTGCAGCCATCATATTCATTGTAAGCTATTCAAGGATTTTTTTTTAATTTAAAGGAGTATTTTAATCCTTACAATAT
Source organism: Canis lupus dingo (assembly GCF_003254725.2). NCBI lineage: Eukaryota > Metazoa > Chordata > Mammalia > Carnivora > Canidae > Canis > Canis lupus. The sequence continues at coordinate 5,174,393 of NC_064263.1, read as the reverse complement.
ATCCCAGACCCCAGCTTTCCATCTGGTTAGAAAGAAGGAAAACTACGTTAAAAGGTATGTTCATAACCTTAGAGAGGCATTCTCTTATTCTTTTATTTTATTTTTAAATCAACATATCCAGTACTTTACAGGAAGAATCAGAGCTGACCTTTTTTTTTTGTTTTGTTTTGTTTTTGTTTTTGTTTTTTGTTGCCACAAGAGGCTCATAGAATCAAGTCTTGGTACCTACACTTGACTTAAAACCAAGCATTTTACAAGGCTAATAAGATACTCAGAAGTCTTCTCATCCAGGTCTAGCACCCGTTATGTTCTAAGAACTATAGCAGGTATTACGTATTAGAAGTCAATAAAAAGATAAAGGCCCTGCCCTCATAGAATTTACAGTTGAGTTTAACTTATCTGAGCCAGAGGGTCTAGGAAGGGCTCCTGGGCTATCCTGGACACAAAAGCCCTGGGTCTGGTGGAGTTTTAATTAAATGACCATCCTTACCAATTAGTCATGAAAAACACTGCTTGTATAACTATGTCATTATCACTTCCTGCCTGGATTAGTGTAATCCATGATAGGCAGGCCTTCTGTGCTCCAGCATTTCCTCTGGGGATTTGCAACTTTTGCAAAACCCCAGCTTTAGAATGCTGGCTGGAGCCAAGACTTTATTACTCACATTACTCCTATGCCAAGCCAACTTCATGGGCTTCCTTTACAGTGGAGTGCACACTGTAAATGTTCTCCATTAAAGGGATGAGCAGAAACCTCCTCCCCAAACCTGGGGTTGTCTCAGCTGTTGAAGTGTACACTGTCTTCACCCCAAGCGAGGAGCTGGCATGTGCCAGCCCCAAATGATTCATGTGTACATCTCATATTCCCTTGTCAAGAAAAAGCTGGCTGTTGTGGAAATCTTTCAGACCCTGGTAGGACTGATAGGCCCTTCCAACTCTGCAGTTCTGTTTTTCTAGACTAGCTACTTCCTGGAGAACTCCCTCAGGTATGACAACTGTCTTTATGCCCACAATATCATTCTTCAGATCACAAACTCCTCTTCTTTTCAGAAATAAAATGATACTTGAGATCAACGGGAAATACTTCCAATGAGGAAACAAGCTGAGCATGATGAAAAGCTGAGGCAAGGTCATGGCTAGAGTTAGAACAGAGGTCTCCTACCTGATCTAAAGAACAACCATGTCTCCTCTAAAAAGTAGCTCATATTCCCATGACCTGCGCATAGGGTTACATTCTCTCTGTATGTTCTTTAGAGAGGACCATTTCTTATCTGTAGGCTGTTTAACTCTATGGTGCTGTTATGGAAAAGGGTCCTGAATGTCAGACACCATTTCTTAATCATAATTTGCTTAGGTAATATCTCAAAATAGATTTTCAGCACCAGACAGGAGAGAAGTCCATTAAAGGATGTTCCAGCTTCTGAAAATATCATAGGCTTTCACAAAGCCAAGCTACAGGAAACAGATCAAAGAGCATTACATTGCCTTCTGGTTATGGGTCACTCTATCTCCGAGAATCTAGTCATGAAAGCAGAGACATTTAGAGCTGGAAGGGACTTCAGAGATCATCTTGTCAACTCCTTCAGTTTAAAGGTGAAGAAAGCGAGACCCAGGGAATACTACAGACTTGCCCCAGGCTAAAGAACTAGTTACAAGGACCTGGCCTGTCCTTTCCCCCATATCACACTGTCCTGTAACCAAAGGCCTGTGACACCTGATATGTCTGGTGGTTTTTTCACCCTGGGATTGTGCCAACAATACTCTCACTATTTAGCTCTTTTTTGAAATTCCCAAGAATGCAGATGTTCTTTATTTCTTCTGAGTGATGGTGATAAAACCCAAACTGACCTCTGGACACAAACAGAAAAAGAAAGAGGAGAAGGAGAAAACCACCCCATGATGGCCTCAAAAGAAGTTGAGTTCAAGATCTGATTCCCTCAAAAAAAAAAAAAAGATCTGATTGTCTCTGCTCATCATATACACTTTGATGAGTGTGGTGCTGAGGACAGACAGTTGGCACTTTTGTAACTAAAGCAAAAACAAAACATGTCAAATTCTACTTTAAGGACCATAAGCTTCCCCACAGAACTGATCGCAGGAGAGCCCTACCCATCCTATTTCCTCTTCACTGAACTTGCATAATATATTTCCCTAAATGTCTGGTGCCCACAACCTCCAAGGGAAAAACTTTACAAAATAATATTTTTTATTATACAAATAATAAAATAGTATTACCATTATAACAATGTGGATGATACAGAAAAGCATCAAGAAGAAAACAAAACAGATTTATAGAACTATAATCTATAGATAAATATTGCAAATTTTTATACATATAATCTTGCCATTATTTCTAGGCATGCATGTCCATAGATATTTTTCAAATAAATTTGCCTCACATTATTACATATTGCCTTATGGCCTGCTTCTGCTTTCTTTCACATTACAGTTTACCAAGAACATTTTCCCCCAAGTAGTTATCAAATGTTAGTGAGCACCAGAATCAGCCAGAAGGCTTGTTAGGAGAGGGTGCTGAGCCCCGTTTTCAGTTTCTGATGTAGTACCTCTAGGGTGGGGATTCATAATTTGCATTTCCAACAAGTTTCCAGGGAATAATTGATTTTGCCCAACTGGAGAACCCATGTGGAGAACCCTGGTTGTACTACAACATAAATTGTTAAAAAAAAAAAAAATGGCTGTAGAGTAGCTTATTGAGTGGATATGGTATATGATAGGGATTTAGACTTTTTTTCCAATTTTTCACTGTTATAAATAAAACCTAACGAATATTTATATTTTGCATACCTGCTTCTTTTTTATTTATTTTTCTTTCGTTTTAGAAATAGCTTTACTGAGGTATAATTCACACATCATAAAATTCACCTATTTTAAGTATACAATTATGTGTCTCTTTAGGATAAATTCTAAAAGGAATAATTGCTGGGTCAGAGGTTATGAACATTTTTAAGGTTTTTGATATATATTGACAAACTGTCCTCTGAGAATGTACGTAATTACATCCTCACAGTGGAGTATGAGAGTCTTATTTTCTGATTTCCTGGGACAACCTGGAGTATTATAATTTTAAAAACAGCTTTGCCAGTTTGAAAGGAGAAAAATAGCATTGTATTGATGCTTTTATTTATCTTTCTTTGACATCGAATGAGGTTGAACATTTTCCCCCATCTATTTATTTGGCATTAGTATTTATGACTTAGTAAATTGCTCTGCCTTAGGTAGGATACTTGCAAAGGTATCGTGTATAGCACAAGACCACAAGGACACCAGTAACCTTAAAGATTGACAAATGGACATAAGAAATATTCTTTGTAAATGTAACATCCCCTATGGTTCTCACTGAGCATCAGCATTTCTCTCCTCTCTCTCTCTCTCTCTCTCATTCTCTCTCTCTCTCTCTCTCTCTCTCACACACACACACACACACACACACACACACACACATCAAATTGTGAAGGACCTTCAGGCTATGGGCAGCCCCAGGGAAACTCTCACTAAGGCTGCAAAAACACACTAGCTTAAGAATCCCCAACTGAATCAAGTGAGTCAGTTTTATTGTAAACAGTCAATAGAATTTAGTTAAAGGATAAATGTTACAATGTTTACATAGTTAATTTTAAAAGAAAGTGGTTATTTTACTTAATGGATTTTTCATTTTGTTTTAACTGTGCTCTGGCAGGACGCAGACTCAGCCTGGTAGATGGCTCCCTAGCCCAGAGGAAGCTGGAAGGAAGAATCCGAGGACAGTGCTGTTAACTCCTCCTAATCTTTGAAAACCTTCCTAACTTGCTACCGTAGAAGCTTTAAGTTGAATACCAATAGTTAAAGCTGAAGTGGAGAATTTTGCTTTCTTGGGATCTTTGGCATCCATAGGGGGGGGGGAGGGGGGGGAGCATGGGGAATGTCATATATATTTTCACAGGTGCAGGAGAGTTGGTGCCCAGAGCACCCAATACTAAGGCACTGTGTTTTAGCTTTCAGCCTGGGATGAGGCGAACTGTCAAGAGTTTTTGAAAAAAGTTTCCTTTTCCTAAAATTCTTCTGAATAAATACAAAGGGACTCTTCCATCAGACCAGCATGAAAATATACTATCTTTTCCTGCCTGGTCTGTCACCCAGACTGCTCACCCCCCAAAGCTATGTTTTATGAGTATTTCCTCGTTCTTTTACACTCCCTTCATGAGGCATGTTCTCTGCTCTCATGGCTTCAACAACCACCCTGATGTCCATGATGCCAAAACCATGTTTCTATTCACAAATTTGTTCCTTGGTCATCTTGCTAAATGCCTTCTGGGAATTTATCTTCACTGGGAAGACAGACAGACAAAGCAAACTTAACCTGTTTAACTAAACTCTCTCTGCCTCAAACCTCTCCTTACAGTCCTTATTTCAGCTGATGGCATCATCGTTGATGTTAGAAAACCATGAGTCTTATTCACCTGGTCCCTGTGTCCCGTCTAGTCCGCCTCAGGTGTCTGCAGTGGGGCTCTCCCTTCGTCTCTCCCTGCTCCTGTGCTTCCGTTCAGGTCTTCCTAACCTCCTGCTCTCAACTTCACCCCTTCCACTGGACCTACTCCTGGTAGATTTTCCTCCCTCTCATACACCATGGCCTCCAGAACTGTCTTCCTATTAAAGGAATCTGACCACGTGACTCCCTGCCTAAAGATGGCCACCCAAAGGACTAAATCTAAATTTTTTGGCCTGTACCTAAGTCTTCACTCCCAGGCTTTTCCTCCCTCTCCTGCTTCTCTCCACCCCCACCCTGCCCCTTGCTGGCACACTTTGCTCTCCTCACACTGAATCTCTGTTCTCAGAACAAGCTATTTTTAACCTTTTACTCTTGCAGGTTGTGTGCATTTTCCTCCCTCTATCTGTCACAAAAATTTCTTCCTCAGTCCTCAGCATGAGCTGAAATGAATAACCTCATTCATTAATTCACTCACTCATTCAACACATTACTTTTAGCATTTAATACTTGTAAAATGTGCTAAACGAGGCTGAACAGACGGGATCCCTGTTCTCATGGAGTTATGATTTTTTGTGTGTGTGTGTGAAGCCTTTCTTGACATCTTTGGTAGTCAATAATTTCCTCCTTACCATCATAGCATTCTGTCATAGCTAGTTAATAAACCATAATGTAATTAGCTCTTCATACGTCTGACGTCTGGATTTCTGACTAGACTATGAGCTCCTGGGGTGAGGGGTTGAAGGGTTGCATCAATGACTGAGTCTTATTCATCCCTATGTTTTTCTGGAGGCTATTTAACACAGTGGTTAAGATCATGGGTTTTGGGGCTGACTACCTGGGCTCAAATTCTGCCTCTGCCATTAAAAGCTCTGTCATCTTGGCAAGTTTTCTTAACCCCTCTTTCTGTGCTTTGATTTGTTTCTCCATTGAATGAACATAATAGTAGTAACCAAACAAGTCATACAGATGAAAGGAATTGATTAATGAAAGCAATTACTATGGAATGTGGTAGGTACTCTGTTTTTAATTCCATTATGATGCCCATTAATAGAAAGCTCTCGATAAAAGCTGACTGAATGAGTATATGGACACTGAAATATAATAAGATCTCTCTGTAGCTACCTATCCCCCCACCTGTAGCCAGAGACCAATCATCTCATTCTCAGGACTGAGAATGGTCAGACCAGATCAACGGACAGCCTAGGGCAGTGCCTCTTAAGCTTTAGCATGTCTTAAAATCTTGTAAGGTACCTATTAAAAATTTATATTCCTGGCTTCTTTCTGATTTAGTGATTCTGGAGATCTCAGAATCTGCATTTCTAATAAGCACTGTGTGGACAGATGGTCCTTGGACCAAACTTTGAGAAACATTAGCCCTGGAAAGGTATCTTAGACTCTCTTCCCTGCTGAGGATACCAGAACTACACATTGTCCCATGAGCAAAGGGACTTGGGAGGTCTTGCTGATGGAGGTGACACTGTGCCATGTGACTCTCACAGGTCCTTCTGTGGAAGACAATCAGTATGGGGAATGAAGTACATCAAACACACTGTGTGGAGATCATCCACACGGACATCTACTGACCTGTGGGAGTTTGAAAAGAATTCCAAGTACTGCCACCTGGGTCTTTCCCAAGAACCAGCAGCAAAGAACACACGGTTCATAAGTGTTGCTAGTTAGGGTTAAGCTTCACCATCAGTTTCATGTTGGATTAAATTATTATATTAATCTGCCATGAATTACCCTGTGACATTTGGCTAGGTCATTTTGCCTTTTTTGAACCTCTTCTGTGTATGATAAGTGGGCAGGGTTAAAGTTTCTCTAGAATCATTTAATTCTGTTGTTCACTTTTGGGAATTGCAAACCACTCACTGAAGGCCTGAAAGAATTAATGCCTCTTCTAAGGGAGAACAGTTTACTCGTATTAACCTCAGGGTCAGTTCCCAAATGTCAATCAATAGCAACACACCTGGATTTTTAAAGGTGAAGAGAGAGTGTCAGCTCCACTTTGCATCCTGAGCCAGCACTCAGCTGTAATAGGAACAAAAAAGCACCTATGAGGGATCCCTGGGTGGCGCAGCGGTTTGGCGCCTGCCTTTGGCCCAGGGCGCGATCCTGGAGACCTGGGATCGAATCCCACGTCGGGCTCCCGGTGCATGGAGCCTGCTTCTCCCTCTGCCTGTATCTCTGCCTCTCTCTCTCTCTCTGTGACTATCATAAATAAATAAAAATTAAAAAAAAAAAAAGCACCTATGAAACAAAGAGCCTTCTCTTGTCTCCTGCCCTGATTGCAGAAAACCTGCTCCATCTAGCACTTTCTACAGGGGCTGTGCTTTCTCACCCACAGGGCCTTGGGATGGGCAACCCAGGAAGCAGGTGTCTGAGCTACTTCTTCCTAAAAGGTCTTGTGGAACCCAACTGTAGAAGTCACCTGGTCACACCCGTGAAGGAGCAAATTGAATTGTGCTAGTAATAGTGAGCTCATGTCTATTTTTCTGGAAATCCAGCACCCCTTCTTGCCTTTATTTCTGTTATGCTATTGTGATGTTGTGATTTTTTTTTCTTTTTTAAAGATTTATCTATTTATTTGAGAGAGAGAGAGAGAGAGAGTGTGTGCATGAGTTGGGGGAGGGGCAGAGGGAGAGAATCTTCAAGCAGACTCCCGGCTGAGCACAGAGTCCAACTTGGGGCTGGATCTCACGACCTGAGCAGAAAACCAAGAGTCAGATGCTTAACCAACTGAACCACCCAGGTACCCTTGTGATGTTGTGATTTATAAGAAATATATATTTGGTCTTTCATCCTGTTTCTGGCACTGAGCTCCTAAAACTCTTAGAATTTCCTAAAGGACAAGAGCCATAAAGGTGGTGTTTCTTATTATGTTAATGAGATGACTTTTGGACCTACTGGAGGGTAGGGCTGGTTGCCAGGAGATCCAACTATGCGCCTAAGGGTTGGAACTTTAAGTTCCACCCCTTGCCCCTGGGAGAGAAGGGGCCACTTATGCAAAATCATGGCCAATGATTTAAGCAAGCCTTAAATGCCTTTGTAATGAAGCCTTCTTAAAAAACCCAAAGGCTAGAGTTCCAACAAGTTCCAGGTTGGTGAAAATCACAGCTTTGGGGATAGTGTTGTGCTCTGAGAGGGCATGGGAGCTCTGTGCCCTGACCCCATGCCTTGCCTTATGCATCTTCCATTGGGCTGTTCCTGAGTTACATCTTTTTATAGTTAACAGGTAATCAAGTAAGTAAAATGTCTCTATGAGTTCTGTGAGCTGCTCCAGCAAATTAACCGAATCCAAGAAGGGAGTATCTGGAACTTTCGATCTATGGCCAGTCAGAAGCACTGGTGACGATGTGGGTCTGAAGTTGGGTGGAGCAGCCACTGTCTCTCCAGGCAGTGTGAGAATGGAGCTGGGTTGTAGGATACCCAGCTGGTGTTGAATTGCTTGTGGGGTGGGAACCTCCCTACCACCATACTGGAATTGGTGTCAGAATCATAGCTATTGATGGGGGGAGAAGGAGAAATAGGAAATAAATAAAGCTTTATTATTCCCATGTTCCCTCTCAGGAAGCGGTACCTCTAGCTTTGACTTATTTTGTTGTACGTTATCCATAGAGTGGTGCACAATAAAAAATGCCTCTGCCTGTCTGTTCTAGGAGGACCCAGTTGAGGAGAACATGATGCATCTTGGCATCACACAGGCCCTTTCATGTGAGTAGAAGTACAGCTCTCGGCCTGTGAAGGTGTGCACTCCCAGGACTCTTTGGCTAATGTTTTCCAAGCTTTTAGCAAACAGGCAAATTCTAGCCTTTCGTTATTTTTCCCTCCTCTGCCCATAATATGGGGTAAAAGAATTTTCTACCCAGTTGCATTAATTAAGTAATAACTAACGTTTTCCCATTTAAAAATTAATCAAAGACACAGATAATGGCTAATCAATGCTTCTCCACTTCACCAGAGTGCCAGGAATCATTTTTATCATTCCAGTGAAAAGCAGGGAAAACTGGCTTCTTGGTGAATTTCTTCAGTCTTCTCACAGACACAATTTGCTTTCTAATGCAGCTTTTTGGAAAACTGAAGCTTGTTCCAGAACTCCCATGATGCCTCCACCTCCACATGTTGACAGGAAGCTAGTGAGGTGAGCACAGCCTCCTTCTCCTCACATTGAGAGGCCGCGTGGCTGATGTACCTGTGTCCAGATGGCCCAGGACATAGGACCCCGTGGAGGGAAAGGGAGAGGGAAGAGCTTCAGGATGTAGTTTTGACATCTCTCTCTGTTTTCACTGGGTGAAAACTTGTGCAGCCCCCGTCCCCACTTGCCTCTCCTTTCTCACCTGTCTCTTTCTTCTTCTTTCCTATTGTCCCTAAGATAACTGACAGTGGCACCTGAGAGGAGATGAGGTAAAGCCTACCAGAGCGAGGACTGAATGAGGTTGTCCCACTAAGCAGTCCAGCACTGTTCAGAGTTCAATTCCAGTGAGAGACTAAACAGTGCCCCAAAGTATGGTAAAAAAGAGTCAAATCAGAGCTGGGGACAGGGTGATGGAAGAAAACAAATAATGAATGGCAGATGTCAAGGGACAGGGGTTTCTGTAAAGGTGGTCAGAAAAGTAGGAAGGAAGGTAGGAAGCTGTGCATTCTTTAGAAAGAGGGGGCTCCATGGAAGACCTTTGCCTGCATCCTTCCCCGTCTCCCACACTGTCCCTCAGAAGAAAGAGGGCTGATAGGCAACCCCTATCCAGCTGACAACTTCAGCTGGATTTCTTCTTCTGTAATGGCAGAGATCAGCCTTCCGTGCCTACGGTATTAACACAGTAACTTCTCACGGCGTCTGATAAATATTTGCTGAATGAATAAATGCCTTTTGAAAACTGCACAGCCAGCCACTGTCTCCATGGCCAAAGCTGAGTAGTATTTTCAATTAATCCCCATCAAGGTAGCTCACAGCTCATCAGCAAAGCAAAAGTAGAGAATAAACCTTAACCGAGGTGCATTCATTACCTGACAATGTACACCAGAGGCCCCCATTTGGTGGCATTCAGAGAGTCTCCTACTTTGGTGACTTTGCTAATTTCTGAAGCAAGATAAGCCAGCTCCTTTTTCAAGATGTACCTGAGTTGTAGGAGCAAGAGAATACCTTCTTCGCTCAAACTGGTCTCTGTTCATGTCCTTTTGCCTGAGAAGGGGAGCTCTATACCTGTTAGGCAATGATCACTACATTTCAAAATGTAGGATAAAACGCCTTCCATAAGCCATGCATTTTTATCCTCAACTGTTACACTTTAAAACAATGACATGAGAACATAATACTGGTAGTGGAATAAATTTCACATGAAGCAGTGTATGTGTTAAAAGCATTTACAATCCCAGAAAATGTGGGTTTACATTTCACTTGTCCTGCTACAATACCCTATGAATTTACTCAGCTGGTTTTAATAAGAATATATATATATATATATTAAAAAGTGGTGGGAATCTATTTCTGTGTGTACATTATGGAATGAGAGATTCTTACAAGAATTTAACACCAGCAAAAGCACATGTGTACCGACGGAAAAACATGAGTAATTCCCTTTCATATGGTTTCCAGCCTCTCCATACATAGAACACCCCATGCTGAATGGGAGCCCAAGTACAGACGGCGGATGTCTTTCCAAATGGGCATCCTTTTTGCCAATTGCCATGGATGATAAGATTCTGTTTGCTTCCTAACATCTTTCCTGTCCTCTCACCCCAGCACAATGACTTTGGCATTTCCAAGCCATCCCCGCCAGATCCTCACCTATGCAAACATGCCACACCTTCTCCTCCTTGCAGACAGGGCTCTGGAATCTGGGAGGCTATTGGGAAGATGGTCCCAGAGCACTTGGGCATGGACAGCACCTATCGGCCCCAAATCATCTTGGAAGAAATGTTTCACCACCAAAGGAAGAGACTCAAATGTAGAGAATAACTCTAGGATGGTGATACCGTGACACCCAGGAAGCAAGAGAGAAGAAAAAAAAATATTTGGATGAAGATGGTCTTGTCAATCAGAAACTGGAGGGACAGAGTTACGGGTTCAACAGGCTGAGCTGGAGGGGCCTGGGAGCCCTGAAGAGAAAGGACCAGAGTGCTCAGGGCACACACCAGGTCTGGCTCGCTGAAGCCAAGGTGTTGAGAGCCATCCACACAAAGAAGACTCTGGGGAAGGATGAAGGGCTGAGATGGAACTTGATGGAACAGCTAAGAGATGATATGAACACAAATGTTCACTGAAGGCAGCAGAGGGACTCAAAGGAGGTAGAGGAGGTAGACCAACTCCTTGAATGTCCCGGAAGGCACAGAAATGAAGAATTTCAGGACCCAAGACAGTAAGCAGTCAGCAACGCCACGGGTGGCGGAGACAGGAAGGCAAGGATGGAGGCTCCCTGCAAAAGCCTGATGAGCTCTCACTTTGTCCAGCTCCCACCCCACCGCAATGCCACTCTGATTGCAATCGCCTCCCCCAAGAGAGGCAAGACACACAGTATGGCTTTTGCTCTTTTCTTCCTGCCAATGTGGCCATTTTACCACCTGCCCCTCTTAAGGACAAGGGGACAGGGGGCAACATTCGTGGAGCGTTCCCCATGCATCGAGCACTAAGTGGAGTCAAACGGTAACGGATACACTGAAGCAGCAACAACTTGGGGAAAGCTGGCAACCCAACGGTCAGGGCGGGAGCAGCGCAGGGCCCGGCCTCCAGTTCCAGAACTTGCACACAGCACCACGGGCAGCATGCACTGGCCTCTCCCCTCACGGCAGAGCACGGAGACCCAGCCTGGCTCACACAACTGTTGTGAGGTCATGTGGGATCTAAAAGGCTGCACGAATGTTAGGAACTAGTAGGGGGGACATCTGACTTGTTTCTGTCCCAGAGTTTTGTACCGATTGCACATCCTACATGAAGATCTCCCTGGGATGTGCCGGTCTGTGCTCACTTTTCTCATCTGAGATTTTACGGTCAACACAGAGATAGCTATGATTTTCTTTATCATTTAAGCCCTGTGAGTCTGATTTCCTGGGTAAGACAACAATCTCCCTGAAACGAGGGACTGTGTCATCTACGTGCGGGATGCCCACGAAGTCTGAAACGAGTTCACCTGCTAACTGGGACTAAATGCCACCGTGGCACCCACGGTGATTCAAATCCGTTGCTACTGTTTCCCCCTGACAAAGGATTTGTTGTAAAGAACACCTTCTTGATTTGGCCTTTGGCTAGAGTAATATTCCTGGAGCCCACAAACCCTAAGGCATTGTTTTATAATTGCCATTCAGCATTTCCAACACTCTGGAAAACGTGGGGTGCAGCAGCTCCTGCCTTGCCCGCTCCTCAAGCAACATCGAACAAAGCAACGAGGGGAAAAACCAGAGGGAAGGGATGCCCAAACTCCTGGGGTTGGCAACTTCTTTAATCCAAGCCTTCTAATAATTACCACAGAGGAAAATTTATTTTAGGAGTCTTGCATGCACCTTCGTTTCTTCCTCTACTGCTTGTTTTGTGACCCAGAAAATTTTACCATCCTTGCAAGAATAAAGGAGTGTCAGGTTTTCTTGCAGTAGAGATGCTATTCCTCATCAGGGGAAATAGAAACCAAATTAAATTTTGTTCTGCAATTTAAAAACATATCTCAAATGCAAGCCAACAAAAATTTCCCTGGCTGTAGTTGAATTCTTTTTTTTTTTTTTTTTTTTTAATGGTGTGCAAAAGCAAACTGCTATACTAGCCTTCGGCTGCAAAAAATTTAAAAAAATAAAATAAAAAATAAAAATAACCAAAAAACAAAAAATCAAACCCATGAGGGGATCCACAGACCTTGTCACACACTCCAGGGAAGCAGGAGAAACTTTACCATCATCTTCCTCCACCTGGGCAACATCTGTCTTTCATACACCAAGGAAATGGAAAGTCAATGTCTCGGGCCTCTGCCTGTGCCCTCTGAAATCTCAGTTCTAAAATTTACCTACTGTGAATGCCTCCAATTCACAAACAGACATTTGCATCAGAGAAAAAGGATGCCTCCATCTGCATAATGCTTTATTATTTCGGTCATGCAGTCACTGGCCTTGCTCTCTTATGCTCAGACCTACGAGTGAGGTAAGTATTGTAACCTAAATTTTACAGGTGAAGGTGAGCTTCAGAGATGGGGAGGAGGCGCGTGCCCAAAGTCACAGAGGGCATCAGTGTCAGGACATGGAGCAAGGTTAACTTCCCTGGCAAGCCCACACTTAGCACCCCTTACTGTTGTCTCCTTGATACTAGGAACTTAATATTTTTTAAATTTGTAGCTACGGAAAGATGTATTTGAAAGTATAACTCGTTAAAAAATGAATAAGCCATCAATTATTGAAAGGGTACCATTTGGCAGATACCCTAGGTCTACAGGTGATTTACAGACATTATTACACTTCAGGCTGGCAGAGATTCTGAGAAAAAAAATTTCATGTTTCAGGGAGTAAGGCGGGGGGCCCATCTTGAGGTAGGAAAGCGCTGAAGTGCCCAGGATCTGTGTTGGGGCGCTGTTGACGGTCAGTGGATAAGGATCCTTTTTGGATGGGGGCACAAAATCTTGCCAGTCAGACAGCCCTGGATCTGGTCTTATGAGGCGTCTGTGAGAAGACTGAGGAGTGAGGTCATGAGTGGTAACTGAGCTGTGGGGGGTGATGATTCGGGGAGTAGCATCAGGAGCTCCCAATGAAGGCCATCAGGCATCAGGTAATGGGAAGGAAGTAGCCCTGCTAGTTTAGGGATGGAAGAATAATGTCACTTACTTTAATCCACGGTTGAGAGGCCCTGGCGGGGGGGGGGGAGGGGGGGCGGGGTGCGCCTGGGTAGCTCAGTGGTTGAGTGTCTGCCTTCAGCTCAGGTCATGATCCTGGGGTCCCTGATCAAGTCTCACATAGGGCTCCCATGGGGAGCTGCTTCTCCCTCTGCCTATGGCTCTCTGCCTGTCTCTCTGTGTCTCTCACGAATGAATAAATAAAATCTTTAAAAAAGGGAGGCCCTGGGGAGTTGAGATGTAGTGATACTGATGGACAGGAGCTCATAAGCAAAGGCTGTTTTCCTGGACACGCCACCAGGCAGCAATTGCACCAAGGGGGCACACTACATGCCAAGTCCTCTTCTAGGCACTGAAGCTACAGGAATGAAAGGGAGCAAACACCACCACCCTTTTGGAACAGTCCTATTTTAGGCCACGATGGTCTGAAGAAGCAGGAGTTACATACGTAAAGCACACACAGAACTGTATGTATTGGGAGAATGTCATTTTCCTGAAAGTGTCTCCAGAAATACTGTTGCTTTAACTCTTGATTGAACCATAAAAGTGTAGTCTCCACCAAATTGCATGGTGTTCTCAATTACTTGAGTTCAGTTGTCACTGGCAGGAGGCCCTTTGAGGATTATGAATCATTACCTATACCATGTTATTAAATGGGAAAAATATGTTATAATAGAATGTGACTGTCAATTTTCAGTGGCACTGCAGTCCCCTGGGAACTGAACTGCATCACAAGAGGACAGGGATGACACGGGAACAGACGGAGTAATGCAGGTGATATGTGAGTTCATTTCTTTTCACGGTGTACATGGTAATGAGGCAGTTTTTATCCAAAATAACATTGGTAGCATTTGCAGGCAACTATCCGATGACATGCCACTGCCAAAATTACAAGGTATGGTGATGTTTAAAACCAAAAATCTGACAGTGTGGGGGATGGGCTTTTACTTGGGGCTGAGCCTGCCTGGGCCATAAAACACACCTAGAAGTATGCCTTCGTTCATGGAGAAGCCTCAAGGACATGGGGTCTGTTGTCATTGTTTTCAAATATCTTTGTGTCCGATCTAAACATTTATGCTGATGTTATTAGCAACTTCAAGCCTACATTTAATCAAAAGAATATACAGGCAAAATAGAAAGGGGAATGGGAGAGAAATGAACATCGATGAGAGGACACAGAGCCTAGGAGTAATTTATTTGTTCGTGTTGAAAGACACAGACAGTGATATTTTTGAGGGAATTTTTGAGGGAAGTGCAGAAGGTTGAATATCCTGAGACCTTGTGTGAGTGTGTTTAAACAAGAGCCTGCATCTGGGATACAATTTAAATCCTGATGAGGTCTACAATTTTATATTCTCTAACTGAAAAAAAAAATCGAACTATGAAAATAACATCCGTTTATGAGAATTTTCCTCCTTCTCCTTTTTTTTTTTTTTTTTTTTGGCCTGACGTGGCCAGGCTGAGACAGCCACACTTAAAGAACTGTGGGAAAACACATTAGAAGTGATCAGGAACACGGAACACAATAAAAGACCTCTGTGGGTCTGTGCAACTGTCTCAGGCAGCTTCCAGGGAAGGACCAGAGATTTGGGCCTTGACCCGTGACACAGTGAGGTTGGCCACTGTCACGAGGACTGAGGTAATATGGTCAGTGCCTCATTTTTTATGCTCATGGAGAGAGAGAGTGAGAGCAGGAGTACAGCATCTGAGTGAGGGGTCCCCTCTCTGAAATCATCCCGACCTTAATCAGGAGGCAGAGCCAGGGGTGGGATAAATAGATTTGATCTGAAGAGTTGAAGTCCCCCCCAACCCTCCGTCCCCAGCCAGTCCCTGGGCTGACCTTTCCACGCAGACTCCACCAAGCACGGGGAAACATCACCTATCAGGAAACGGCTGCAAGAGTGATTGCCTGAGAGGTGAAGAATGGAGCTGGGCAACCAATCTCCTAACACTGCCACCACTGCCAGGAATCAGAGGATGTCACAAAGGCCAGCTTTAATCAAGCCCGATTGTGGTCAACATAAAAACATACGCAGCTGCGGCACAATATCTTATTAATCGTCCCCCGTGTTCCAGGAGGTAGGTGTTAATTGTCTCTTGTGCTTCTCTGGATATGTCTGGGCCTCGGTTTTGCGGCTGCCTCCAACACGGATTAGATGTGAGGAAGAACAAAAGGATCAGGAGGATTTCTAGGCAACACAATCTCTCATAAAAATGATATGGCCATTGCACGAAGAAGATAATGCTCTGCAGAATTCTAATGTTGACCCTCTTCCGCAAAAGGAATCCAATTTTAATAATTGGGGCCTGGTGAAATGGTCACCCTTCCAGGGCTGCCGGCTGCACACATGCCTGAGTTTGATTAGGCAGAGTCCCGGGAAAGGGTTCATTCTGCTTTCGTCTCTTAGTGCTTACGTCTGTGTGACTGTCAAGTCTATACTATTCGGCCTGACATCGTATTTCTTCCCAGCAACACGGGGCTGCCTGTGGCAATGAGGACCTCACCGTCTAAACAGCTTTCAGTTGGAAAGTCTGGTTCACCTGGGCTTCTTTTTTTTTTTTTTTTTTTTTTTTTTTTAAATTTTTATTTATTTGTGACAGTCACAGAGAGAGAGAGAGAATGAGGCAGAGACACAGGCAGAGGGAGAAGCAGGCTCCATGCACCGGGAGCCCGACGTGGGATTCGATCCCGGGTCTCCAGGATCGCGCCCTGGGCCAAAGGCAGGCGCCAAACCGCTGCGCCACCCAGGGATCCCTCACCTGGGCTTCTTATAACTAGATATGCCAGCGGTCCTCCTTCAGTCTGAAGGGAGAGAAGTAGTTCAGATGTCCAGAAGGAAGGATATGTGAATAGATACTACAGAGCCAGAGAATGGAGGAAACATCTCAGATCAAGCAATAGTATCAAAGAGGGAAAGTGCATTTTGGGGTCCCCAGCCATCCCTTTTTTAGCTCTTTACCCTCTAATCTCCTTCCTGATTTTTAAAAAACCTCCTTACTCAGAATCTTCATAACTGCAAGGTTTCTGCTTCTTTCCACCTAATCCTTACACTCAGGAAAGAATCTAATATTGGTTATGGAATCAGATGGCTAAGACTCAAACGTAGGCTCCTTCACTAACCAGCCTGTGAGTCTGGGCAAGCCACCTTCTTGCTCCACGTCTTGAGAGGCTGGATGATACTTCAGGCCATTTTGGCTCCAAAACAAAAATAAAATTCAAAAAGCCAGTGACTGTCACCCTTGCCCAGGCCACCATGGTGTCTGTGGCCTAGGGGAATCCTGAGGAACCATGAGGATCTGAGACCCTGCTCTTCTCTCCATTTCTCTCTCCCTTCCATGCCTCATGCTGTCTTTCAGGGCATATTTGCTTCTGATGTGTCTGTCCCATCCTCCTCTCACTGCCAGCTCACCGGTCTCCTCAGAGAATGGCCATTTCGAGTCAGGTGACCATCCATGGCTCAGCTGGTGGCCACTCTGGCCAGATAAAAGTCTGGTATTGTTCCCCAGCAGGACGGGGCTTCAACAGGACCATCAGTCAGAACATGAGAGAAGAGAGAGGGGGGTACTGTGACCACCAAAATGACAGAACCTCCAGGGTCCAGCCTAAACCTGAGAATCTGTGACAGAGGAACCTGAGATCTCCCTTTGGGATGACACCTAACAAGAGAAGCGTGAAGGACACAGAGGTGCCTACGAAGGTACCCAGTGAGGGCCTGTTGTGGCAGTGGTGATTCCAAAGAAGGAAAGGAAGGCCGCTGCAGGTCCGTGACACCAAACTCTTCAAAAGGACTGCAACAGTAGCTCCATTTCGTGTGCTCTTCTGACATCGTATTTTGACCCTCCTCCCGGAGAGATGTGGGATCCGTGTTCCCTCCTCTCACATCAGGACCTAAGCATATGACTGCTCTCTGGCCAACTGGAATTGTTGCTATGTGACTTGGCTTCCACATGGTTCTCTCTTTTGGGGTTCTCATCCTTGGACCCTAGCCACCATGTTGCAAGGAAGCCAAGGTCACAGGGAGAGGCCACATGGAGTGTTCTGGCTGACAGCTCCAACCAGCCAGCATCAACCGGCAAACATGTGAGCAAGGGAGCTCTCAGGTGACTCTGGCTCTCTCGCTGCAGGCCATTCCAGCTGAAGCCAAACGGAGCCAACCCCTGACTGAGCCCAGCCCAAATTATAGGCTTCAGGGTAAAATAAAGGTTGTCATTGTTTTAGGCCACCAAATTTGGGGGTAATTTATTATACACTTCCAGCTATACTGTGTATGTTCAAGTTTTGCCTAAGAAGGCAGATGCACCCCTGGAAAGATGGCAAGCCTAATGGTTGAGCCCTGGGGTCCTCTAAGGCAGAAGCTGCTTAGCTACCACCTGGTCTTATCCCCTGCCAATGCTCCTTCTATTAACGGGTGTTGGCCATCCTCCAGATCAAGATGATGTTCACATCGTCTTACATAATTACAAAAACACAAAAATTCTACTTTTTCTGCTGGACCTATACAAATATCAGGTATTTAATTTTGTATAACTAGGATAATAATCAAGAAAATATTACATTACTATGAAAACCTTTCTTTACTTTTTTCTCTTTGCCTGGCCACACACCACTCCCACCCCCATCAAGACTTTACAATATATTATCTGGGAATGAGTCTAAGATGCAAAAAAGTCACTTTTGGCCAAGTGTCAAATCAGCTCTGACATCATAAAGGACTTTCACTGCAGCCTACATAAAACTTACCTCTAGTGGCCTTATTCATTTGGCAATGCCTGCCGGTGGCCTCCAGTGACCATTACATCCCCAACTTAAAAGAAACAGTAAAACTATCTGGAAAATGGATACTTTCTTGAAATGTCTGGCCATTGACTGATTCTTTTCTGTTTATCCTCTGCTATCTTTGTACAGTATCAGAAGCAACTGCTACTTAACCCAACAAATCTTCCCTTCTGTACATATTTCCCAGACTCAGGTTTATGTCTCATCCATGTTGTCTGAAGTGGTTAGAATGGCACTTTTTTCCACAGTGGGTACAGGGAAAAGAGAGATTCCTTAATTTTCAACAGATGGAGTAGAAATCATAAGTTAGAAGACCTGAGTTCTAATTCTGCTCTTTACTAGATTTGTGTGTCTGTGTGTGTGTGTGTGTGTACCTCTGTATACCTCATTTTCCACTTCTAGAAATAGAGCCTAAGATCTGTCCTACCTGCCTCCAGGTTTTGGTTTATTTATTTTATTAAATAGCTATAATGCACTTTACTTTTATTTTTTTTTTAAGATTTTATTTATTTATCCATGAAAGACACACAGAGATAGGCAGAGACATAGGCAGAGGGAGAAGCAGGCTCCCTGCAGGAAGCCCGATGCAGGACTTGATCCCAGGACCCCTGGATCATACCCTATGCCAAAAGCAGACCTCAACCACTGAACCACTGATCCTTGGTTATAGGAACCAAGATCCTATAAAGCATCTTAGAAATCGTCATCTTCTCTAATCATCAAAGTAACATGTCTGGAGATAAAATCAACCAGCCACGCTAAATTTTAGGTATTCCAATGCAGAGCCTTATACATTCAACAGGTATCTATTGGGGGCCTACAGTGTGTCAGGCAGACTGCTAGGCACTTATCTACCTAGAAGAAGTTTCCAGCCCGTCCAGCCTTCCTTCTGCACTGAGTGGCCTTCCACCTAACTGACATGATAACCCCCTCATAAACCACAAAAGTCGGGCACTGCTACGAGAAGCTGATGAATTTCAACTAACATTTGCCAAGCATAGAGTCTGGCTAGTGGTTTTACTTGCAATATTTCATCTAATCCTCACTGTTAACTCCATCATGCACATGTCAATATCACTATTTTACAGATGAGAAAACTAAAGATAGAATCTGTTAAGTAGCTTGCCCAAAGCCACGCAGCCAGGAGGAGGTCGGATCAGGATTCGAACCCAGGCCTCAGTGTAAACAAGCCTTTTTTTTTTTTTTTTTTTTTAACATTTCAACATTCTCTTATTCCAGGATGCTTCCTGCTGCTTAAAAGAAGGAATGGGCTGAGGGATGTCCTTACCTTTTGCTACAGTAATTTTTTTTTTTTAATCATACCAGTTAGTTATGCTTTTTGGAAACTCTTTCTTCTTGAACATCCTTCCTAAAGCTTTTGTAGTCAAGTATCTGCTTATATTTTCCAAGGTCATGAACTCTGCATTTCTTTTATTAATAGGACTTTAGTTTTTAGAGCAAATTTAGGTTTATGGTGAAATGGCACAGAATTTATAGAGTTTGACACACACCTCCCCCAACTTTGCAAATTTTTTTACATTATTATCCTTCTCTAGTTCTATAACCAAGCAAGCATGCTTTCCACGAATTCCTGCTATATCTTTTACCATCACTTTATCTAATAGAAATGACCATACCCAGTGTATTTGCTAGAACTAGGTGTAAGACTCAAAAATAAATCTGTAAGTTTGTTTTCTTGGACAGACTGTGGACAAGCTACCTGCAATATGTGGAGGTCAAAAGTTTGCATTTGCAGTTCGGTAAGCAGGGACAGCCTTTGGAGGATGGGGCTCCTGGGCCAGCGCTGTATCTCTTGTCATTGGGTTAGGGTCAACAATACAAGAACCATGATGGAGTAGAGGATTTCAACACTTTATCATTCAGTATTTGCATTAAACCTAGAATTGCAAATGGAGTGCACAGGACCCTGAATCTAGTCATTACTTTTATGTTTGTCCAATATTTCCAGGATTCTTAAACATTAAATTTTTTTAAAAAAACAGTGTTTCCAGGATTTGCTCTTTGGCACTAAATCATTTGGGGAAGATTTGTGATTTATCTTCCCTCCGCAACCCTCTCCCCCCAGTGGAATTGTCTGGGGAAGATGGAGACATAGAGTCTCTCCCTCATGTTCTTTGTGTGTTATTGGTCTGGTTGGCACCCAAATCTACTACATAAAGACTCTGAGTGCCTTGGTATAAAGAAATCTATGAGGAGCAGCAGCGAGAACCCGTGCACAGAGGCCAAGCTGTTCTCAGAAGGGCTACTCACTGCAGTGACAAAGCTCCAGTCATGTCTGCGAGGCTCCCTCCTGGGGTCCACTAGCCTCAGGACTCTCTGTTACACGTGGCTTTAGAAATAACAGGGCCTTGGGAAAATCGGCCTTTTAGAAAAGGAGCAGCAAAGTGTTAAAACCAAGGTGCTTTCTCTTGGTTGAGCAATTTTGGGCTGACCAGGTATCTTGTGACCAGGTAGCTTTTCGAAGTTTCCAGCGTTTCCACAGGCATCTGCAAGGAACAGTGATGCCTTCTGGGGAGGCTTGACTATGTTAAGACCCGGTTAAGCTCCGGGTCTTCCGCAGAAACCCTGCTGTCCAGGAAATTACTCATGGCTGAAGGAATGTTCATATGAGTCCCTCAGCCCTGTTCGTTCAGTCATGGCCACTGTTCTGGGGTTCAGATCAGACTGTAGGCCATAGGCCCGCAGCCCAGGCATGGCCTGGGAACTTGCTAGAAAGGCAGGATCTCAGGCTCCACCCTCAAACTATTGGGTCAGAACCTGCATTTTAACCAGGCCTGGCCCCACAGGCACACCACTGTTTGAGACGCCCAGATACAGAACTCACAAATTCCTACCTTCTGATAGATGGCAGAATTTATTTCCCGGCTGTAATAAGCTGCATCAGGTACCTGCACACCAGAGGAAATTATGCAGCAATATAGCATAATTAGCTTTTGCTCCTAAATGAATTATATATTAGCTTTTACAAATTGCCTATCAAATCACAGGAGAAACACAGTACTTTTTGGAGTCCCGGGAGAGAAGAGATGCACCAAACTGTATTATAAAAGTGGTACGGGTATTGCAGAAGGGGCTGATAGAATTATCACTTTGTGAATGTTTGGTATCATGTTGAGTAACTCCCATGCATCATCTCATTTCCCAACAACTCTGCTCCGTAGGAACTATTACATACAATCCTCATTTTATAGGCAAGGAACAGACGCAGTGAACTTGAAATCCCTTGCCCAAGGTTACACAGGTGGTGGGTGTCAGAGCGGCAATCTGAACCCGAGAGTTCTTGGCTTCAGAGCCCCACCCCTTAACAGCTACAGGTCACCGCTCCTCACAGGGACACAGACTTTCCACAGAGGTGACCATAAGTGCAAAAATCACAAGCACAATATGATTTGATAGACGCTCCTAGATTTAAAGAAACAGGTTTCACTGATGATAAAAATCACTACTCGAACAAACGAACACCTTAGAGTAGCACCTACAGGCCTCCCTGCCACGGAGCTAGTCTAGTCCTTGGACTTTTCTGGTGCCAACTTATGTTCCTTTAACCTTATTCCAAGCTGGTGGTATATCCAGTGATGCTCTGGGGGGCTTTTCTTACTGCTGTGAATCGAGCTGCTCCAGAGCATCATTTGACTGCCTTCTCCACACCTGCTTTAGAAGTTAGATGTGACAGGGACGCCTGGGGGCTCAGCGGTTGAGCATCTGCTTTTGATTCAGGGTGTGATCCTGGGGTGCAGGATCGAGTCCTACATCAGGCTCCTGCAGGGAGCCTGCTTCTCCCTCTGCCTATGTCTCTGCCTCTCTCTGTGTATCTCTCATAAATAAATAAATAAAATCTTTTTAAAAATTTTAAAAAGATAGCTGTTACAGATAAATAAGGTAATATATAAAGAGTGACACATAGTAGGTGGTTAATAAAAGCCACTCTTATCTTAGTTATTATTGCTCAAATACAGATTCTAGGTTCCTGTTTTTCACAGAACTCCAAATTAACCCATGACCTCTGTCAAAAGAAATGTATTTGGAATTTCCTTGACACTCATTAGGTGCTCTAGAAATATTTGCATTTTTATTTCATTTTAGCAAAAAATTTTTAAAAGATTTTATTTATTTATTCATGAGAGACACAGAGAGAGATGCAGAGACACAGGCAGAGGGAGAAGCAGGCTCCCTGCAGGGAGCCTGATGCAGGACTCAATCCCAGGACCTCAGGACCACTCCCTGAGCTGAAGGCAGATGCTCAACCACTGAGCCACCCAAGTGCCCTGAAATATCTGCGTTTTTAAATGAATGGATGAATAAACGAAAGAATGGGGATATTAATTTAGCTTTACTTGGGAATTCATGGCTCGATACTACCCCAGACTGCCTTGGAAGTAAACAGTTGAACTCCCAGTATCAATTATCCAAAATGACTAAGAATTTTAAAATGACAGAGTCATGTTCAGGAATGGGCCACTTATTGTTGTTCTCCTTTGCACTGATATTTTTCACACTGCCCTATGGACTCAGTGCTCCAGAGAAGGCGTTTGCTCCTAACTCCAGCACTGTGCATACTGATGAATTCAGCTGGCATTCGGTCTGGCATTCATGTGGCCGAGGTATCCCTGCCCTCTGGTTAAATGGAGTTGTCCCTCTGATGTTTCTCACTTGGCAATAAAGTCTTAGTAACCAGAGTCATCGCTCCGGCACCCTGCTATTTAATCTTTGCTGGAAAGTGATGAAAACAGACCTCACTTGTATGAGAACTCTTAGGTTTAGTGAAAGCAATGTGAGAAGTTGCCAAGTTTGTG